>NC_051064.1:151101283-151438995 GCF_004664715.2 Peromyscus leucopus
TCTGATCCATGAATTCTGTTTTGTCTGGCACAGGCTGACTGTTATGAAATAGCATGTGTGCATCTCAGATGCCTCCCACCTTGCCGTCGGAGTCTGCTGTGTGGGCGGATGAACACATCTGCCGGGTGGGGCAGCAGCACCAGCCACGTCTTAGGTCCTATCTTCCGTTCTTCTTGGGGAGCAGAGGGTTATTTCTCCAGCAAGGTCTTCCAGGGACAGGAGTTCTTTTTGGTTTTTTTTTTTAAGATGTATTTATTTTTATGTGCATTGGTGTTTTGCTTGTGTTTATGTCTGTGTGAGGATGCTAAGGCCCCTGGAACTGGAGCCACAGACAGCCATGAGCTGCCACGTGGGTGCTGGGAATCAAACCCAGGTTCTCTGGAAGAGCAGCCAGTGCTTTCCATCACTGAGTCATCTTCCCAACCCCAGGGATGGGAGTTCTAAGTGAAGATTCCCCAGGGCTGTGATCCAGACTCAACACTGTCTTCTCCCATAAGCTTACCAGCAAATGTCCTGGTGCCTCTGTCCAGGAGCTGGGCTACCTCAGGAGTGGCTCTGGATTAGCGAGTGGTCAGCTAAAAAGGTGATAAGAGGTGGGCACAGAAAAGGAAGCCCTGAGAAGACCAGGTGTGGTGGCTGATCCCTTCCTGGCTGGGCTCTGGCATTGCTCTGGGAATATCCATCTGCCTCCCTGGGAGGTAGACTTCGGTGAAGGAGGCCCTTCTGCTTCCCCAGGGTGGATGACAGTGGGGAACATGTACAGGGGTCTCCCCAGAGGATGCTGAAGCTGTGAGTAACTAGGACAGCAGAGGTGACAAGAGTTTCTAATCCTGTGGGTCCGCATGTGATCCCATGGGTGGTGCAAGAATGGGGGGGGGCAGCACCAAGGTTGAGAGAGAAGCTGCCACATTTGCTTAGCAGAGGGTGTCAGGTGGGTCTGAGTTTGGAAACTCTGAGGAGCCCCGCCCCAGCCTCATCTACCACGCTTCACCTAGGGCCTCCTGGAGTTCAGTCTGCATTTCCCAGCAGGCCTTGGTGGTGTCCCACCCTGATCACTGTGGGTGAGCAGGGATTCTAGAGTCCGTGTTTAGGTGGATGAGAGGCAGAAACGATGCAGTGCAGGAGCACCAGGTACCTTCGGTGATGTCCGGCTGGGTGGGAAGCGGTGGCGGCTGGTGTGGTTGGTTCATCCCTGGCTTGCTCAGTGGACATTGCCCCACACTCCTGTTTGGAAACCGGTTTTTGAACCTGTAACTGTTCTCTCTGATGCCAGACGTTCTTCCACCCACATCACGATGCAGTCAATCTTTATTCATTTATTGATAACACATCCATTAATAAGTAATAATGCATTCATTAATAACTTAGTACCATCCTCCATCTTCATTCATTCTGTCTGAGGCACATTTATGAAGTGCCTGCTCCCTGGTCGGCTCTGCTCTGATGCAGTTCATGCTGAGGAACGAAAAGAAGCCTTGCTCTGTCGGCACAGGGATCCCTACGTAATGCATGAGTGCACGTGTGTCAATGGGGGTGTCTGTATGAAAACACACAGGGAGCAAACGGGTTCAAAGCAAGCGCTGTGCTCAGAGGTGCTCTGGGGCCATGGGGAGAGGGTGACCAGGGAAGGCCTTCTTGGTGAGGCTCTTACTGAAACAGTGGCTCAGACACAGTGGCGAGAGCAGGGAGCACCTGGCCAGAGCTCTGGACATTATTCTAGGTACTGTGGACACACATGTGCCTAGAGCCAAGTGACAGACAGGGGGTGGAGCAGGAGTGGAGGTGGGCAGGTGGTGGAGACTCAGTCTGCATTCTGTTGATACAGCCAAAGACCCCAGGCAACATTCTCTTGAAAGAACTTTTCTTCTTGCATTCTCTTGAGTGTTTTTCCTCCCTGCTCTAGAATCTGGCATCTAGGACTCGCTTCATGGGAGAAAAGTGGAGAGGAGAGAATAACATTGCGGGGTGGGGGTGGGGGTGGGGGGGTGTCAGAAACACTTGGTTTTGAAGGTCCTCTGATCTTCAATTTTAAGGATTCAGTGGATCAAGGCTTCCTTCTTGGGGAGACTTCATATTCTGAAGCCCAGCAAGGTCCAAGAAAGAGGTAGGCACACTGTGGTGTCCATGGACTAGCCAGACAGGATGAAGGAGAAAGGATAGTCATAGACAGAAGTCTTTGGCAGCTTGACCTGTTCCTTCTGTGAGCCTTGTAGTTCAGTCCTGGGTATGTGTTGATCACGTCACCTTGTGCTGGGTGCTCACAGCCCCTGGCTCTGCCTATAGGTGGTGTGTGTGCCCATCAATGTAACAAAATGTCTGAGATTATTAGTTTATAGTGAGAAAAGATGGGCTTTGGCTCACTGGTTTGGAGGTGCCATTCCATGATGATTATCTCTGTTGCCTCTGGTGAGACAGTGCATCATTAAAAGAGCTAAAGGCAGAGGAAAACTCCCATCCTTACCATGAGGAAGTAAGGAGAGAGAACGAGAGAGAGAGAGAGAGAGAGAGAGAGAGAGAGAGAGAGAGAGAGAGAGAGGAGTAAGACACTGAAGGGCACCGTTACCCCTCATTGGCATCACATTGGAGGGCAAATTTTAACATGGTCCTACTTCACTTTAATTGTCAGCTTGGCATAGCCTACAGTCATCCGAGAGGAAAGCCCAGATGAGAAATCGCCCAGATCAGATTGGCCCATGGGCATGACTGTGGGGGACTGTCTTGATGGTTAATTCAGGAAGGCCCAGCCCACTGGGGGTGGCACCATCCCTAGACGGGTGGTCCTGGGCTGTATAAGAAAGTGGGCTAAAGTAGGAGCCAGCAAGCAGAGTTCCCCCAGGGTCTCTGCTTCAGATTCCTGCTCTGACTTCCTTACTGATGGGCTGTGACCTAGAAGTACAAGCCAAGAGCTCTTTCCTTCCGCAAGTTGGTTTTTGATTTTATCACAGCAACAGAAGGAAACTAGAACACATGGGGACCTTTGGGAACATTCACTATCCAAACTGTAACACGGTACAATTTAACCAGCAGAAGCTACTTAATAACTATGTATTTTAACCGCCTCCTGCTCTACTGACTGAGTCAGCTGGGTACCCAGGCACAGCTGAATGCAGAGCTTTGAGGGATTGGAGGAATGAATGGCTTAGCAGTAAAGAAAGCTTGCTGGCCTTCAGTGGACCAGAGTTCAGTTCCCAGAGCCCACCTTAGGCAGTGTGTGTGTGTGCACGTGTGTGCATGTGTGTGCATGCGCACATACACACAGAGGCCAGAAGAAAGCATCATATCTCCTGTAGCTAGAGTTGCAAGCAGTTTTAGTTACAAGTAGTTATGAGTTGCCTAAAACTGCTTGTAACTCAAGTTACAGGAGATATAATGCTTTCTTTTAGTCTGTGTGTGTGTGTGTGTGTGCGCGCGCGCGCGCGTGCGTGCACACATGCATGCACGCACACACACACACACACACACACAAATCTTTAAATGCAAAACTTTGAGGTCCTAGAACATACATGAATATTCAGCTCTAGTCAATCCATAGATTTTGGATTCTGCATATAGAGATTACTCAAATGGTTCCCAAATCATTTAAAATGGATCAGATGCATTCTAAGCTTCTTCATATGCACACATAAATATGCACAAAACTGAACTTGTGCGGCCATTTCTCACAACAAAGACTTTGAATCTGAACTTGAACTTCAGGCTGTCCTGGGTTTGGGGAGAGAATCTGAGATGTTGCCTCTACTCCATTCCCAGCTTGGTTCTTTGCCATCTCTCTGTAATTGGCATCTGAGCCTCTTTTTTTCCAAGTTACAAATCTGTGAAAATGCCCCCGATTCCTTCACTCCTCAAGGCCAAACTTTGGCAAGATGATATGTAAGTGACTTGGCAGGGCAGGCTGGAGTGGCTGAAGCCCGAATGCTGGAGTTCTGCTCATTAATACGTTGTTAAATAATTAATAGGTTTGTGTTTAATTGCTTCTGTGTATATAATCTTGCTTTTTTTCCCCCTGAAAACCATCATTAATTTTCAGTTAGTTCCACTTGAAGTAACAAGGCCTAATGCTTCCAGTTGGAAAAAATGAATATTTATGAATACTTGTGCTGTCTGAAGCTGGAAGAAAAATAAGATTATTCAGTTCCTTAATGTTTAAACGAGGGGGGGGTTGTCCATTTGAGACTGTGACAATATGTTTATTTGGTAAGATTAGATATCTGACCCTAGATGATTTCTCTGGAGAGCTTGTTAAATTTATTTCAAGTGGAAATCTGTCCTCAAGAATTTCAGGGTTCTAGAGACCACACTCTGGACAGTGTTAGTTTGAGACAAATGGAATCGGGCAGCTCCTGTTCTGACACCGACTGGATGGTATCTGCCTTGTGCCTGGGCACAAGAGGGTGGTCTGAGGCCAGGTGAGCATGTGTGGGGCCAGACACAGAGAGAGCCCTTCTCTACAAGTCCCGGGGCTCCAAGCTCAGCCACAGTGTTCTCCACCTTTGTGAGGTAGACCTATAGGAAAAGGCTGAGGTGAGAAGTGAGGTTCATCAAAATAGGAACCAGTCCCCACAGTGAATTCTAAGTAGAGTCAAGTGCAGCCTGTGGACCCTGAGAAGCCTGGCCATGTGGAAGCTGAGCATGGAGGGACCAGGGAAGGGGCTTAGTGAGTGAGGGAGTCACCATGCACATATAAGGACAGAATTTGGATCCGCAGCAGTCATGTAAAGTGTCACAAGTGGTGGTATACGCTGGAAATCCCAGCACTGGGGAGGTGGAGACAGGAAGAATCCCCAAAGCTTCCCGACCAGCCAGGTGAGGCTGTTCAGAGAGACTCTGTCTCAAAAATAACATAGAGGGGCTGGTCTTCCAGAGGACCCAGCTTCAGTTCCAGCACTCCCATCAGATCACAACTGCCTGTAACTCCAGTCCCAGGGGATCCGACACACTCCCCTGGCCACCTGGGGCACTGTATTCATGTGCACGCACCTTCTTCCTCTCTGTACACATAATTAAAAACACACACTAAAAATAATAAGGCAGAGAGTGATGAGGAGTGAGCCCATGTCAGCCCCGGTTTCCACAGCCATGCATACAGGTCACATGTGCCCACACATACACTTGCATGTCCATGCACACACAAGTCTGTATAAAGAAATAAAAACTTTTATTTTCTTCCGTTGACTCTTGTGTCCTCCAAAGTACTCATTCTTACTAGGTATGGTGGGGAATCTTGCTGGCAAACTTGACATGCCTGGGAAGACAGAACCTCAGTCGAGGAATTGCCTCCATCAGATCGACCTATGGGGCATTTTCTTGATTTGTAATTGCTGTGGGAGGGCCCAGCCCAGTGTGGATGGTGCCACTGTAGCTACAGTTTTCCTGCCTTGCCCACAGTCAGGACAAATCTTTGTCACCCGCCAGTCCCACAGCCGCTCAGACCCAACCAAGTAAACACAGAGACTTATATTGCTTACAAACTGTATGGCCATGGCAGGCTTCTTGCTAACTGTTCTTATATCTTAAAGTAACCCATTTCTAGAAATCTATACCTTGCCACGTGGCTCGTGGCTTACCAGCATCTTCACATGCTTCTTGTGCTGGTGGCATCTGGCAGCCAGTCCTTCTGCCTTCCTGTCCTTTTATTTCTCCTCTCTGTTAGTCCCGCCTATCCTTCCTGCCTAGCCACAGCCGATCAGGTTTTATTTATTGATCAATCAGAACAACTTGACATACAGACCATCCCCCAGCACAGCCAAGTGCAGACCATCTCAAACACCTGCGCTCAGGCCCATGGTCCTAATCATCCTCTATGCGGACCTGCTGGGTAACGCCACAAAGAACCCAAGAAGGGCTCCCACAGGACATACAGAACATCCCACAGCATGCCACCTCTGGGCAGGTGGTTCTGGAGTGTATCAGGAAGGTAGCTGATCAAGAAAGTCAGTAGACAGGGGCCCTTCATGGTCTTTGCCTCAGTTTCTGTCTCTAGGTTCCTGCCTCGGTGTCCACTTTGACTTCCTTTAGTGATGGACTATAAGCTGAATAAACTCTTCCTTTCCTGTGTTGCTCTTGGTCAGTGCTTTATCACAGTGAGAAGAAGCAAATCGTAACACTAGGTAACGAGGTGACGCAGAAAAACCCACGGTGACTTAGAAACAGGTGTTGGGAAGAGCACGGCGGGGCTGTCTGGTACGGCACCTGTCCCACCAACTATTTTATGGCTAGAAGGAAAACAAGCGCATACCACATATGGTGTCTAAGCAGTGAGAAGCTCAGCTTCACGAGGTGTTGATACATAAAAACATCCGAGCCTCCTGCGTGTGCCACCCCGACTTGTCCTCTAAGGTTCTCTCACGCTGCGAGCACCTGCGCTCATTCATCTTTCCGACAAATCTCCAGACTTCTCAGAGTCATGTATGTTGCTGTGTGGCTGTAGTTCATTTGTGTTTAACAGTGTGTAATATTCCATTGCGTGACTGTATTACATAGTTTTCATCCACCAGCTTTGATGAGATTTAAAACACAAAACAAAGCAAAACAAGAAACAATCGGAGCTCCATTCACTTCTGGTGAGTCTGAGATGAGCGTTCAGGTATTTACATGTGTGGACATTGGAAAGCTCCTACTGTGAACATATTCAGCTTTAAAGGACAATGGCTTTCAAAATGGCTCTGACTGGAACTGGGAGGTGGTCCAGTGACTAAGAGCACTTGCTGCCCTTCCAAAGGACCCAGGTTCAGTCCCCAGCACCCACATGGTGGTTCACAACCATCTATAACTCCAGCTGCATGGAATCTAGTGCCTTCTTTTGGCTTTGTGGGTATCTGCCTTCATGTGCATACACACAAAGACACATAAACAAAAATAAATTTAAGAAAATTTAAATATGCACCCTAGCTGTGCAGATTTCCAGGTCCATGGTGCCATCAGCTCACTAAGCAGCTACTGCTGATGCCATGGGACAAGACAGACCACCCTCTGTCCTGATTGGCATTTTACTGAATTTTAAAATGGCTGGCTACCATCTTTATTTATTGCACAGATGTCTCCATCCACTTTGGGAAGGGGATGGTCCATGTCCACCCGCTTTCATGATTCATTCATTTCTTTTTTTAGTCTATTGCAGAGATGTGAAGGGCCTCACAGATTCTAAACATGCAAACCTCACGTTTTCACCCACATAAGCTGAAACATTTTCTTCCATTTTTAGCTTCCTTTATCATGTGTTTACAAAAACAGAAGTTTTGATCACAAATCCACTAAAATGATCAATTTTTTTTAAAAAAAAAATTGAATGGAAAATTTCTATTTTAAGACCTCTTCTCGTATCTCAGAACATATATATCCTCAGTGTTTAGTTTTAAATAATTTTAAGCTTCACTTTTTTTTAAGTTTGCAATGCATTTGCAATCAGTCTGGATTTTAACAGGTGATAGGCAACTCCTTTTACCTTTTAAAATGTGAGTAACTGTGCTACTTAGAAGTAGCTGTGACCAAAATAACCGAGGAAACAACCTGAAGGCAGAAGGCTTTCCTCTGCCTGTGGTTTCTGAGGGTGCAGTCCTAGATGGCTGGCTCCAGGAACCTGGGCGGAACATCACGGTGCTGGTGCACGGGCTGGAAGAGGCTACGGCTTCACGGTGGACAGGGAGCACAGTGGGGCAGCGGGGAGACTGAGAGAGACAAGCTTCAAAGGCATACGTGACCTCGGTGACCTACTCCATCAAGGTCCCATCTCCCAAACTTTCTGGCACTTCTCATCAGGGCTCTACCAGCTAGGGGCCAGGTGTTCAACTTTTGAGCTGGAGTCTTGTAGCAGGAATCTTAAAAAGTTCTTATTAATAAGATCAAACCTGAAGCCAGTTATTGGGATGAATGTTAGAAGATCAGAGAAGCAGAACAAGCCACAGCTAACCTCACCTTGCCAGTTCCTCAGCTGATCTGTTTCCTCAGACTGGAAGCTTCTCAGTCCTCATCCAGAATGAATCTCAGCTGAACTGTGCTGCTCAAAGCCTGAATGCTTAACCAGCCAAATGCTTCTAGTTCCTGGTCCTCACGCCTTATATATTTTTTCTGTTTTTGCCACACTCCCTGGGATTAAAGGCTTACTTTCTGGGAATAAAGACTTGTGTCACCATGCCTGGCCATTTCCAATGTGGCCTTGAACTCACAAAGATCCAGAGGGATTTCTACCTCTGGAATGCTAGTATTAAAGGTGTGAGTGCCACCATTTTCTAGCCTTTGTATCCAGTGGCTGTTCTGTCTCTGACCCCAGATAAGTTTATTAGGGTGCACAATATTTTGGGGAACACAATACCACCACAGAGTCTGTCTCATACAACATCAAACCAGCCAATCGTGAGTCCCATCACTGAGAAATCACTCCTTACTACTCTTGTTCTGCTTCTGCTGTTGTGATAAAAACAAAAACAAAACAAAACAAAACAAACAAACAAACAAAAACAACATTGCCCAAAATCAACTTGGTGAGGAAAAGGTTTATTTGGCTTAGACGTTACAGCCCCTGGAGGGAATCCAAGGTAAGAAATCAAGGCAGGAACCTGGATTCAGGGGCTGAAGCAGAAAACCGTGAAGGAACGCTGTTTGCTGGCTTGGGAAGGCTCAAGGTCAGCTACCTTCCTTATATAACCCAAGTCCACCTGCATCAATTAGCAATCAAAACAAACAAACAAAGACTAAACTAAAACTAAATGCTCCCCTGCTGTGCCCACAAGCCAATCTGATGGAGCCAGTTCTTCAACTGAAGTTCCTTCTTCCCAAGTAAATCCAATTGACAACCAAGATAAGCTGTCACATGATCCATCCTTTGGCCTGCCCCTTCTCTGCAGAGTGGCTCTCATCCGGACGTCTGTCTGTACAGCTGGCAAATTCATCAACATCCTCACAGCTCTCTGGAGACAACCTTGGAAGCCAGCATGTACGGCTTTCACTCCATTCTTCATATTCTGTTATTCTTGTTCTTTCACACTTCCAGAGAAATTTTAGAATCAATTTGTCAGGATCCACAGAATTCTTATTAGAATTTGGATTAGAAATCGTTGCATCTGTAGACCAATTTTGAGAAGACTGACAGCTTTTAGAAGCTGGGTTCTCCTAGTATGAGCATAGACATGTGGCATCCAAAAATAAGAAGCTATTACAAAATAAGAGTAAAAAATAACAACGCTTCTGAGAAAGACTTTTAATAGGAATATTCTGCAGACAGACGGGGTAGCAAAAGGGAAGTGGCTTAGCTGGAGCTCCTGATCTGGAGAGGAATGAGGAAATCTCCTTGAATTAGATGCTTGTCTCACAGTTGTGTCAGATATCTGACAAGAAGGTATTCAGGGAAGGAAGGGTTTGTTTAGGGTTGTGGCTTGAGGGTAGAGTCGTCAAGATGAGGAAAGCATGGCCGAAGTGAAAAGCTGGCCCCCTTCCACAGTCAGGAAGCCAGAAAGAGGTGAATGCTGTTCCTCAGTTTTCCTTTTCATTCAGTCAGGGACTCCAGCCTGTGGGCCAGTGCCTCCTGAATTAACAGTGGATCACCTCTTCTCAGGTAAATCTCTATAGAAAGGCCTTCGTAGGAGATCTGTTTCCTAGGTGGTTCCAAATTGAGCCAAGTTGACTCTGAATACCATTTTAGTTTGAATTCTGTAGCTGTGATAAACACCATAGCAAGTTTAGTGGGGAAAGGGTTTTTTTCATCTCATACTTCCAAGTTCCAGCTGAGCATTGAGCAAAGTTGGGGCGGGAACTTGAGGAAGGAGCAACAGCAAGCTTGCTGGCTTACTCACTCATCTGCCTTCCCAGGCTCAGCTAGCTTCCTTATGTAGATCAGGATGACCTGCCTAGGGACTGGTGGCGCCACCCACAGTGGACTGGTCTTCCTATGTAATTAACAATCGAGGCAGTCTCCCACAGACTTGCCTACAGACCAGCCTAGACAATTCTTAATTAAGGTTTCTCTCAGATGACTCCAGATCAAGTGAAGCTGGCAGTTAAAGTCAAGCAAGAGAACACTTCTCTCAACAATGACAACTGACAAAAATAGAGAGAGAGATGGGTGACAGGTCCCCACAGTAAGACAGCTGCCTCAGGAACAGTCGCCCTAGGGGAGTGGGAAAACCCAACTGGAACATGCTGGGAGAAATCAGCCAATGGCGGGAAACACCAGACTCTAGGAGATTGTCGAGTGCTAAGCAAAGGCACTTCATACACATTCTGACTGTCAATATGCATCTTAAACTTTCTTTGTGTTTTAAAAAGATTCCATTTTACTATTTATTTCTGTGTGTGTGTGTGTGTGTGTGTGTTCACACACACCAGATGCATGCAAATGCTAGAAGAGGACATCACATCTCCTAGAACGGGTATTACAGACAGTTGTGAGCTGCCATGTGTGTTCTGGGAATCGAATCTGGGTCCTCTGGAAGAGCAGCCATCATTTTTAACAGCTGAGCCCTCTCTCTATCCCCCCCACCCGTTACATTTTTAACACAGGCTTTAAATATACAAATGCCTATACCCACAAATTCCACATCCTTGGATTCAAATCTCTTTAGAAAAATATTTGAAAAACTCTTTGTTGGTGCCAAGCGCATTCTTGTTTAATAGTCATTTCTTCTCTATTAGGTGTGTCCAACCTGCAGCCCACAGTCACATGTGGCCATGAGCAGCCATGAACTCAGCTTGTGGGTTATACGCAGCTGAACACAGTCTAAATCATTAGTTGAATTAAGACAGGAGAACTTTTTTGCGATTTTTTTTGACAGCTTGATAGTCCTGTTCCTGAATGAACTCTGAAGACAGAAACAGTGAGCTGCAGTTCTGAAGTTTGGACACTCCTGAAATGGTGCAGCACAATGCATTCCCCAGTGTTGCATTCTGTGTGGTGACTTGCAGGAAATCCAGAGATGATGGAAGGCACATGGGGAATTGTGTAGGCCATATGCAGATGTGATGATGCTTGATATGAAATCCTGATGTATCTGTGGGCAGTGCTGTTTGCAGAGGCATGAGAAACTGGTAGATATCTATGCATTTTAAACATTAGCCCCAAACGTAGCCCAAATACAGAAGTTCAAATTTGAAAAAAAAAGTCAATCCCAAACCTGTACTGAGGCAAACCAGCAGATATTAAAAATAGCAAAAATTTGACCAACAGCAGATTTATAATTTTTAACATAAAATCTTAATCTGATACCAAATTATCAGTCCTGGAAACAAACATCCATGCAAGTAACACTATACAAACTGAACAGGTTAAGTTTAAGAATATATATGTGTACATACACACACACACACACACACACACACACACACACACACACATTACATATGCATGTAATAACAATTAGGGAAAAAGAGACCATGAATTTGGAGGGAAGGGAAGGGGGAAATGTAGTAATTATCATCTCAAAAAAAGGAAAAATGGTCACAGGGAAGACATCCCTAAAGTTGTAGGGGATGAAGGGTTGAAGTTCAAATACTATATTTTAAAAAATGTATAGACCTGCAAAATGTTCCTGAAAGACCCCCATCCCTTTAGCATGTGTACCCAAAGACCCAGATCCTAGGGAGGATGAAGCATGAACTAAAGCAAAGGGGCTTTTAGTGAAAACACACACAACATTATGGGTGTTACTGTCTTTAGTGTGAATAGTATCATACGGTAAGCGTTACCAAGAGCTGTAACATGGGGAAAATCTATGCAGTGCAGAGGAGGTAAAATTCAAAAGAGCCTCCAGCCTGGTTTCCACGCTAGGATACAGTCATGGTGCTGAAGTCATGCTTGGGGTCAGGTGACCAAAAGAGCTGGCTGGTGGTGGGAAGTCACAGGACAACTTGTAGCATGAATCTTAGAGGTCTTATTAATAAAATCAAACCTGAGGCCAGGTATTGGGGTGGATGCTGAAAAATCAGAGAAGCAGAACAAGCCACAGCTACCTCACCTCGCCAGTTCCTCAGCTGATCCTGCTTCCTCAGACTAGAAGACCTCTCAGTCTACATCCAGAATGAATCTCAGCTGAACTGTGCTGCTCAAAGCCTGAAAGCTTAACCAGCTAAAAGCTTCTAGTTTCTGGTCTTCAAGCCTTATATACCTTTCTGCCACCACTCCCTGGGATTAAAGACTCACTTCTTGGGATTAAAGGCGTGTGTCACCATGCTTAGCTGTTTCCAATGTGGCCTTGAACTCACAGAGATCCAGAGGGATTTCTGCTTCTGGAATGCTAGGATTAAAGGCGTGAGTGCCACCATTTTCTAGCCTCTTTATCTAGTGGCTGTTCTGTTCTCTGACCACAGATAAGTTTATTAGAGTGCACAGTATTTTGGGGAACACAATACCACCACAACAACTAACTCCTCTGTTTGCCCCTTGTTCAAGCCAGTTACTAGTTTATTATAATTAGGATGTGAAGATGCCAATCTTCTAGGAAATAATGGTGTTACCATAGAAATTCTGAGGAGAGAAAAGGGAGCTAGGAGCAGTGCAGGAATGAGAGAAATGCACCCACAGGTCAGTGCTTCTTTCAACCTCTGAGGAAGTTCGTGTGGCCAGAGACAGGTCCATAAACTGGAGTCTTTGCTGTGACACCAGGACTTCCTACCCAGGGAGTCCAGAAAACTGCCCGGGAACTCTCCGTGTGGCAGGTTTTCTCCAACGAGGCAGTGATGACGGTTTCACAGAGTGCACATGAGAAGTACTGAATTAATTACTCTAAAATAAATAGATAAATAAGAATAAATGGTTAACTTTCATCTTAAGTGTATTTTACAAATTTCCCCTCATCTTTTATTAGTTCCTTGAGAATTTCGTACATATTGATCCCATTCCCCCATTCCTCCAACTCCTCCTAGATCCACCATCTTCTCTGCCCACCCAACTTTGTGTTGTCTGGTTTTTATAGACCCCTGAACATAATGGGCTGTTGCCAATGCTCTTGGAACATTGACAGTAAGATCCTATTTCTGAAAATATGTGTACTTAGTCACAGAATATGGAAAAACCAGGCTTGTACTAAGCTGGAAACTTCATCCCTACTGGTTGTGTACACACACACACACACACACACACACACACACACACACACACACACACTTTAAATGTCCCCTCACTTGGTTGACGTGACAATGTCACGTGATCCTTCCCTGATTGTGGTGATGTGCCTGGGACCCTACTGCACTATCTCAGATCAACACAGGTCCATACGCCACCGTGAGACCCACTGGACAATAGCTCTGGTTTGGACTCACATCCTTGCTGCACTGCACATCTGAGTTCGGTATTACTTATCAAAATGCTCACCACAAAGCAGACTGCCTCCTGCTCCGTTGGCAGGAGCCTCACACTGCCCTGTGTGTGTCCCGACCACTTTCTCCTTCATCTGGCTTTCTCTCATATGCTGTGTTGGTCACAGTCTGGTAGCCACAGGCTAGACCACAGGCTTGTTGTAGGCTCTACACCCAGGCGTGTGTGAGAGACCTCTGCTGTTTGTGCAATGGTATAACCTGCTGGTGCATTTCTCAGAGCCCATGACTAGGGAAGTCCGTACTTGACTCCTGGCCCTTCTGCATGTTCAGTAACTAGTGGATTTGTAGAGAGTGTCACAGGGCTGAGACAGAGCAATGCTCCAGCCTCAGTAGATGACACAAGGTGAGTGCCAGCCTGTCACCACCATTGATCCGTCCTTACAATCCCTCTTCAGCTGTCATTCTCTCTTATCTCGACTGCCTTTGTAGAGAAGGTCCAGCTTCGGATGGGTGATCCCTGGTTCATAGCCCTCCTTTGTCACCTGTCAAGGCTGTGCTCTGTCCTGTCTCCCTTGCTTTGCAGCTGGGGACATCCTCCGCACTGCCCCTCCCTTCCTCCGCCCCTGCCGCCGCCTGCCAGTCCTTGACTGAGTCCGCCTGCCTCCGCTGCCTCTCCTTGCTTCTGCCCTTCTCTCCCCAGGCTTACTCCTTCCGTTTAATTCTGAGATTGTGTTTTCCTAAAAAGTCCCACAGGAAGTGGAAAGAACACCTCAAGAAAGCACAACCCCCAGTCTTCTTTCTGATTTTTCCTTTGCCTCAGACTGAAGGAGGCTTGCCAATACAGAGGCTCCCAGGACATAATGAATGTCCTCGGTTGCAATGGCCATGGCCATGTGTCAGTGTCCAGAGAACAAGAGAAGGGGTATGGTGTGAACTGCCTAAAGAGCAGCCCAGGGAGGACCCAGGAGGCTCAGCAACTCGCTTTCACCTGGTAGCTAGGGGGAGCCCACAGTGCGGACCACCTCTGTAGTAGAGGAGGTGTCATCAGTATATGAAGGGTTCCTGGATACCTGGAGAAAGTTGTCATTACAGGGAGAGCAGGAGCCATTTAGAGCTACCAGGGACCCAGGGCTGTGAAGGCACAGACAGAATGACCCAGATGCAACAGAGGCTGGATCCAAGGACACTCCCTTTAGAAAGGAAGACATATCTGTTGTAGAATATTATTTTAAGGTGTGTTACTTTTGTTTATGTTGCATTTGTTTAGCTCTCTGAAGCTGTGTTACTTTGCCTGTCTAAAACACCTGATGGTCTAATAAAGAGCTGAACAGCCAATAGCAAGGCAGAAGAAAGGATAGGCAGGGCTGATAGTCAGGGAGAATAAATAGGAGAAGTCTGGGAGAAGGAACAAGACAGAGAAGGAGGAGGACATCAGGGGTCAGCCACCCAGGTATACAGCCAGTCATGAAGTAAGAAATAATGAAAAATATACAGAAACAGAGAAAGGGAAAAGCCCAGAGGCAAAAGCTAGATGGGATAATTTAAGAAAAGATGGCAAGAAACAGGCCAAGCCAAGGCTGGGTATTTATAATTAAGAATAAGCCTCTGTGTGTGATTTATTTGGGAGCTGGTGGAGGGCCCCCCAAAAGAGAAAAGAGCAAAAACAACACATATCAATTTTCAGAGATAAAGGGGACCTGTTGGGGAAACACGATGTGCCTCTGGCATCCCACACCTGTGAGAACTGTCTTCCTGTGTCACCCAAGAAATCAGAATAAACAAACTCTTTGCAGGAGCCTGGGCCTCAAGGAACCTGTGAACTTCATGATCATGCTGTGAGACTCCCTAATGATGTGGACCTCATAGTCCTAGCACCCGGTGACAATCACACCTCCATGAGTTGAGTTTACACTTTCCAGGTGTGATCTGGGGGTTGAGGTGACAGACATTCATCAGAAGGAACCTGGGGATGAAAGGCCATTCTTGGGGTACCTCTGCAAAGGACATTCCTGAGTTCCCAGCTGGTGCTCACTGGAGTTCCCACAGTGCTATGTCAGGGCTTTGGGCTGAGACAGGTGAGAGAGAGATGCTTGATGACTTTAGGGTCTGGACAATCAGATGTTTGGGGCTCTGTGTAAATTCTCCTGGAAGACTTCAAATATGAAAGGAAGAAAGGAGACAAAGGTGCCCAAGACCCCCCGGCAGGACACATTCCAGGTGTGTAGCTGTGTTTATGAGTCCTCTCCTCATCACAACTCCTCTTCATAAGTCAGGGAGAGCTTTAGTGTTCCAGCCAAGATGCATCAGGGGTTTTATTTAACCTCCTATTGTGCACTACTAGAGGTGTGTGTGTGTACATGTGTACATGTGTGAGTGTGTTTGCTTGTGTATGTATACACACATGTGTATATGTGTATGTGTTAGTATGAACAAGTGTGAGTGTGTGCATATGTGTGTGTATGAGTGTATGTACAAGTATGAGTGTGTGCACATGTGTGTACTTGTGTTTGTGTGCATATGCGTGAGTATGTGTGTTTATGTATATGAGTGTGTGTTTTTGTATGTGTGAGTCTGTGTATGTTTGTATATGTGTGTGTGTGTCTGCGTGTGTGTGTGTGTGTGTGTGTGTGTGTGTGTGTGTGTGTGTGTTATGAATGTGTAGGACTGAGGCCAACCTTAAGTATTATTCCTCAGTGCCGTCACATTTCTTCTTCTTTTTTTTTCTTGAGAGGGGCTCTCATTGGCCTGCAGCTTGCTGGTTCAGCTAGTGACCCCTAGGGATTTGCCATCTCTGTCTCCCGAACACGGGATTACAAGTGTGCTCTACCATGCCTGGATTTTTTCATGTAGTGCTGGATAACAAATCAGCTCTTCACACTTGTGTAGCACGTATGTTACCCGAGGACCCATCTCCCCACCCTACACTAGAGCTCAGATGTCAGTCACCCAGCAGAGGCTCTGCAGGCGACCATCCATGTGCCTCATCAGTTCAGCAGTCCTAACCTGGGCAAGGCTACGGATGAAGAACGTGAGACCCAGAGAAGGTCTGTTTGTCTAATGCTCCACACACTGAAGGTCTCGGGGTTGGCGGTCCCCTTCAAGCCTGTGCTGTAGGCGACTGTCTCAGCTGCAGCCTTGGGACGAAACCCAGAGCCAGTCACATCGTGTGTGCAAGGTGCGGCCCCCACCCTCCCCCTGGAGTGTTTAACTCTCACCAAGCAAAAGGCTGCAAAGAGCTCAGAGCAATTTGTTTCTCACGGCAGTGACTTCATGCTGGCACCCAGGGGTCCAGAAATAACATGATTCCAACCTGATCACAGCTTTGCAGGCACTCGCTCTACACTCAACAGATGCCTTTGGAGTCTGCAATATTTCCCACTGTCGGAGCTGAAAGAGCAATAAATAATACGGCTCTCACATTTGCATAGCAATTGAACACAGCTCGGCGGAGTGACTATGCGTCTTTCCTCCCCAGGATTCGGTGATGCTGGCTAAATCTTTGGGACGTTTGTTTAACATCCCCAGGATGCTATAGAAAGCAAATATTTAGACGACATGAACATTATTCAGTTTTAGAACATTTTTCCCCCAGAAAAATAAATGTTACGTAAAGCAGATGGTGCTCCGGCCTCTGCTCAGCTCGTGAGCCTCCGTAATTTATTTTTACACTCTTTGTGTGAGGCTTTCTTTACAGAAACCCCTTATGGCAAGCACAGATGTGCGGGAGGGTCTGGCCATCTTTCCTCCCCACCCCCACCCGTGCTGAAGAAGGACGTACAGAAGAAAGCTAATCCCAAACAAATCCCGCTGTGGGTTAGCTTTTTTTTTTTAAATGAGAATAAAAACAACCCCAAAGTCATCACAGCAAAATCAAAAGGCTGCCTCTGAGGTTGGTTGCCCCAGACTTCCATAAGCTGCTCCTTGCTGGTGAGAAAGCGGGCGTATGTTCCGGTCTGGCAAAACTCCGAGCTGTTTGGAAATTTTGATATGACATGAGCTGTGATTTATGAGGTCTCTGCCATTTCGTACTTTGTCAGCATTAACTTAAAGTAAGGATTCCGTTGAGACGCACAGGATTTATGGCACGAACTGTAAATTTCAGAACCTACGAGCTTTATCCAATTTGGTCCAAATTTGTGTACTGGGAAGAGGAATGCGGGGGTGGAGACAGCAGAAACTGAAGCCTGGATGCCGAAGGATGCTGAGAACTCACTTGTCTGAGTCCGTGTGTCCTTCTGAGAGAGCACGGCGGCAGGATGCAGTGCTCAGTTGTGAGGAGGTGCATTTAATTTAATTTCTCTTCCATGATTATTGAAAAATGGTTACAGGAAGATTAAGCTGTAAAGGTAATGGCGTTCACAAATGGCAAAGGGACGTAGTGATCCATCAATCGTGCCGGTCACTGGGCGCCTTGACTCCACTTCCTTTCTACTTCATTATTAATAAGAATGACTAATCACAGCCAGGCTTCCCATGCAGCTCTGAGTTCCACATCTCAAGGTCCTGTCACAGTATTAACCTCTTCACGAGTGAACCTTTATAATTCCAAAGTTCAAGTTAAGTGAGTGCTGAGGTGAGCCGTGAGCCGGCCAGGGACTAGAATGCACAAGGGTAGATCCTGTAGCTTCCCAGCTTGCAGCCCTACTGGGTGCTGGACTCTGGTCTGAGGGGGCTCTGTACAGGCTGCCCATGGTAGGGATAGAGCCAGAGGTCCTGGCTGGGAGCTCATGCATCTGCTGCCTCCTCAGGTGAGTTGGGGTGAGGGATGGTGGGAGATTAAGACAAGGGGCATAAGTGACAGTATTTAGAAAGAGATGCCATGAGTCCCCACTTCCTACTTGCAAGAGGAGCAATCCTGTCTGCCTGGCTTACACAGGTACCCCAAAGATCAGATAGGGACCAACTGAGATTTATCCTGCATGGGATGGCTGTCTGAGAGGCTTTTGGTTTCATGCTGGAGCCAAGCATCAGTGGGCAGGACCCGACTCTCCATTTTCATATCTGAACTGATTGTAGGAAAAAAAGATACGGTAAGAATCCACATTGGGAGGGAGAGAGTATAAAAACCTCTGTGGACCCAAAAATGGTGAGAGGGGAAGCCTTTCTGAGTTTATTCATGTATCTTCCTATCCACCCATTGATCTGTCTGTAAATCTACCCACCCATCTCATGCAAGAAACTGAGCTGAACATTTGTGATGTGCTTGGCCATGTTCTAGGTGCCAGGATTAGCATGAACAAAATGTCTAATTTGTGCTGTTCGGTTCCTGGAGGGGGAGATAATAACAGAAGCAGAGAAGCAGAGTGGACTGAAGATTGTCTGGCTCTGGGGCCCCTGAGAATCTTCCTCCCGCCCCAGGTACCACGGAGGAGCAGGAGCTCCTGAGGGGCTCAATCTCAACCCAAATCTAATTCTAGGCAGTGGTTGGAGCTCCATAGGAGTCCCAAGGCCTACTTCCTGGAGGGAGGGAACTGAAGGACGTTGGCTCAGGGGCGGTCAAGAGCTGTGCTGAGGTAACCCAGGATGTCTAAGCAGCCCTGGCCTTCATGCAGGACCTTCCTGCTCCCTTCACCGGGTTGGGCTTGCATCAAATCTGACCCTTTCCCAACTATTGACTATTTCCCTCCCAGTTTCTTTTCCTGGCATCCCCTTCCTAAAACCCTGGCGGCTTAATCCGGTCTAGTGTCTACTTGTTGAACCCGGATAAATGAAGATGGTTTGCAGAAAAGTAAAGCAGGGGAAAGAGAGAGGGGTCGTGGCTCCGTGGCTCCCAAGAGCTGGCCGTGGAGCGTCTGAAGCCGGAGGCTCTTAGTGTGGGTGGTGGGGACTCGGCAGAGGGAAGAGCCCAGCGTCACTGGAGCAGAGCAGAGGGGAAGGCCAGTGACCAGGACAAAAGGCAGCAGGGGCCAGATCTGGAAGGCTTTTAGACAATGGCAAAGAGCCAGGAGCGAGAGGCATGCGGCAAGGGGGCGCCTGCCATTCATCCTTGCTGCCCGAGAACAAACTGCGCAGGGGTAGAGGGACACACGCAGGATCATGAGGCTTCTCCCCTGGGAGTTAGAAGGGAGGTGGGGGTGGCTTGGGGCAGGTTGGTAAGCCCAGATGTGGAGAGGGTGTGTGTGTGAAGCCCGAACATGTCTGACACTTGGAGTCAGCCACACCCTCTGCTGATAGCTTGTAGGGCATTCAAGCATGTCACCAGTCTGCAGGGCCCTGCTCATCATTTTGGGGGACACTTAGAGATCACAGGGCTTTGGAGGCCGCTGTGACTTTTCTGGAAGCTCTTTCCTAGGGTCCTCTCACACATCCTGTTAGTTGCTTTTGCTGCTGTGGTGAAGGACCTGACAGAAGCCACTTAAAGAGGAAGAGCTCATTGGGGGAAGTGACTTGAGGGCACAGTCCACCATGGTGGGGTAGGCATGGCGGCAGGAGCGTGAGGCAGCTGGTCACATGGCATCTGCAGTCAGGAAGCGGAGAGAGATGAACGCTGGTGCTCAGCCGCTTTCGCTTTCTCTTTTTTATTCAGCCCAGGACTCCAACCAACAGAATGGGTTCCTGATTTCCCTTAATCTAGATAACCCTCACGGACATGCCTGGACCTTTGTCTTTCTGTGACTCTCGATCCCATCATGTTGACAATCAAGACAACCACATTATTGAGCCGAGACCCCTTTGATTCCCATCCCTTCCCCAGCTGCCCACGACAGGGCCTGCTGGTTGACGGGGGAAATCCTTAGAACAACCCTGTTGATCAAGGGAAACATAATATCACTGGTATCCGGGTACCACCTTCCCCCCAGCCTGGCTTCAGTGTCCGCCTCGTAGGAACGACTACTCCCCTCCTTCACTCTCTGTCCCCGCCCTGTCTGCAGAGTTCTAATTGTGTGGTGATGTGGTCTTCCTTGATGACCTGGCACGGAAGCGATCATCCTCCACTCTGACCTCCTGTCATTCCTGTCTGACTAATTCAGTTAGCAATTAATCATGCCTGGCCTTGGGTTATCTCTTTCTTCACCGCCTGTAAACGACATGTGAATCACTATTACATAGTTCTTCATGACCGTGTCCTGCTTCCCTCAGGCATGCTTAGCTTCCTCTTGGCGGGGCTTTTCCCCCCACCCAGTATGGTGTGGTACAGGACAGGGAGCAGTTGTACTGTGGTCATTCTTCATGGCCAGTCATTTGCTGTGAGATCATTAGCTCAGTCTGGAATCATCAGCAATTATGGATGAGTCAAATCAACATGAACATACCTACCTTTAAATGTGTTGTGAGCGTGGATTGTATACACACATGTGCACTGGTTGTGTGTGTGTGTGTGTGTGTGTGTGTGTGTGTGTGTGTGTGTGTGAAGTCAGAGGGTGATTTGCGGTGCTATTCCTCAGATGTCTTCCATGTTTGGATCAAGACAGTCATTGACCCAGAACTTCTCCGTGTAGGTCACGCTAGCTGGCCAGGGAGCTCCAGGGCCTGCCTGTCTACTCTCCCGTCTCAACATTGCTGAGAACTACAAGGCCTGCCATTGCATAAAGCTTTTTAGCTTACTTCTGAGGTTTGAACTCAGGTCCTCATATTTGTGAGACAAATGTTTTAGTGGCTGAGATCTCTCTCCAGAACCAGATGTATGTGTTTTATGAGGCCTAGTCCATGCTCTGTCCCAAACGACCTGCCTCTCTGCATCAGCCAACAGGCTTTTCACTGCTCTGTTCCTGAGGTGGATGTGCAGGAACTAAGGAGCTATTTTAATCCTGAGACACTGAAGAGACCTGCAGGCCACCTCAACCGCTGCTGGTCCCTTCTTGCCCTTTTTCCTTTGAATTATTGAGCTTGGAGCTCATATTTAAGGCTCAAGTAGATCATCGACTCCCTCCTTCCAGAGGCCACATTAGAGGTACCTGGTTTAAAGGCGAACGCACTGAGAGATGAAGAGAGGGGACAAGGGGAGTCCATCTCCTCAAAGGTCTAGGCCGAGGTGAGGCATCTCAGGGAGCTGACAGTATTAGCAGCTGATGGAAACGTCTGTCTCGAATCACTTGCCTTTGTGTGTAAGTGGTGCCTCCAGTATAGCTGTCCTAAGACCAGTAATGGTAACTGGGTGTTAGTCCCTCAGCTGTTCCCAAATTCCTGGAAGTTTTGCCCAACCACCTAAATATTTCTTTAGAATATAAACAGGATACACACTCAGAGAGATGGTTACCAAAAGATCAGAGCTTCCACCAGCTAGCCCTGTGCGGCTCCCTCCAGCTCCAAAGCCCACACTGTGAGTGGATGGTGCATTGGCCCCTGTGGTTGCAAGTAAGGGCTTTATCTCATTGTTTTCCAACAGGATCTTGATTTCCAGTCCAGCTGAGAGAGAACGAGGGGGAAGAGGTCTGGAAAATGAAGGGAGAGATGAGTGGGGAGACAGACATAGGGAGGTTGGAATGTTTTTAGCTGCAAGTTCATTGGTGCCTAAGGCTCTGTGAACCATATCCCAGCTAACAGAGTGGTACAGAAGCCATCACTGGTGTTAAGGGTGGATGGCCCCGTATGCTTCAGGGCATGACTGTAACCTTTAACAATTTCAGTGGGCTCTGGCTTCTTCCCTTCCCCAACTAAGTCTGACTATATATCCCTGATTGGTCTTATTTTCTCACCATATTTGCATACCGTGTTCAGCCAACTGGAGTCCAGCTAGCACCCTATGAACTTGGGCTGTAGAGGATTGATTTTGGACATTGCAGCAGGAGTCAGAGGAGGAAGAAGAGGAAGATTGCTGTGGGATGATGCTCTTGTACACTGTAAAGGTTTGTCACTCCCATTGGTTTAATAAAACACTGAGTGGCCAGTAGCCAGGCAGGAAGTGTAGGCGAGGTGACCAGGCTAGGACAAGGCTGTGGAGAGGAAAGGCAGAGAAGAAGATCCAGCCAGCTTCCAAGGAAGCAAGATGTATAGAAAATGAAGTAACAGCCACGAACAACGTGGCAAAGTATAGATAAGAGTTATGGGTTAATTTAAGCATAAGAGTCAGTTAGTTATAAGCCTGAGCAGTAGGCCAAATAGTTTATAATTAATATAAGCCTTTGTGTGTTTATTTGGGACTGAACAGCTATGGGACCTGGCAGGACAAAAACTTCCGACTACAGAAGATGACTTCTGGGCCCTGTCCCAGATCCTCCTCTTCTCTTTAGACAGAGAAGCCTCAGACTTCGGGGTCTGACTCCCAGCTGGCTCAGTCTCCAGAGAAGGAACTACCCTCAGGACTCACTGGAGATTGGTTCCTCAGAGGCTCCCTGTGCCTGAGGCTTCTGCATTAGACCAGGAACTCATTAGAGTCCACTCTGTGGTTCACTGTGCCTGAAACTTTAGGCCCTGGCAGGGATCCTACTCAAACCAGCCTCTTGGACCTCACTGGAGGCGGAATCCTCATAGTGGGGGGACTCACTCCTACCTCAGCCATTCAGAGTCCACACTCCAGCTGCAGAGGGGACTTCCAAGCCTCCCACAAGTGACCTTCAGGCTTGCTTAGCAAGGGGCCACTCTTGGCTGGTGTCTTGTGAGGGTGTTGGAGCTGAATTGCTTCTCTGACCTGTACTCACTGTCTTCAGGCTCCCCACTACTATTAAGAGTTCAAGTCTGTTTCATTTAAATCTTGGGTGGTAATCTGTTTTAAAGTTTTTATTTTTTTATACTGTTTAAGGTTGTTAGTCCTGAAGTGATAATAAGGTACTGCCTATCTACAGCCTCCATTGCCTGCCCTGTCCGTTATTCTTAGAGGAGATGGGACAAGAATCTTACTGGAGACAGGAGACATCCCCCATTAACTGCTTCAGCAGGATCAGGACTGGGCCAGCATTTGGCAGGGTCAGAGCTCTGGACCAATATTTTATGTAAAAGTTGGGCTTTTCCTATGGCTTTCAAGATTTTGTTCCATTTTTCTGTCTCAACAATATGACATACAATGAAATTATGAAAAGGGAAACAAGAGCAGGAGAGGCACAAGAGGACTAGTAGTCCCCAGAGTCCTCCCCTGACTTCCTTGAACACAGATGACAGACAAGAACTGTGATCCCCTGACAGGGTTGGGGTGAGCACAGGGCAGCCCTGGGTCTGCAGAGAGGGTCTCCCGACTTTTTTTATAAAGATACAGATACCTCCTGTATAGAGACTCCATGACTACTGCAACTCTTATCAAGGAAAACATTTAATTGTGGGGCTTACAGTTTCAGAGGTTTTGTCCATTATCATTACAGTTGGACACGGTGGCATGCAGGAAGACATGGTTCTGGAGAAGGAGCTAAGGGTTCCTACATCTTGACTTGCAGACAAGGAAGGAAGTGTCTGAGACACTGGGTCTGACTCGAACATATATGAAGCCTTAAAGTCCCCCCCCCCCATACACAGTGACATATTTCCTCCAACAAGTCCACACCTACTCTAACAAAGCTGCACCTCCTAATAGTGCCACTCCCTATGAGCTTATGGGGGCCAATTACATTCAAACCACTGCATTTGAACTTAGAGATGAATGAATCAGGATTGTGTCAGCAAAGAGAGCTGGAGAATGACTATTGAACAAGACTAGCACCGTATCACTTCCCACTTGAGCTCCATGGAAGGCTGAGACTCAGGCTGATCTCACAGATCACACACCCCTCAGAGCTTTCAGCAGCTTCCTGGAGCAGATTGCTTTGTGGAGAGGGTGTGCGCTTTGGAATGAGAAAACTTAGGTTTTTCAAGGCAGTTTCCATATGTAGTCTAGGTTAGACTTGTACTCAATATATACTTCTGCCTCATCCTCCTGAGTTCTAAGATCGTAGGCATGCCTAGTCAGTTTAAGTATGTTTGTGTGTGTGTGTGTGTGTGTGTGTGTGTGTGTGTGTGTGTGTGTGTGTGTGTGTGTGTGTAGGTGCGTGTGGAGGTCTGGGGACAACCTTGACTGTCTTTTGTCAGGTACCTTGTTTTTTGAGACAGGGTCTCTCATTGGTCTGGAACTCACTGAGGCTGGATATCTAGTGAGCCTCGGGGATCTGCCTGTCTTTGCTTTCCTAGTGACGGGATCACAGGCACACACTACCACATCTGGATTTCCAAAAGGTAGATTCTGGATAAATGAGAGTAAATGCTTCACTAACTGAACTTCTCCCTCCCTCCCATAGTTGAAAGGTCTCCAGCAGGCTACTTAAGCTCTCCTGCTCCAGTTTTGTGGCATTCAGGAGAGAGAGTGACCTTCTGCTGGGTGCTTCGGTGAATAGCAATTGCCCTGTAGAAAGCACAATCCTTGGCTACCCTCAGTCCTGGCCTCTGCTCTCTCCACCCTGTTCATCTCCTCCCAAGAGTGTGGGTAGACATGCTGGACCTCACATCTAAGGGATGCTATGTGACAGGGTGAGCAGATTTGATTAAGGTCCTTAAGCAGTTGACTTTTTTTATTTTAAAAGGGTGAGTCTTGAAAGGCCTCAGCCTTCTGGAAACCAGAGGCTCCAAGCAGGAGACAGTTGTGAGCATTGGTAAATAAGGTATCCACTGGTTCAAGGAAATGAATCCTGCAGCCCAACTGAGGGGCTCGAATGTAGACTGCGTTTGCCACCCTGTGCAACTCCAACAGAAACGGCTTAATGGAGGAAAGGTTTAGACTTGTTTTGGCTCACTGTACCAGGGATCATCAGTCTGTCACAGTGGGGAAGCATGGCGGAGATGGAAGTGAGAGTGTGGGGTGGAGGCTGTTCCCCTCACACAGATCCTGGAGCAGGAAAGAAAGGAAGTGACAGCCAGAACTACTGTATCCCCAAGGTCTCACCCTGGTGACTTCCTCCAGGTAGGCCAAACCTCCGAAAATTTCTACCACCTTTCAAATAGTACCATCATCTGGGACCAGCACTCAAGTCATGAGCCTAGGGGGAGATTACATATTCACATCACAGCGAGGGGCTTCTCCAGCCGAGCTTTGGGTGAGAAGGAATGTGGCAGCCAGTAACACAGTGATCTTGGCCTTGCAGCCTGAGAAGGGAGCCAAGCCACTCTGAAATCGTTGACCCATAGGAAGCAGGAGGTGACACGCAGGGCTTATCTCTAAAAATTTGGGATAACTAGCCACTAGACAACAGAAAACTCAGTCAGGTGGGGGAGCACTAAACTCAGCATGGCTTGTATCCACTCGAAGCTCAATGCATTCTTATGGGCTTGGGGTCATCGCCTCTCAGGGCTGACGTGGAACAGACTTCAGTCCTGTAATGTCACTCATAGAATGAACAGATTGGCTGGTCTGGAAGTTTGTACCCTTGCATTAGAATCCTAATCCCCAGAGCCATATGTTAATGGTATTTGGAGATGGGGATCTCTGGGGACCACTGGGTTGTGAAGACTCAGCCATCTGTTGTGCAGCAATTTCCTCCAAGGATTCTTAAGACCCAGAAAGTAAACAACCTAAAAGTCCCAGGAAGTCCCTGAAACTGACAAGCTGCAAAAGGCCTCACCCTTCCCAAGCTTATGGAAGCTGTAAGCACACATGAGGGGATTCGACCAGCCATGTGAAAAGAAGACATTCTCCAGTCTGTTGAGATGCCCACAAGATGTGTATTGAGCTTTAGGGCTTCATCTTTTGTGAGCTGTCACCCACACTGGGGTGGACTTTCAGGGATGCAGTTGTCTTTGAGTCATCCACACTTCTGCAAATAACCTCTCAGCCATATGCCTATAATTAACTCCAATAAACTGACTGGCTCACCAAGTTAGACTATGGTGGTGTCCTTGCTTGCATCTGTTGTCAGTTCTCTGTCTAGTGTGAATAAATGTTGTGTTGTGTCTCCCCAGGAATAGTGTCACACAGTGCCATCACAGGTGGGTCATAGAAACAGGCTCAGTGTCATGCTTCCTCTTTCTCACCACGTGACACCCTCCACCTTGCTATAAAGCAGCCAAGAGGTCTTCAAAAAAGCTGACTGGATTCCATAGCCATGCTCCCATGTGCCCTAGCCTCCAGCCCTGTGAGCTCACAAACCTCTACTTTCTATAATGCCCAGTCTTGGGTATTTTGTTATAGCATCAAGAAGCAGATCACATAGATTCTTCAGGAACCTTCTTCTCTTCCCCTTGCTGGTCACCTGCAGGCAGTCTGCTCCCTCAGGGGCTAGCTGGAGATAGCAGAGCACAAACTTCATTTCCACAGCCTACCTTTGGCCTGTGTGAGGCTGCTTAGGACTGGCTTCCTCCTTCATGCTGTCTGCTTCTTGAGGATTAAGTGCCACCTTTAGCCAGGCACACAGAGGTCCTTGGTCATCCTGAGCTGAATTGCGTAGGGCTGATGGGCTGGAAACTGGATGAAATAGAAATGGCCACGTGCTGAGGTTTTTCCATCAGCTCGTGTTCTGCTGAGCTCCCGTTGCAGCGTGTAATTGGGGTTAGATGGGGTCCTGCGCAGCATGGGTGCTTGCCTTCTCAACTCCCCATCTGGGATAGAGAGGAGGGAATTTTCTTGTCTGATGATCTTATTGGCTCAAGCTGGCTGGTGCAGTCTTCTAATGGGCTCACATCTCATCTCGCATCACACTGCCGCAGCTCGGAGCCTCTGGGACTAGACTGCACACGGAGAGGGTTTCGGATCTGCAGGCCCGAGCACTGGGTGGTGGTTTCATTGTTTGTTCGTTTTTCGCATACTCACAGTCAGGTGGGTATGGAATGGTCACAGGGTACATATGCCTGACTTGATTATATCTTGAATCAAAGGGGCAATCCTACCAGCCACCCATCGTCAAGGCCTGTCAGTATCTGGTTTGTAGGTAGATACAGAGGGTGATCTCTTTGGAGAGAAAAAGCAAAATGAAACCAAACCAGGGAAGCAGGAGGCAGATGGGCTGGGCCCATGGAGAGCAGGAAATGAAGCCGGTATTGTCTTCCCAGCACTGTGTGCACTAGACCTCAGAGCCACATGACCCGCAGGCCCCCTGCCTTGTGCTGACTGGGAAAATGGCTCATCCCTTTCTCTGAGTTTCTGCTTGGACTGGTGTCCTGATTTGTTCCTACTGCCAGTTTGGCAAAGCAAGCCTGGAGTCACCTGGGAAGAGAGAGCCTCAGTTGAAGGATCTCTTCCATTAGAAGGGCCAGTGGGCATGGTTTTGATAGCTAATTAACGTAGGAGGGCCCTGCCCACTGAAGGAGGCACTAACCCTAGGCAGGTGAGCATGGGCTGTATGAGAAAGCTAGCTGTGCATGAGCCAGTGAGTGAGCCAGCAAGCAGCCTTCCTCCGTGGTTTCTGATTCAAGTCCTACTTCAGTGTCTGTCTTGACTTCCCTCAATAAGAAAGTGTGGCCTGGGTGTGTAAGCCAAACAAACACTTTCCTCCCAAAGTTGCTTTTATCACAGCAACAGGAAGCAAATGAAGACATCTGGAAACCAGCTGTGCTTTCTTTCTGAGGCCCTACACTGGCAGACACAAAGGGCCGTCATCAGAGACTCCCTTGGCACGTGAGCTCAGCAGCTTTGCACTGCACAGCATGGGCACTGGGGACTTCTGAGGAGACCTCATCTCCTTGAGCACGGTGAAGCTAGGTCCATGAGATGGCAATTTCATCATCAGAATCCTTTCTGGGGTGACCTGCCCACTTTGGTGCCTTCTGGTCAAGAAGGGCCAGTTTTATCAGGAGATGTTCTTGTTCTTCTGACTTAGACTGCAAGCCTCCTTCAAGGTTGCCCATCTCCCCAGAGATACTGTTTTGAATTCAGATTCACTCTTTTCTTAACATGTTTTTTTAGTTCTGTCAAGTGTTCATTTTAAAAGTTTAAAAGATTAGTACAAACTTGCCAGTAAGTCTCCGTGTGTGTTTATAAACACTTGGAAATGAGAAGGGTGGCATTTGTCTGAATCATGGCTCACGGAAAGAGGTGGCATTTGGAGATAATGTGTTGAATTTATAGACAGAGCGGCCAGTCGCACCCTGGTGGGTCTAGTCTAAGGTAGCCTTATCACGTAGCTTTTATTTAACCACCCAGTTAATACATTAGTGGCCCCAGGGAACCAGGGTTTGCAATTCCTGAGAAAGCAACTTTGCACTCAGTGTTTAGAAACACGAACTCATGGAAAATTTAACCCAGCCCCCGGCCACAGGGACAGGGGTAGCATCTCTCTGCAGCTGAGGGTGGTGCGAAGCAAACCTCTCCAGGGTGCTGGTAGCTCCATCTCCCCCCCTCCTCTTCTCCTCCCAACCCCCACCCTGGTTCTCTCACATCCAGGAAAAGGGGCAGTTTTCTCTATCTTGGATTCTGGGTTTCGATGTGGGCTCCTGTGGGAACCAGAGTTCCCCTGGGAGGCAGCTTCCAGCAACACAAACCCAGCTGCGCCTGGGCACTTCTACATCTCTAGTGAGGTGGGGATAAAGATCCAAAGAAGCCCAGACTCACAAAAAGACAGGATGCTTCCTGTGGCTAGTAGGAAACTTGGTAGAATTCCCATCCCTTACACTGCAAGACTGATTAACCTATTAACAGCCAGCAGGGCAGAGGCATAAGTCTCATGGTTTTGATACAGTCTGAAGGAGTTATAGAACACTGGGCAGCTGAGGTTTCCTGAAGTTCTGAGGTCTCTTGGTGACCTTCACTCCACTCCCCATTCCCCACCCCCTACTCTCTGGCTCTGAATGTGATCTAACTTGCTTTGACTGACAAGTCTGAGTCATAGGTCTGCCTGCTTTTGGATTGGCAGGGAGAGGTTTTACATAGAAACAGCCATGGAAAGTGGACAGTTTCTTTCCCACCACAAGGAAGCAGAGGAATATATTTCTCCCATGGAAAATTAAGAGGAAGAGAATGCTGGGGAGGCAAAAATAAAAGATGTCTGCTGTGAACCTGAACCTGGTTTATTGAGCTGTCTCAAGTCCTGGGAATATTTCCTCACCATCTCTTTCATTAACCATGCTATTAACCCTCCTTTTCCGTTACTTAATGATGTCCTGGCAGCCTTAATTGCTTTCTGGTCACTGCTGGTTATTAAAATTGTTCCAATTTCATTTAAGACTTTTTTTAATTATGCAAATCTTTTGAAATTCTTGACTATGTGTGGGCCAGACCCTCACCGGAGGAACTTGGAGGTGAATGTGCGTGGCTGTGTTGGGAGTACAGGAGACCACCTCTGTCTTTCCACCCCTTTCTGGGTGGAGAAAAGCCCCACTAACTAAACCTTCCTTACTTATGGGCCCAAGAGAAAGGAGGCAGGGAAGGGTGTCACTGTGCAAAAAATCTCTGTCCACAGGCAGCATGGTGGTGCAGCACTGTGTGTGGTGAGCTTTTTGTGGCAATGGAACGGTGTCACTGGATCATGTCTACCATTGATGGCCTCTGTTGGCAGGTGGTCCCTGGACAGTCTAAGGCTGGTTTTCTTGGAATGTGACTTTCACATTTGTTGCATCAGCCTCATTTCTAAGCATTGATCAGAGGAAAGGCAGGTCTCCATGCCTCTCTAGCCACTATGATTCTTTACATGGATCCCAGGGTGCCTTGAGGTCTCCTAAATACCGTCAAGGCTATCAGGGCTGCGACAAAGTGGAGACTGCTCGACTTCCTTCCCAGACCTGTTACACACTGTTTCTAGCTTGCCCTGTGTCTTAGTGTCATCTCTGTCACTATGATAAAAACATCCTGACCAAAAACAGCGTAGGGGAGGGAAAGGTTTACTTGACTTCTGGGTCACAGTCCGTCACTGAGAGGAAGTCAAGGCAGGAACTCAAGCAGTGGTTAGTCACACCACATCCACAGCTGAAAGCAAAGAGAGGATACGCACAACCTTGTGTGATTAATAGTTTGCTTGTATTTAACCTTTTCCATTTTTCTGTAGTTCTAGACCCCATTCCTAGGGATTGGTGACTCTCATAGTGGGCTTGAATGATGACATTCAAAGATGCCTGGAACTGATGACTATGGCCCTGAAAGAGCAAGAGGGACTTCAAAACTTTAGGTTGAGATGGGACGATGACCACAGATGATCTGACGGGCCCTCATCTTCACTGGACCCATGTGAGAGGGAAGTGGAGGGAGATGTGACTGCAGAGCACAAGGAGAGATGCTGGGGTAGATGTGGGGAGAGGAGCTGAGAGGGAGAGACCCAAGGCCAAGGAATGCTGACAGCTCCTGACAGCTGGAAAGGATACAGAAATGGGGCCTCCGGAAGGGGCCTTAACTTTCCAAGCTGTGAGCATCTTAACTGGGGTCTCTGACATTCAGGGATTCAGGGTGATTAGTCTGCACTATTTCAAGCCACCAAGTCTGTGGTGGTTTGTTCCAAAAGTCTCAGGAATTGAACACTTCTTTGTGTCTGTGCGGTTTGGGTATCTGTCCATGTGTGTGCACACTTGTGTGGAGGCCAGAGCTTGACGGTGTGTGTGTGTGTGTGTGTGTGTGTGTGTGTGGGTGTGTGTGTGTTATTTTGAGACAGGGTCTCCCACTGAAACCAGAGTTCATCAATTGGCTAGACCGGCTGGCCAGAGAAGCCCAGGGATCCCCCTGTCTCTCCCCACCCCCTCCAAATCTGGGACTACAGGTGGATGTTGCTGTGACTGGCTTTTTATGTGAATACTGAACTTATAGCCTCTTGCTTGTGAGGCAAGCAGGGTCTGTGGAGAAAGTGTGTGTGTGTGTGTGTGTGTTTGCGTGTGCGCGCGCGCGTGTGTGTGCATGTGTGTGGTGTGTGCACGCACACATGCGTGTGTGCGTGTGTGTGTGTGTGTGTGTGTGTGTGTGTGTGTGTGTGTGGTGTGTGCGTGTGTGTGTTGTGCAGGCATGCAGGGGTCAGAGGACAACCTCCTGTGTATGTCCCACCTTGCAGCATGTTTGAGAAAGACCGATTGTTTCACTGCTGTGTAAGCCAGGTTGACTGGTGTGCAAGCTTTGGGCATGCTCCTGTCTACACCTCTTGTCTCCCTGTGACAGCACTGGGGTTACAGATGTGAGCTGCCATGTCTGATTTTATATGGACTCTGGGGATTTGAACTCAGGTCCTCAAGCTTGCACAGCAGGCTCTTTACCCATTGAGCCATCCTCTCAGCCCTCAAAGCACACCTTTCTTTTTTCTGATGGAACTGAAGATTTCTCACATAGTATCATGTAAGGAACTTATTGAATGTGTTGACTTTTTCAGGACTGAGGACCCAGCTTTGATTTTTATCCACAAAATGTAAATGAGACAATTAGTACTCATTGTTTTCAATTATTTTTTATTTCTTGAGAATTTATACTTGCATTTAATTCATTCTGGTCCATCCCATTCCCCTCCAGTTCCTTCCTTATCTCTCTTACTACTTTCTTGTCTCAACTTCACGTGTTCCCCGCCTTATTAAATCATAACAGGATCCACTTGGTGCTGTACGGGTGTAGGTGTATCTGGAGCAAGGGAAGTCTCATAGGGGCTGCATCCTTGAAGAAAACTGACCCCACCACCACCACAGCAGCCTGCAATTGCAAATAACAGCTCCTCAGCAAAGGATGGGGCTCCATGAGCACTCCCAGCTCCGTATTAGGATTTAAGACAGAGTCTTTCTATGTAGCCCAGGCTAGCCTGGAACCTGTGGCCATCACCATGTCTTTACTTTCTAAATTTCCTACAGATGTCAAATAAGCCAGGCTGTTGTTTGCTTTTGAGTCTACCTGAGTGGCAAGGATGGGTGTCAACTGAATGCACCCAACCTCTGACACTCTGAGGGGATGCTCACCCCCAAACTTGGCCTTTATTAAAGTACTAAATAAATTCAGCCAAGATGTCAGTTAATAAATGGCACCTGGGAAACTGTTTGTCTCGACTGGGCAGAACTGGAAGGTAAGTTGGCCTTTGTTGGGGCCCAGACTCTCTTTCCAGAGCCGAGGCTTAGACTGTCCCTGCTGATCTTCTTTACTCAACCATTCAATAGCTGTCAGCTGTATTTTGTACTCTGCTCTGCTGAGAGATGCCAGGAGAGTAAAAGGTAGGGACAGATGACACTCGCTGAATGGCTTGTGGGCTGCTGAGAAAGGATTCCTGGAAATCCCCACACGAAAGCCTTAGAAATCTAATTGATTTAATTACAGGACGGAAGGAAGGGAATTACCACACACATGCCGACGGGGCACCCAGATGTCACTTTGAATCATTGTGCCTCCTGGTAAACTGTTTTTAAGTCAGGAAAAGGGAAAGCTCGAAGCTTAAACCAAAGCAACTCAGCTGGAAGCAGATGTGTCTCTGACACCGTGGCAACGCCAGCTCACAGTCACTCACGTCCCCAGAGAGACTGTGTTCAAGGTCAAGTTAACAACACACTACACCATGCGTTGCACAGATTGACGACGGGTGACAGGGATCTTTGAGCTGGCAGGACACAGTCCCAGAAGCAGCTCTTCCTGAGCAGTCAGAGCAGTTAACCAGGCTTCCACACTTTTGCGTTCCATTGTTCCAGGAAACGGGTACCTGCAGGGGCTGGGGCTAGATGCTGGCATAGACTGCATGGATTTAGATTCGTGTACACATATGGACACATACATGTATACACATTTCCCTGGGCATTGCAGAAATGTCATTAAGCATGAGGAATAGAAAAACACATTATTTTAACAAATGCAAGTGGGGGTTATTAATCATTATCTGGTATTAAGTCTCCATTCCTGTCACCTTGCCTGTCCCCAAGACATCATTCTCCCACTTCCTTCTGTGTGTGCCCTTCAGGACTGGGCTGTGGCAGCATGTATTGCCCCATAAGGCTCACACAGTGGGGATGAGACCGATGATATAGATATGGGAGGATCTGGCTTTTCTCTCAGCTCTGTGCATCATTACCCATGGGACAAACTTGCTCAGTCAATGTAAACACGTGTTTCCTCTAGAAGACAGAAGATGGACTGGAGGCATGGCTCAGTTGGTAAGTACATACCATGTATGCATGAGGGTTTGAATCTGGATCCCAGGCACCTACAAAATGAGTCTGGCTTGGTAGCATGCATCTGTAATCTCTGTCCTAGAAGGAAAAGAGAGGCAGACCCTGGAACTAATGGCTCAGCCAGCCTAGGTAAATTAATAAACTTCAGGCTCAATGAGAGACCTTATCTCAAGGTGGAGGGCGGTTGGAGAAAACACCAGATCTTGACCTCTGGCCTCCACATGTATGTAGACACATGTGAGACACACACACACATACACACACACACACACACACACACACACACACACACACACAGAGAGAGAGAGAGAGAGAGAGAGAGAGAGAGAGAGAGAGGAGACCCTTGGTAGCATCGCCTGCGGGCACAGGTGCTTCTCTTGAGCCTGATGTCAGAGTTCCTGATTATGCCAAGTCTGCCTGAGGACCTAGCAACAGTCAATGTGATGTCAGAGTTCCTTATTGTGCCCAGTCAATGAGGGATGACCACACAGACTGGATGCTGGGAAGAGGGTATATAAGGCCTTCCCTGTTATTGAAGCTTCTCTTGTCTATGGGGAATCACTTGCTTACACACGTTGGCCACTTAGGTGTTTTCCTAGCCTGTCCATCAGGGACATGGACCATGTTCTGCTCATCTTTCATTTCCAGCATCCAGCTCAGTGTTGGGCTTCTGCCGAAGGAAGATTCTAGTGGTATTCAGTAATGAACTCCTGGGCTGGAGCTCATTCTGTCCCCACAATGTGCACTCTGAGGACCTCTGTGTACATGGGACAGTGGGAAAGATGCAAGATAATCGCCAGGCCTGCCAAGGCCTGATATTAATTTAAGTTGAAGGAGATAAGACAGAGCCTTCATCTGAGAGACCACAGAGGTTATCTTGTTCAAAATATTCTGTTCTGTTGTGTTCTACTAGGAAAGAAGGAGATAGAGAATAATCTCTCTCCACAGACTGTAGAGTAATTAATAGGGCCAGAGATAGGGCGAGAGGTTCTAGGGTGCAGAGGGGTGCACGATCTCATCAGAGACTGGACAGAGCCCAGGCTGAGCAGAATGACACAAAGTAGGCCCTAAGAGAACTCAGCCAGTGCTGCTCAGAGGGACTTAGGACGTGCTGAGATCAGGGACAAGACCTGGGGGTGGAGAGATGGCTCCACAGCTAAGAGTACCTGTTATGCTTGTGACCTGCCTGGGTACTGTGTGCCCGTGGTATATATACATACGTACAGGTAAACACTCACAGCCTGGAGGAGGTGGCTTTGGGCTGAGCCTTCAGTACAGTGGTGTTTGACATCTGGGTGAGTTGAGGGAGTTCCTGGTAGAGTTATGAGATCCAAGGCAATGAAAAGGACAGTCAAAGTGATGCACAGGGCATCAATATGATAAGAGAGGAAGCAGCACATTCAGTCAACTCATCTGATAGACCAGACATATCATCACAGTGGGCAAATACAAACAGTGAGGGATGTGATCCTTTCCCAGTGAGGAGACACTATGCCAACAGTGGGTAGACATGGCCTTTTTCCATACAATGAGTGGACATAGGTTATCACCACCAAATTAGTAGATATGTGTTTCTTGGATCCTAATGACTCCCTTGGGGGAGGGGGTGAGAAGGGGCGGCGTCAACGACTCAGACACCAGGAGTCCATTGAAATCAAATAATGAACTCACTTATTCAATAACAGGGAAGGCCTTATATACCCTCTTCCCAGCATCCAGTCTGTGTGGTCATCCCTCATTGACTGGGCACAATAAGGAACTCTGACATCACATTGACTGTTGCTAGGTCCTCAGGCAGACTTGGCATAATCAGGAACTCTGACATCAACTAGGAACTCTGACAGCTCCTGTTGCTAGGCCCTCAGGCAGACTCCAGGTTGGCTCATAAGGAGTACATTATGTTCATGCCTTGGCTACTGGTCTGAGCCAATTTCCTTGACCCTATAGGCCTGTCATAGTACAGATATGGTCTCTTAATGTGTAGACAAGATTCCCCCAATGGCAGAAATAATCTGTACCCAAGGAATGGATGTGGCATCTTCCATATGCTGTCTCATTCAATGAGAGGACATGGTTTTCCCTACTTAGTAGACACAATCTCCCCAGTGAGTAGATATGTTCTTTTCATGAGTGAACATGATCTACCCATGAATGGATGTGACTGCCCCCCCCCAGTGAGTATACATGTTCTCTCCACAAGTGGACATGATCTACCCATAAGTGATGATCTCCCTAGTGAGTGCACATGATCTCCCTACTGGGTGGAATATGATCTCTCCAAATGAATGTGATCTTCCCAATGAGAAGACATGATCTCTCCCAGAGAATGGTCATGGTCTGTCCCAGGGGTGGACTTGATCTCAGTGAGTGGTCACCTATTTACTCTGTGCCCTTACAATGTTGACTCTGATTCAAGCACAGACAGTAATCACATTAGCACCACACTGGATGCACAGTGACAGTGAAGGAGCTCTGAAAAAAATGTAAACATCATATGGTGGTTGAAATCACCAGAATCAGAGCTACAGAAGACATGTGAGAGGAACTGAGAGCCTGAGAGAGGCAAGCAAGAGACCCAGTCCAGAAAAACTGAGGAGAAAGCCTGCAGCAAGGTGGGAAGAGGACTTTGTGAACTTTGGAAGTGTCCAGGGCCATAAAGTCAGAGCAGAAAAGGGGTGTGAGTGAAGGCGAGTCCACGGAGGACAGCTTTGTGGGTCCTGGGAGGCAGTCTGTGTTATGTGGAGGACAGTGGAGTGCCACTGCTGGGTTGGAGGAGAAGATGAAGGACTGCGGGGCATGTTGAACTATTCCCTTGGGCTGTACAGAGCGATGCAAGCAGACACATTACTGAAGTTAATGGAGTTGGAGCCTGAGCTGTGGTGGTCCTAACAAGTCACACGGAACCACTTATCCTTACTAGCCAATTAAAAGAGCTCAATTAGTAGGGAAACGGCAGGAAAAAAAAAGAGATTTATTTAATGTGCCCACATTGGAAAGAAGGACAGAGAGATGCAGTGACATCCCTCCCCCTAAACCCATTGTCTTGTTAGAACCTGGGAGATCAGAAGGCTACCAGTGTAATAGGTATACCTCAATCTGTGTCTCTCCCCTCACCCCCCAACATTCCCTCCCCTCTCCATGACGCCTAGGACTCAGTCATCCTGCCCATGCTCTCAGCTGCTCCTCAACCACAGGATGTGAAACATCCCAGTTTCTCTGAGACCTGTAAGGAGTCACCCCCATTTTGCCTCACACACCTAGGCTTTCCTCAGAGCCCTGCCATACTGCTGTCTGTCTGTCTGTCTGTGGTGTTAATAGCTCTTCTATAAATCTCATGCCAGGAACGCAATTTTTCAAGGGGTTGACGCTGACATTACAGCAGGGGTTCTCTGACAGTGACCATGGGGCTGAGAAGCAGAGGAAGCAAGTGTTGTTTGTGTCTAAGGAAGGACTTCGCAGAGCAGAAAGAGCAGGTACCTGGGATGCGCTCAGCTGTGAAAGGAAAGAAATGGGGAGTTTTCTAGCTCTTTCAATGGCCTTATTGGGAGTCACTGGGGAGAGAGCCTGGGCAGGAGCCCAGCCCATTGGAAAGGCCTTGAGGAGGGATCACATGAGAGGCTGGAAGAAGTCTTCAAATGCTGCTCTTCCGAGCAGAGGCAGGAAGGGAGCCCACCAACCTGTGAGACTAGGGTTCTGTTGGTAGGGGATTGGCTTGGGAGTGCTCTACTTCCAGGAAAATGGGAAAGTAGAGACCGCAAATACAATCCAGGGAGGGCATCTGAGCAGTGACATCCATTCACAGTCGAACATTCTCCACAGGAAGAGGGATGGAGGCACGGAAGTGATCTGAATGCAGGAGACACTTCTGGAGGCTTCCGTGAGGCCAGACCACAGCTCTGGAGCCTTGAGCAGAGCCAGAATGTGGGTGAAGGCGCTAGCAGAGGACAGGGAAGGGGAGGAAGAGGGACAGAGAAGGGGGAAGGAAGATGAAAGGAAATAGCTGTGGCAGAGGCTGAATGAGTCAAGGAATCATTCCTCACCTCCAGCTGAGACTCGTGTGAGAATTTCATGGAAACAGCACCCTGTCTCCCCTTTCTAAGGTCTCTCTCAGTCTCTGTCTCTCACTTGCTATCCCATCCACTCCCCTCTCCTCTCTTTCCCACCAGCAGGTTTCTGTCTCTAAGGTCCTGAAGGAGAGTAATGACTGAGTCGTTCCCTCATAGTAGGTTTTGTCTGGAACAAGAAGAGAAGTTATGAAAAGTGGAAGCTGTCAGGGATGGGGGTGGGGTGGGGGAGGGTGGGAGTGGGGAGGCTGGCACAACACAGCGGGTAGGAAAGCTAGAAGCACGGAGACAGAATAGATGAATGAGCTCTTGGTAACCTGTCCAGACTAAAGGGAAGTCCTTGAGACAGAGTGGGAAGCCATGCTGGTTGGCCTTGGTGGGGCAATGCTTGACAGGCTTTCGGTTGTCTCAACAGCCTCTCTGTTACCTCCCCACACCCCACTAAGATCTAGGGAAACCTGTGAGCTTGCCCACTAGGGAAGCTCTGAGATGAGTCCTGATTCCACTCTAGCTCCAGATGGATGCTACTTCCAGCCCTTGTGGACTGTCTCTGGTTTGGTGACTGAGGAGCTGAAGAAACATTTCTTGTTCATCTCCAGCAACATCCATCTCTGGAAGTTACTTAATCCCAGCTTAATGAGGACATAGACGTCATCAAGCTGTTTCTCCCTCAGTCTGGGAAATCGGCAGTGCAAGTGCTGTCCTTGGCTCAGCTCTGACCAGCTCCCTCTCCAGCTAGCAGCCCAACAGTGCAAATCACACATCAACTTCACTGGGGCTGTAAGTCTCACCAGCTGTCCAGGAGTGTGTTCTGACCTCTACACAATTAGTGGATGAATGATGCTTCTCTCTTTTTCCAATCTTTTCCTTAGGGTGCTATCTATGTTGCATTGAGGGGAAAAAGTCTAGAAGATAGGGCTTCCTGAGCTGCAATGGGAAAGTCTTGTAAAGATCAATCAACAACGGTAAAGTCACAATCTATAATGGAATTGTAGGCACAGGGGACAGAATGGTAGAAGTTACCAGAGAAAGATAACACTGGATCATGAAGACGTAAGACACTATCAGCATTCCTGTACCTGCCACAGGCAGCTTCATCAGGAGTCAATGCACTGGCCATTTATCTCCATTCCCCATCAGAGTGGCCTAGACCATGTTGCTTTAGTGAGATGGACTTTTCTTGCCAGCAAAGGATGATTACACTGTGGCCATGCTGTCTAGTTAGAGAGGAATTCTGTTCCAGAATTGGACTATGGTTGGACAAGAGCCAAAGGATTCCTTCTGAACTGAGGAGAAGGGGACAGAATACTAGTGGGGGATCTCACAGCTACTTAGGCCAAATCCTTTGAAGTCCAACACAGCCAATAGCAGTTTCCTGTTGGAGTGGGAGAGGAGGTCACCAATGCAGGGTCCTGGGTCCATCTCTTGTAGCATTGGGTGCTGAATGTGATAAAAGCTTCAACTACAGGGAGAAATTAAGCTTTGAAGTGAGTCGCTTTTCTCTAAATGGACCAAGTTCTCAGGAACCAGCAAGCATGTGTAGAAAATACCCATACTCTTTGTGTCAGGGTGTGCCCAACTCTTATATTTAGGAAGAGTGCCCACACTTTCTTGTTTCAGGAAGTGCCCACACTCTTTTCTGTCAGGATGCGCTCACAGCCTCCTCTACCAGAAAGTACCCACTCTCTCCTCTGTCAGGAAGTACCCACTCTCTCTTCCATCAGGAAGTACCCACACTTTGTTGGCATTTCCCCCTGTTCTTCTGTGAGAAGTCCTTACCCTAGCCCATACTTAGGTTTATACATTCGAGCACATACTCAGTCTCTGAGGTAACCTACTTTCTTCATTTACCTCACACATCAAGTCTTTACTTCTCTGTGCCTCTTGACTCTTGAAAACACATCAACTGTTAGCAAAAACCTTCATAGTGATTCTTCTGGTTCCGAATACATTCACTCACTCACTCACTCACTCGCACACTCATTCACATAACAAGTACATAATGTGCATCTCTCATATGTCAGGCCCTTGCTTACAGAAGCTATTAGGGGTCCCCAGAGTTCCCCACACAATTCTTAGTAATCTGATATGCTTGGCAAGCATTTGTTGAGTGATTGCACCTGTTTCATTTTAATTTATCAACATACTCTGATTGTTTATAAGCCTTTATTTTTTTTTTTAGATAGGCTCCTTTATGTAAATGGAGTCTGGAACTCATAATCCTTCCAGACTCAGCCTCTGGGGTGGAGGGTTACAGGAGTTGGCCACAAATGCCTAGATATAAACATATTAAGGACAGTGCTTCTACTCTGCACTCCGTATACTGGACAGTTGATGCAGTGTAACAAACGGGGTAAAAGATCTCTGAAGTCAATTAAGCCTGTAAAAATCCATCAGCTGAATTAGCCATCATTATTTCCTACAATTAAATTAATCAGAGGGGTGGAATGAGTGATCAGTGGTTAGTACACAGCTCTCCGCTGCTCCTCAGGCCACTGTTTGCCATGAAAGGTCAACTATTCTGATATTCCCACTTCTCTCCATTCATTAGCTGGCGTGATTAGGAGCAAAGACTCTCATACAGATGAATACTTAGCATTCTGGTCTGGCCTCTTCTCTTCGAGGTTATAAATGCAAAGCATTTGAATATTTCACACAAGGCTGAATTGGACTTCAGCTGTGGCATTTCCATCCTATAGCTGATGTCTTTGGAGGACGCTTGTTATCAGTGCTGTGTCAAGGCACCCATTTCAGTGAGAAGTCCTTGTCATGTTCATTCTGTCTTCTGTGCTTTGAGAATAAACTCCCAGAAGTGGAAAAGGAATTCCAGATACTACTGAGCACACTAGATTATTGGAATGAAGGCCAAGAACAGGTGGGGCCTGTAAGTCACCTATGTGGTCACTAAGCACAGCCTTGTACCCTAGTGTCTGACATGGAGCAGAGGCTGGCTAGGGACCTGTGTGACTGGTGTATGGTGCTGCAGCTTCCTCACATTGCAGCCACTGTTGTTCTTTCTCCCTTTCCAATGAAAGGACACATCTGCCTCCTGCCATCTGAGAGATTGGGAGTTTATTTTGGAAAAAGACCATTGTTACTATAACTCTGTCTTGCAAAATACCCAGCACACTCTATAGGTACTTGGTGCACTTTGGTTGAGTAAAGAAATCAATAGCACATCCTTTAGAAAGGCCACTGACAAACAATCCCCATAATAAGGCTCAGAGAAGGGAGTGCTATTCTGTTAAGATGAGAAGGGGCTCTGTCTTTCCATTAACCAGCTGCTTTGAGTGTCTTGAGAGAACAGGATGATCTGTAGATTAAAGGTGTTTTGCCACAAAGGTGCCTGACTCTGTGTGGAGGTGTCAGGAAGATTGGCTGTATTAAGTGTCCTGGAGAGGCACCATGTAACCTAGGGTCATTCATCCTGTCTCTCTATGTTGGGTCTTAACTCCAGTTAAGGCATTGCAGCATAAATGCCCTGTGGAAAAATCTCAAATCACTGACTTCTAGCATTTGTGGAGGTCATCTGGCACAGCCCTGGCTTTCTATTGGATGGGAAATGCAAGGGTGGCTTTCCCTTAACATTTCTACATCATTCAGAAAGCTGGTTATCTGCACTGCAGCTGAGTAGTGGCTCATATTAACTGTCAACCTGACAATACCCAAAACATCAAAGAGACATGCCTCTGGATATGTCCATGAGAGATTTGCTAGATAAAGTTAATTGAAATGAGAAGACTCACCCTAAATGTGGACAGCACCATTCCATGGGCTGGTGATCAAGGCTGTATGAAAGATAAAAAGCAGGCTGGAAACTAGCATTCATCTCTCTCTCTGTTTCCCGACTGTGTATAGAATGTGACCAGCTGCCTCATGCTCCTGGCAGCATGCCCTCCCTCTCATGATAAGCTGTACCCTCTAATAGTGAGCCCAACAAACCCTCCCTCACTTTAGTTGTCTTGCCCAGGCATTTTGCAGCAACAACAAGGAAAACAACACCAGACAGATGAGGACACCTGGAAAGCTACACCCTTACTTTTATTTGACTCAAGTGGTAACTTAACGTTTTAGAAATCAAGATGCAGAAGAACTCATTGAGGTCTCATGGAAATCCAGGAGAGTAGAGCTTGGGGTGTGGGCTGAGAATCTACCAGAAGGGCAGTTCTGTACATCCACATGGGAGGAGATTCTCCAATGGGAAACCTCATTTACTACCAACCAGGACATTCTGTCTGTACCTAAACACTTAAGGGGCTTTGAGAGAGCAAGGAATGCACCCAGAATTTAGGCAGGCTAGACAAAGGCTTCTCACCAGGAGACTGACTGGAAATGTGATCCCAAGATCTGGGCACATCATTCTGAAGAGTTTCTCACAATGTAGGAGATCCTTAGCCCTAGCCTGCATTGCTGCTGTGCCTGGTCTAACAAGCCTGAAAGAAAAACTAAGAAGGTCTGAACTGTTTCTAACTAAACATCCATCTCCAAACAGGTAAAACTCAATATCCCTGAAAATTAATAAGGACAGAAAATATGACAACCAAGATGGAAAACCATAATTAAAACTGACCCCAGAGATTATAGAGATGATAAAGTTACCAGACAAAGAGATCAAAATAATCACAGAGACTATTCTTGGAGCAGCAAGACATAGAAGGTGTGTTTTAAAAGACATGATTTCTAAGGTGGAGTGGAGTTACAGTGTACATTATAATCTAAAGAGTCCATAAGAATCTGCAGATGAAACAATTGGGGAATTTGAAAACTTTAACACAGGATCTCTGCTTTTGTTTTATTTCTGTTTCTGTGACAAAAGACTCTGACAAAAAGCAATTTAGGGAAGAAAGGGTTTATGCAAACTTTCAATTCCAGATTAGAGTACACTAAAGCAGGGAACTCAAAGAATGAGCTTGGAGCAGCTAGTTACATCATGTCTACATGCATGAATTCGTGCATGCTTAACACTTAGCTCATATTCTTCACTCTTATAAAATCCTTCACACAAACCCAGGGAAAGGTGCTGCCCACATTGGGCTGGGACTCCCCACATCAATTAATGTAATCAAGATAATTTTCCACATGTATGCCCACGGGCCAACCCGATCTAGACAATCAATCATTGAGACACTCTTCTAGGTTAACAATTAAAATTTACCATTAAGCATTCAAAATGAAATATCCAGAGGGAAAAAGAAATCATGAAAAAGATAACCTGTGAATTTTAAATTGTCTTATAGATGTATGAAGGGAGACCAAGAAGAGAAGGGGACAGTCAATAAGAAATATTGGACAAAGTATGTTCTCATTTGGTCAGAATTCTAAGCCCACTGATGGATAAGGTTCAGCCAAATAAGTGAAACATGAAACATAGGAAATTCATATTAACCAAACAAATTGAGTAAAGATGCATTGTAAGAAAGATGTTCAGAACCTCCCTCCTCCAAATAAAAAACTTCCAAGAGCAGAAAGGGAAGATGAACATACTTAGGAGCAGAGAGAACAAGTTAAGGGTGAAGTGGATTTATACTCAGATGCAATCAAGCTGGATAGGGGAAGACAAAAAAAAAAAACTGTCACCAAGATGTATTAAAAGAATTGTTTTGGCCAGAAGGAAAGAAACAGAGAAAGTGGAGAGCACTTACAGGTAACTTCATCAATATCTTCTATTACTTGTATCTCTTTACAATAAAGTTGTCACAAATGGAACACAATGGCAAGTTGATGGATTCAAACTTAAGCATATCAGCAATCACATTAAATGTAAATGGCCTAAGTACACAAATTAAAAGGCAGAAATTTCACTGCTAAGAACCCACAGCTTAGCCGGGCGGTGGTGGCGCATGCCTTTAATCCCAGCACTCGGGAGGCAGAGGCAGGCGGATCTCTGTGAGTTCGAGGCCAGCCTGGACTACAGAGTAAGTTCCAGGAAAAAACCAAAAAAAAAAAAAAAAAAGAACCCACAGCTTGTATCCAATACCCTTTTTTGGCCTCTAACAGTACCTGAACTCATGTATACATACCATATAGACACATATACACATACATAAAAATAAAATAAATCTTTTGAAAATTGTGTCAAAATCCTACTCCCTTCCAAATATACAGCACTAATAGTTGGGGGTTTTGGAGGTAATTTAGATATTGAGGGTAGAACCTTTATGAACAAGACTTGAGAATTATATTTTTCTCTACTGCATAAAAATTCAAAAAGATATCAGTGGCCTGCAACATGTGCAAAAGAGCTCTCACAAGAACCTTGACACACACTGGCCATGACCCATTTTCAGTAAGAAATACAATCCTATGTAAGAAGCAAAAATTTCTTGTTCATAAGTCTTACACTTTATGGTGTCTGATTATGGCAACCTCAGCAGACTAAGACAGAAGAATAACAAAGGTCAAGATGCAACCACAAGTTGTCTGAGGACTCACTTTAAATATAGCAGCACAGATAAACTAAATGTGAAAGGGTAGCAAAGGATACTAACATGGATTCGCCAAGAGCCATGCAGTGAAATCCTGCTCAAGACTAAAAGGAATGAGGCACTGGTGTGTGTGGCAACACAGCACCAGCAAATCCCAATGTAAGGAGAAGCCAGCCAGCAGGAAGTATATCAGGAAGGATTCTGTTAGACATAAGCAGATACAACACAGAGCTCTGTTAACTACCTGAGAATGAGGGAAACAGAGGAGTGGCTACAGATGGGCACATCAGGGCATTTGAGGGCAGCCAGTGTGCTCTTTCTCTTAGTTATCAATGTTCTCGTAGTCCATCTGTAGGTCAAAATACCTCAGATGTGCACCTCAAAATTCCAAAGTTAAAAGTTAAACGTAAATTCATTCAAATATTATCTTACAATTCTGTAGTTTTTAACTTTATTTGGCTAAAGGGATAATAGGCATTGAGCAGGCTCCTCCAAAAATTCATATATTGAAGCCTATACCCCTATGTGACTGTGCCTGGGGACAGGGCATTTTAGGAGGTCAATACAGCTGGTTAAAAGTAGAGTGGAGTCCTGTTGTGCAATATTATTTTAACTATGTAGAGGTATGTTGCATTTGTTTATTCTGCATTTGTTTAATTATGTAAAGATGTGTTGCTGTTTTACCTTCACTGCCTAAGGCACCTGATTGGTCTAGTAAAAAGCTGAACAGCCAATAACTAGACAGGAGAGGGCTATATGGGACCAGTGGACAGAGAGAATAAGTAGGAGGAAAAATCTAGGCTCTAGAGAGGAAAGATGAGGCAAGAATGAGGGAGACACCAGGGCCAGGCAGCCAGACATGGAGCAGGACATCCAGAGTGAAAGAAAGGTAAAAAGCCTTGAGGCAAAATGTAGATGAAGATAAACAGGTTAAGTTAAAAGAGCTAGAGGGACAAGCACAAGATAAGGCTGAGCATTCATAACTAATTCATAATCTGTGTATGATTTGGGAACTGGTTGGTAACCAAAAGAAAGCCTGCTACATTTGGCACCCAACTTGGGGCCCCAATATCCACAGAGGGCCTGAGAAAGCTAGGAGAGAGGAACAGATACGGCTCCTGGCTCTTTCAAGAGGCTCTGCCCTAGGGAAAGCAAGCTCAGTAAAAATGGCTGCCACCATGTGGGCACCAACTTCTTAGAGCTGGGACAGTTGAATGCAGCTCCCAGTTGAACACAGCTTTCAGTCAGACTCATGGGGCTTAAAGCTTAGCTTTCACAGACCCTGAGCCAGGTGGAGCCAGATGCAATGCAAACCTGCTTAGAAGTTTAAGGTTTGAGAGATAGTTGGTGCCCAAAAGAAAACCTGCTACAGGGCCTTGTACTATAAGACTCTGCTCCTATTAGGAGAAGGTGTGTTTATGTAGAGAAAAGGCCAGGTAAGGTGCAGTAGGAAGGCACATCCAGCAAGCTGAAGAGGCCAGCTCACCAGGAACCAGGGTGCTCATAGCTTGATTCAGGGCTTTTCCCCCTAGAGCTCTGAGAAAAGATATGCATGTACTTGAAGTTTGTGGCATTCCTGATGGCAACTGAGCAGACTCAAGGGGCTCTGGACAGTGGTGTTTGATTGATACTCTCTGGAGAGCCTCAAAGGTAGTTAAGACAGTGGCATGGGGCACCAGGCCAGTACCTGGCTGATGCATATCAAATGCTCATTCCGACTCTCATGTGGAGGCTTGATCAACTCCCCATAGATTCTTCTTTGCACTATATCCAAGAAACTCTTTCTAAATCAATCATTTGAGCAAGTTATTTGTCAAAAAAAGGACTTAAGAAATGAAACGTTCATTCAGCTTAATAAATATGGAACTCTTACAGTACCAGGTGGGGAGACATGTGGTGTGGACACAGGTATATGCCCTGAGACTCGACTAGATAGGAAGCAGACCGTCCAGACCCCGACACAATACAGACATCTGATTTCCATAAGGGGGCTGAATTATAGCAAATTCTTGAATGTCCTACTTATTTATAGTTTTGTTTACAAAAATATCAACAAATAACTGATGCAAAAAACCTCTGAACTGTTTATGAAAATGGGCAGGTTTCCAAAATGATTGCAAAGAATTCAGGGTGCATAGTGGAAAAGCAGGTTCATTCTGAGCCTGTAAACCAAGAATGATGAAGTTGGATGTCATAGAACTGGTTTTTAATTAAATACGTTGTGTGGCAATTTCCTGAACTGAAACATTTCATCCTGCAAGGAGGCTAGATGAAATTCAGGAGTCAACAACTAACAACTTCCAGGAAGTCCCTGAAACTTACCAAATTCACAAGACACCCTCTGGGTTCTCTAAGCAGTATTGTTGGAGAGAGGTTACTCTCAAACCTGTTGAGGTGCCTGCAAGTCTTACAGAGAGATCCAGGCTTCTACCTTTTATAAGCCATCACCAATGCTGGGGTGGGCTTTCCACCATACAGCTGCATTTGAATCATTGTTACACCTGAAGTCACCCCTCTCCCATGCTCCTGTAAGTAATACCAGCAAACTCAAATGCCTCACCAAGCTGGACTTACGTAGAATCATTACTTTGGTCTGTGTTCAGTTCCTTATCTAGGATGAACAGACATTTGTTCACTTCTGAGAATAGTATCACACAACCAAGTCTTTGAATAAGAAAGAATTTCATGGAGTATATAGTGTATATACAAAGCTTTCAAAATGGCCTGATAAAATGCAGAGGAATGTCCAACCATCTGAGGAAGTTTAAAAACATAGTTCATTTTAAACCAAATCTAAGCAGGAAGACTACTATTTATTGGGATACATCCTGCTTAAATCGAATTTATTCTTTTTTATATTTGTGTGTGTGTGTGTGTGTGTGTGTGTGTGTGTGTGTGTATACATGTGCATGCATGGTAGGTGCACATGAATGAATGCAGGCACCCTGGAGACCAGAGGTGTCAGATCCTCTGGAGCTGTGACCTGCCAGACATGGATGCTGGGAATTGAACTGGATCCTCTGGAAGAACAGCCAGTGCTCTTAACTGACGAGCCATCATCTCTCCAGCCCCTATTGAATTTATTCTTAAATGCTCACAATCTTCTTGGAGGCTTCTCCAGTGGCTACACTGTGTCTTGCCGGTCATCAGTTCCATTTTGCCTGTGGCATGTTGTTCAACACAAAGCAAGCACCTGGTAAGAGTGAGCTTTGAGATGTCAATTTTTTTTTAACCCATCCAAGTACTTCCACAAAAGATCAGATGGAGAAAAGTTGGAGGCTGCACTTTAATATTTTATGTCCAGAAAGCAGCATTTGTCATCTAGGTTTGCAGCTCTGTTACATTGTTTCCGATGAAGATGGTCCTAAATGAATGTTTAATGACAGAACATTGTGTCTCTGCAGAGTTAGAAACTGCAAATTAGTCTGGCCATCTCCATCCAAAACATCTGTCTGCTTCCATATGTGTCTCCTAGATGGAGAGAAGTGATCTTCCCTGGGTCCCTACAGATGTGTATTCCATTTGGTAGCTCCTAAAAGCCCTGCTCAGAATCCTAATGGCACCTGGGCAGCTAAGCTCTGCAAAACATGCCAGCTTCATTTCCGTATGGCTCCAACTTGACGTGCTGGGTAACTGACATCTTTGTTGAAGCATGGAGAAATGGAGGCCTTCTGGCTCTGATAGCCAGGGAGATGCCTACTCGGTGCAAAATGACAGTGGGCACCGTCGTCCCAGGTGACCTGGAAATGCTGTGAATGAGCCCTTCCCTCTCTGATGTCTCAGCCCACCAGTCAGCTCATATTTCCTTAAGGCAAAATCTCAAAACATAAAAGTTGGAACACAAGACGCCCTGTCATACACACCGAGCAGAAACAAGTGAGTTTTCTTTCAAATTCAAAATTCACTTTCAAATGCACTTCCTATTTGGCAAATCACTTCTGGCCCATTCTTACTGCATACAATGTAATACAAAAAACATTTATTTGATGTGACAATGCCCGTGATGTCCTGTCTCATCCCATGAATAAACAGTAGCTTGCGGCAGAGATAAGGCACCGCTTACACACTAATAGGGACTGGAATTACGGCAAAATCCTAAATGGACGGTACTTATGGTAATTAGTAAAAAACCACTGACAGAAACAAAAGTCCTCTTCAAGAATAACACCACCCAGCTTTAAGCCTTCATTATGATGGGAGCTTCTCATTCTGCAGAAAACGGGCTTTATAATTTCTTACTTATCTCCACACAAGGGGGGGTGCTGCAGCTGGCCCAGCATCTGCATCCAGGCTGCTTCCTGGGGGGCTCTCTGTCCCCCACTGTACCTGCTCCTGGGTGCATCCTCCTAGGATCAAGGCAGTGGTCCCTGTCCCATTATCTACCGCTTGCTCAGGGAGAGTCAGACCCCTGGCTTCTCTCTGGCCTTCATTTCCATCCATTCTTCCTGCATTTGCTACTGTGGACTTTCTGTCAACCTCGCTTTTGAATAAAAGTCAAACACCTTTCTGTGGTCAAAGAACCCAGAGCCCAGCTTTGGATTTACCTTTTCCATGTGTCTCCTGTCATTGCCTCTTGCTACCTGGGCACCATCCTTCTCCCAGGCTGCCACTCAGTCAACTGACTCCCACCTTCTGCCTCTCTCCATGGGATGCCTTGTTTCTTGATCAGCTTGTTGCTGGGTTTTCTGGGTGTCTGGCTTCCTGCTACATCTCTGCATCGCCTGGGTCCAGTCCTTAGTGCAACATGTAGACTCTGTTGCAACATTCTTCCAGTGTCAGCATTGACTAGATGACAAAGGATGCAAACTGAAGTCAGTAAGCCCTGGAAGTTCCTGTGTACAGATGTCTCCAATTTCAACACCTCAAACAACTCCCAGTCAAAATGGAGACCAGCAGATGGTTAAGGGCAGTGTTTTCACAGAACCTTGACAGGGACACATTCTCTCATGCACTTTAAACCATCTCCAGGTTACCTGCAAGACCTGATATAATCCAGTGCTCATGTGCTGTGTAGCTTTGCCAACCTGACATGAGCTAGGGTCACCTGTGAAGAGGGAACATCGACTGAGGAATTGTTTCCACCTGTTTGGTCTGTGAGCATAATGGTGGGGCACTTTCTTGATTAGTGACTGATGCAGGAGGGCCCAGACAACGGTGGGTGGTGATAGACCTAGGTGGTCTTGGTTTGTATAGGAAAAGCAAGCTGAGCAAGCCATGAGGAGCAAGCCATCAAGCTTGCTATATTTTTCCATGGCCTCTGCTTCAGTTCCTGTCTCTAGATTCCTGTCTTGAGTTCCTGCCCTGACTTCCTTCAGTGATGGAACGTGACCTAAGATTTGTAAGAAGAAATAAACCTTTTCCTCCATAAGTTGCTTCTGGTCAGTGTTTATCACAGCAACAGTAGATGAACTAGAACAGCATGTAAATTGCTTTCAGACTGTATTGTTTATGGAATAATGACAGGAAAAAATGTCTACCTCTCAGTATGGGTGTGCATTAGGTGGGGGATATTTTTGTTCTGTGGCCAGTTAAACTCACAGACATGAAACCTGTAGATGTAGAGAGCCAGTGGCACTCACCTAATGTGAGTGGTCCTAAACCACACTTAGTGTGGTCCTACACAAAAGAGCTCAGGTGCTGCATGGAACCTGTACTAACCTACCCTCCCCCCCACCGCCCGCCCGCCTTTTGTGTTTTGTGTGTGTGTGTGTGTGTGTGTGTGTGTGTGTGTGTGTGCGCGCGCGCGCACATTCCTGGATGCAGATGCCAGAGGAAGCCAGAAGAGGGCACTATATCTTCAGAATCTGGACTTACAGGTGGCTGTGAGGTGTCCCAGGTGGGTACTGGGATCTGAAACTCTGGTCCTCTGCAGAAAAAGTCCCTCACTGAACCCATATCTCATGGGTTCGCTAGGATGGCTGACCAATAGCTTCAAGGATTCACCTGTCTCTGCCCAGCTCCCTTCAGTGTAGGGGTTACAGAAGTACACTGCCACCCCATGACTTTCTACATGGGTGCTGGGGACCTGAACTCATGCCCTTGTGTTTATGGTGCAGATACTGTGCTGAGTGAACCATCTCCTTGGCTTTTCACTTCCATTTTCATTAAGAGTCTAGTGAGGTGGAAAGAGAATGAGGAAGGAAAATGAGACAGATACACAGCTATAGTCGTCTCAGTAAGCACTGGCTGAGAGTGTGGACTACAGGCTGTGAGCTGTACAATTGTCCAGAGGCCAGCGTTCCATGACAAAGAAGATACAATGTTCATAAAAGAGTCAGCCTTCAAAGGACATGCTCCCTGCAGACCTCAGAGCTGGGGCAGCTCCACAGTTACTGTCTTGAAGCAACCAAGAGAGCTTTTTATGCAGAGAACGTGCCTTCCTCCCCGGAACAATGTCCTCAGTGCAATGATTTGATTTCAATCAGAGGTCTCCAGAGACGGAAGCACAATGCCTCTGATGAACATCTGCCCACTGTCCGCAGAGGCGAGTTCACAGTCATTCTTTCTTTAAGGAATTAGTATCTTTGTAAGTTAAGCCAAAATGGAGGCCCCAAAATCCTGCTTCCCTGGCAATCCTTCCAGGCCAATGTTGGAGGGAAGAGTGGGCACTCAATACAGGTTCTGCCCACCAGGCTGGGATTCACAGAGCTGGCTGTGTGACCTTATGGGAAACATATTAAACAATAAAAAATGTGACTGGGAAAAATGAGTTCATCTCTTGTCCACAAGCTGTTATTTTAAATACATGATTTCTTAAAATCAAGACAAATGATGCATCTATGTCAATAGGTAGATGGGCAGAAAATATAATAGTTCATAAGAGCTGAGCCAAATGGCAAAAGCACATGTAGAGTGTTCACCTTGGTTTGTTAATGTCGGTGGAGGTGCTCAGCAGATAAAGAGCTGCTGTAAAGCAGGCCTCCTGCACCCAGGTGGGTAGAGCAGCCACCTGCAATCTCATTGCATGGGAGGCAGAGACAAAGGGTCCCTAGAGCAAGCTGGTTAGCTAGACAAGGCAGATTGGTGAACTTAGGTGAGAGAACCTGCCTCAGTACACAAGGTGGAGAGTGATTGAGAAAGACACCACTGTCAACTCCACACACACACACACACACACACACACACACACACACACACCAGAAAGAAAGAAAGAAAGAAAGAAAGAAAGAAAAAAGGAAAGAAAGAAAAAAGGAAGGAAGGAAGAAGTGAGGGAGGGAAGGAGGAAAAAAGAAAGGAAGGAAGGAAGGAAGGAAGGAAGGAAGGAAGGAAGGAAGGGTAGATCTTAAACTGCATAGATTATCAAGTAGGTAGGAATTCCCTACAGTCTGGAGTCTGAAAATCAAGATCAAGATCCAGCAGATCCCATATCAGGTGAGGGTCTATTTCTTGACTTACAGATGACCCTTTCTCACTGTGTCCTTGGAGAATGAGCTGTCTCTCTGGGTCTCCTTTATATACTCAGGTTTCCTGTTCCTGATGCCCCAGCTTTGTGACCTCATCATTTCCCATAGTCCCCACCTCCCAATACCATCATGTATGACATTCAGACCATAGCAGAGGCTTAGCATCTCAGCAGTCAGGAGTTAATGCTTTCAGACAGTACTGTTTGATCACAGATGCTCCTGTCACAGAAGGGACCAGCTACACTTAATATCCTTTATAGAAATTTATAAAAGAGAAGCAAGAGAAATGTATGATCCGAGGCATGGATAAATAAGCCATGGTTATTATGATCCATCTGCTCTGCAATCATGTAGGAGAATGTCCACACAGAGACACTGCAATTCTATTCTTCCAGATAGACACTAAAGAAACATTTGACCCCATATATAAAGAAACATATACCCCACAGTTACATTACAGCAGGTTTGCTGTGACACAGAAGGGAACCATCTATGATTATTCATATCCATTGTCACCTTGGTGGGATATGGGAGCAACTCTAGACATGTCCATGAGGGAGATGACTGCATTTAATGATGTAAGTGGGAAGTTTGTGGTGGTTTGATGAGAAATGTCTCCATAGACCCAGGTATTTGAACTCTTGGTCCCCAGTTGGTGAAGCAGTTTGGGAAAGTTATGGACCCTTTAGGAGGTGGAACCTTGCAGGAGGAAGTATGCCACTGGAGGTAGGCTTTAAGAGTTTATCAACAGGTTCTACCTCCTGTTCTATCTCTCTGTTTCCTGTGTGCAGATAAGATGTGATCAGCCAGCTTGCTGCTCTTGCTTCTGTTAGGAAATCTTGCTCTGAAATTGTCATCTGAAATAAACTACTTCTTCTTTCTTTTGCTTTTGGCCACAGTATTTTATCACAGCCACAGAAGCCTCACACTTCCTGTGGGCAGCACCAATCCATGGACTCAGAGCCTGGACTGCATAGAAAGGAGAAAGTGAGCTGAGCTCCAGCGTCCATCTCCCTGGCTGTAGATGCCATGTGAGCAACCGCCTCATGCTCCTGTTGACATGCAACCCCCCCAATGATGGACTGTGTCCTCAAACTGTGAGCCAGATCAAGCCTTTCTTCTCAAGTGGCTCCCGTCAGGTGTTTTATCTCAGCAATAAGAAGGTAACTATTATACCATCATTGTGCCTGACAGTGAAGGCATGGATACAGTGGCTGTGACACACTCTCAAGGTGGATTGTGTCACATGGTGACTGACACCGACAGTCCAGATACAAAAGTACCAGCGTGGATGAGTGTAGGGACAATACTCAGACAAGAGGCAAGAAAGAGCTCATGTTCATAGATAAGAAAAGTGCAAGGACTGTGCCAGACAAAGCACCTGAGGAGCAATGACTTCCCATGTCCCAGGGGTAGTGACATCAGCCTTCCATAACGCTAGCTGTTTTTACGAAAAGAAGTTTACGTTGGATTGCCTGTCCATTGCTACCTCTCTGCAGTCTAAATTCCTGTCACACCGCTCCTCCTGCTATTAATATTCCATGGCAATGGCCTCTCTAGCACGCCTTGATGGGCTCGGCTTTCAGGAGTTTTCATGTCTCAATTGAACTGTGTCTGCACTGAGACTGATTTTCCACCGTGGGGCAGTGGTCACCGTGAGTTCACAGATAAGGCTCCATTGAATTAATTCCCTAAGTGCCCCGTTGCTTCAAGAAAAGATTAGAGGTGAATTAAAGGAGAAAAAGGAGAATAGCTGAATGATGAAATCTGAATGACTGATTTGGGGGCAGGTGAGAGGAAGAAGGAAAGTTAATTGTGTCTAAAAAGTTCTTAGGCTGGCACCTGTTCTGACAGAGCATAAAACTTAGTTCTAACAACCCACAGAAGGAGGGGCAGGAAACAGTCCATGGTGGGAGGGGCCGGAAATAGTCCATAGTGGGAGGGGCCGGAAATAGTCCATAGTGGGAGGGGCCGGAAATAGTCCATGGTGGGAGGGGCCGGAAATAGTCCATAATGGGAGGGGCAGGAAATAGTCCATGGTGGGAGGGGCCGGAAATAGTCCATGGTGGGCGGGGCCAGAAACAGTTCATGGTAGGAAGGACAGGAAACAGTCCATGGTGGGAGGGGCAGGAAACAGTCCATGATGGGAGGGGCAGGAAACAGTCCATGGTGGGAGGGGCCGGAACAAGCTCATGGTGGGAGGGGCAGGAAACAGTCATGGTGGGAGGGCGGAAGAAGCCATGGTGGGAGGGGCAGGAAGAAGCACATGGTGGGAGGGGCAGGAAGAAGCCCAAGGTGGGAGGGGCAGGAAGAAGCCCATGGTAGGAGGGGCAGGAAGAAGCCCATGGTGGGAGGGGCAGGAAACAGTCCATGGTGGGAGGGCAGATAGCCTACTGCGCGTGTTCAGTTTCTAATTCTTCTAAAAGGCTTAGCATAGGAGTCTCTGGGTGACGCCACACCAATGCAGCCCACATCTCCAGCTATGCTTTGCAAACCATACAGATGGTCTGACTCTGACCGTGACACTTCATTAATGGCAAACTCGAGTGTGTTGAAGATTAGAGACCTGAAGCAGGAGTGGCTCCCTCAGGGTGTGGCTATGGGCAGCCTGGAACACTAGCCTTGGCATAAACTACCGACTCTTCTGGCTGAGTGCTGCAGAAGCAGCCAGAGGGGGTCCTGTCTCACGATGGAATCCATAAAGAATGCTAGACTCTGTATTTTCTCTTGTCATGCTCTTAGCTTCAAGATGCCCTCATCAGGGACACCCTCCTAGTCCTTCTCCCTTTGGGTATTAGGAGTCCTTGCTCTTCTGAGTCCGTATGTAGACAACATCTACCCAGGCCACTGGCTACCACCACCCTGAGCTTTAGAACTTCACATACCTTTTGCCTCTTGAAGGCAAACTGAATGCCTACCATTCTTGACCCAACTTAAGGAATTAGTAAACACCTGAAGGAGAGAGGAAGGTAACATGTAGAACATGTTGGGGACACAGTTGGTGCTTGGAAGCTTGGAGACTGACCTCACGTCTTGCCTGATGGACAGCTAGTTACCTCTGGCAGGTTTTTCCTAAGGAACCATGATGGACCAGATGGATTTTGAATGCAGCATTTACCCAGTATCTATTGTCATCGTGATGTCTTGGCAGCCTTACCACACCTCATCAGCTAGCATTTGACCCTACACAGACTGTTGCAGATGCAGCCCCAAGCAACATGACAGACTCACTTGTGCAATGGAGCTCTTCTGATATTGATAGGTGATGAGAACCCTACTGCACCTCCAGATACATCCTGATGTCTTTGTGAGTGGTCATGTGGAGATGCCAAGTGAAACTGAGGAGTGCTCATCCCTGATGTTCTGTGGTCTCAAAGCTTTTTTCACAGAGATGTGATTTAAGAAGTAAGGGCCTAGGCTGGGGAGATGGTTCCATTGGTAAAGTGCTTGACTTGCAATTTGATCTCCTGAATTTGGTCTCCTTAACTCACAAAAATGCCAGGAATGATGGGCCATGCCTCCAATCTCAGTGATAGTGAGATGTGAGGTAGAGGTAGCCAGATTCCTATGTCTCTTCTCTGTATTAGTTATTTCTACTGCTGTGATAAAACACCATGACCATGATTCGCCTGGGCTTATGGTTCCAGGGGTTAGAGTCACCATCATGGCATGGATGTGTGCCAGCAGCAAGCATGGTGAGTAGAACAGGAAGCTGAGAGCTCACCTCTTAAACCTCAAGCAGGAAGCAGAGAACACACTGGAAACAGCACACAGCTTTGAAACTTCAATGCCCAACTCCATTTGGGAATACTTCTTCCAACAAGACCACATCACCTAAACTCTTCAAACAGTTCCACCAATTGGTGACCAAGTATTCAAATGCCTGAGCCTATGGGGGACATCTCACTCAAACCACACAGCTTATTGGCCAATGAGTCTTGTATACTTGGCTGATTTCCAACCCAGTGAAAGACTTGGTCTTTTTTTGGGGGGGAGGGTGTTCGAGACAGGGTTTCTCTGTGTAGTTTTTGGTGCCTGTCCTGGATCTCGCTCTGTAGACCAGGCTGGCCTTGAACTCACAGAGATCCACCTGGCTCTGCCTCCCAGGTGCTGGGATTAAAGGCTTGAGCCACTGCTGCCAGGTGAGACATGGTCTTAAACAAAAGATGGAAAGCATCTGAGCAACAACATCTATGTGTCTCCTGTGACCTCCACATGTGTGCACCAACACACACATGTATACACACAAAAAACATGCACAAATGCAAAGATAAGTTTAAAAAGTAAGGTGACTTAAAACACATGTCCCCGGGGCTGAACTTTGGCCTCCTGCTCTCTCACCACCCCTCCCCCCTGTGTGTAAGCTGTGAGACTGTGGTGGATGTTGGGCCTGGAATCCCTAGAGAACTTTTACAACTTGGCTCCTAACTAGTTTCTGTCTATAAAATTAAAGACTGACAATAGATTAATGAGTGCTGTAAAGTCGTCTCCAATTTCTAACCACTGCCTCAATTAGGTTGAAAACATAAGAGTATGTAACAGCAGATCTGCTGTTTCTGGGAAGAGTGTTAAACACTGTGGTTTATGGGGGGGAAGTGGGGCAGAACTTGGGAGAGAGATGGAGGGCAGGGGCAGTCCCCTTTGCTGTGTAAACAGCAAGGCACCTTCTGATCTCCCAGAGCCCCTCTGCCCCCCCCCCAGCTCTCCCAGGATCCAGCAGTGCCTGGAAGCGAGGCTACTTGTTTCCATCCTGTCTCAGTCTGCATCCAGACACAGCTTCATTGAGTCCTGCCAGATAACAGCTTCTCTGCTCGGGTGTACCCTACACATCACTGTCAGGTCCAAGGCATCTGTGAGGGAAATCCTGATTTCTCTCGGACCCACAGGATTTCCTTTATTCTCTTTCTCCTCAAACCTGATGGGACATGAAGACTTCTCTGCCCTGTCAGACTAACTGGACGTGTTGTCTATCACCTCTGCTGAATTTACATGCCCTGCTGCTGTGGTTTGAATTTGAAATGTCCCCCATAGACTCATGTTTGAGCACTTGGTTTCTGTTGGTGACACTGTTCGGGAGAGTTGTGGAATCACAACAGCAGAAGTGAGTCACTGGGGTTGGGTCTCGAATTTTAATAACCCAGCCGTGCTTCTGATTCTCTGTGTGATTCCTGAGTGAGGATGCAATGTGACCAGCTGGCCTCCATTTCCTGCCACCATGCCTCCCCTGTTGTGCCTTCCTCACCATGATGGACTGTTCCCCTTTGAACTATGAGCTGAAATAAATCCTTCTTGAGCTTCTCTTGGGGCATTTTATCACAAGTAGACAGTCATGAAGGCCCTCATCTATCTGGACCTTTTAAGATTTGGCTTTAATGGTTGCAAAACCCACATGACTGCCCCCTCCTGTTACCAATCAGACTTCATTGCCCACTGGTGTCCTCTCTCCTCCATCTCTCTGGCCTCTCATTATTATTCATGTCTCATTTTTTTTCTGCTTAATGCACTAACCCACTTACTGCATCTCAATGACATCTGGTGGCCCCTACCTCAGGAGTTTTGGTTATGATGTTTTCACAGTCTACTTTCTCCATGTTTCTAGGTTATCATATTAAAAAATGTCAGTAGTCTTGTGTGGTGGTTTGATTTTGCTTTGTCAGCTTGACACAAGCTAAGGTCATCTGGGAAGAGGGGACACTGATTGAGAAAATGCTTCCATTCTATTGGTCTGTAGGCAGATCTGTGGGGAATTTTCTTTATTAATAATTGATATGGGACAGCCCAGCCCACTGTGAGCAGTACCAACCCTGGGCAGGTGATCCTGGGATATATAAGAGAACATATTGACTGAGTCATGAGGAGTAAGCCAGTAAGCAACACTTCTCCACAGCCCCTGCTTCAGTTCCTGCCTCCAGGTTCCTGTCTGGATTTTCTGCCATGACTTCCATTAGTGATGGACCCGAGAGTTGTAAGACACAATAAACTCTCTCCTCCCCAAGCTGTTTATGGCTGTGGTGTTTTATCACAGCAAAGGAATCCAAACTAAAACACCCAGGCCTGTCAAATTTCTGTACTTTCCATCCTAGAACATGCTTTGAAACTCCTGTGCATCTTATTGGTCTTCTCTTGGATGGAAGCATTCCCATGTGGCCTGAGGGACATGTCTGACACTCTCTATATACATGAGGTTGAGATAGTTTTTCTTCAAGGTCTACTCATTGGTCCTGTTCCCAGTGGCTCAAAGTGTAGTGCTCTCCTGAGCGCAGTGGGACTGGTGAGCAACGAATCCAATCAGCAGGAAGCCGTCGTTCCTCTCATCCACTGGGGCTCCTGTTGCCTGATTCTGAACCCCAGTGTTGCTCTGGGAGGAAAGACAAGTGCTAGAGCCTGGAAGATTACTCAGCTGGTGGGTGGGCAAGCATGTTCCTACTCTGTCTTAGTTAGGTTTCTATGCTGTGGTAACAACTATGGCCATAAACATCTTGGAGAGGAAAGGATTTATTTCTCCTGATAGCTTATGTAGGAAAGTCATCCAGGAAGGCCAGAACAGGAACTCAAGGCAGGAACCTGGAGGCAGGAGCTGAAGCAGAGGCCATGGAGGAATGTTGTTTACTGGCTTAATCGTCATAGTTTGTTCAGCCTGCTGTCTTATTGCATTCAGGACCACCAGCCCAGGGATAGCACACCACAGTGGGCCCTCCCATTTAATCATCTATCAGGAAAATGACCACAAGCCAGTCTATTAGTTGCATTTTTTAAATTGAGCTTCACTCTTCACAAATGACTCTAGTTTGGGTTAAGTTAGCATAAACCTGTCTATCACATGGTTGGAAACCTTTCCAGCCACTCAACTATTTAGTCACTAGTCCAGGCAGATAGACAACCAGCTTCCAAATATGGGATGAAACTCACTTTGCAGATGTGACATGACCACGTGCCCATAGTGAACTAGGAATTTTGAACTTCCATTGAATTTGGCCTGAACTAGACTAAGACTTCCAGTGCTGAGATCTGTGTGCCACACCCCCAAGACTAGTCAGGTACCCATCAGCACTGTGGGTGCTGTTGGGTGCTGGGCTCTGGGTACTACTCACATGTTCTGTATGTGTTATTTTACTGAGGCATGACAACAAGCCTGTGGAGTTGGAGAAGCATCTTTCTCCTTTCCATAGAAAATAAAATTGGAACCTCAAAGTGTCATCACTCTTTGAGGGCATTCAAGGTCAAGACTGACCTCTAAGCATGCTGTTCTAACACTTTTATAAATGGTGGGACCACAGATTGAAGTCTAGTCTCGCTGATCCCCAAATCCTATATATTTTACACAAATCACCCCATTGCTGTTGTTGGGCCTGAGAATAGGGACTCAGGATGCTCCCAGCCTTCGATGTTTGGATTCTTTCATGGTGGAAGGTCCTTTTTCCATCTCAGAACCTCTTCCCTGTCTACCCTCCTTCACTTCCAGGCTTTCCCACTCTTAGAACCAAGGGGACCTACAAGCCCCTGGCTGGCTGGCTTTTCCTAGCTGCCACCTCATAACCCTATGTCTGAGAAGCTCAGACTTGAGCGTCAGTCTGTGGTGCCTTGGACAGGAGGACAGCATGTGAGCACTCATTGCTCTGAACAACACAAGGTACTGTCAGCCCTGTGGAAATTAACTATGGAATGCAGTGATGGAGAGCCTCATCTCTTGCCTTAAGATTTCTCTTGAGGGAAGGCCATTTGTCATGTACGGGTCCAGCTGAGTTATATTGTTTCCTATTAAGATAAGTCTAAATGAATCTTTAATGATAGGACGCTGTATCTCCCCAGATTTAGAAGCAGAGCATTAAACTGGCTGTTCCCATCTGGAGCATTGGTGTCGTTCCAGAGCCATCAGTCAGTCACAGAGTGAGAGGGCAGATGAGGGTCCCTGCAGATGTGTCTGCACAGCTGGAGCCTGGACACTCTGCATGTCAATCACTCTGCACCATGGGTCTGTGGGAGACTTCTGGGACTCTCTTGGAAAAGATGGTTATGTGAGTTTCCAGGCACTCCCCTCGAAGTGCTCGAGCTATTAGAATGAAAGTGTTGACATCCTGGCCTGGACACTGCCCTTGACCTTCTAGCTGATGTCTGTACCTGACCCCTGCCTTTGCCTTCCTCTTTGGGACCCTTTTCTGAGATGTTGTGTGTCAGAGTCACAGTTACAGCTCTTCCATTTTTGGAGGGCTCAAAAACCACTCCTTCCTGACTGCTCAGCAGCTATAAACTCTGGCCTCAAATTCTTCAAATTCACCTCCTGAGCTCACAGACCCTCCATGGCCACCCCCTCCCATGGCCACCCCTTCCCATGGCTGGCACCTCCCATAGGTGCCCCCTTCCATGGCTGCCCCCTCCCATGGCCGCCCCCTCCCATAGCCACCCCCCCATGGCCGCCCCCTCCCATGGCTGGCACCTCCCATGGCTGCCCCCTCCCATGGCCGCCCCCTCCCATAGCCATCCCCCCATGGCCGCCCCCTCCCATGGCTGCCCCCCATGGCTGACACCTCCCATGGCCGCCCCCTCCCATTGCTGCCCCCCCATGGCCACCCCCTCCCATGGCCGCCCCCTCCCATGGCCGCCCCCTCCCATGACTGGCACCTCCCATGGCCACCCCTCCCATAGCCGCCCCTCCCATGGCTGTCCCCCCATGGCTGGCACCTCCCATGGCCGCCCCCTCCCATGGCTGGCACCTCCCAATGCCGCCCCCTCCCCATGGCTTCCCCCTCCCATGGCTGCCCCCCCCATGGCCTCCCCTTCCCGTAGCTGCCCACTCCCAATCCTTCTCCACTCCAGGGACATAGATTCCTTGGTGTCTCCCTTGACACCCAGTGCAGGGGAAGTCTAGGGCCCTCTCAGACTATAGTGATCTCTACTCCTCCAAGCAGCACCCACCCCACTTGGACCAAGCCAGTGGGTAGTTGTGTGAGATCACATGGACTGTTCCCAGTACTGTCTGTACAGCCCTTAGGCTGGTCCAGCGGCCACACGTGCCTCCTTCAGGGCATGGAAGAATCCCCACGGCTGATGCCAGTGCCAGCAAAGCTCTGTCATGTCTAGCTTGACAAAGGATAATGGCGTGTTTTTCAGCCCTCATCACCCTTCTTGCTTAGATTTGTATATGCAAATTTAAAAAAAACAAATTAAAGACCGCAAATGGGAGATAAAGGAAGTATTACTCAGCTGAAGGAGCTACAGATGTGGATCCTGGCAGGGCTGCTGCACAGCTGTGCGTCCTCGGGCAAGTAGGACACACTTGGGTCCTCCAGAGTCAGCCTGCACTGGCTGCAGTGCTTGATCTGCAGGCTCATGGGGGCACCCCTCCGGCCCCCAGGATTCTAAAGTAGAGCTCTGCAGGTGCAGGAGGGATCTCTGACTTGATCAATCTCAGCATTCCGCTCTCTGTACATGGCTCATAGCACCAGACCCAAACATCGTGTCTGCATTTTTCAGGGAGTCAGAATGTGCTACCTCAACATGGCTGGTGTGAACATGGAGCTGAAGAGCTGGATTTCAGAGGACAAGAGAGTACGGTGTGTGTGTGTGTGTGTGTGTGTGTGTGTGTGTGTGTGTGTGTGTGTGTGTGTGTGATAGTCCCTAAGTGTGGTGGGGCTTAGGAGAGGAGTAGGAGTTCACAGCATCGAACTCCTTATAGCATGATGGATCCAGAGTCTGCAAGAGACCCACCAGCATTCACTTCATTTGTGTTTGTAGGACTTTTATCCATGGAGGTGGCTGAGTGACAGCAGAGACTGAAGCCATCGAAGAACTGATTCCTCAGTTTCCTAAGAGCAGCGCTCCCAGGCAGAACAAGGTCACGCCACCCAGAGGCCCAGCACGAGGGGGTATGTCATGCCACATAGGGATGGGATGACACAGAAAATTGTAGAATGTCTTTGAGAACGGCAGACCTTTTGCAGGGTCCTAGGGTCTCAGATTAGACAGCAAAACTGAATGATCCCAAAGTCACCCTGAACCATTGGCTTTTGTGTTCTTGTCTAAAGAATTTGAAGTATGAAATTCATCAGACTGAGGAGGGTGAGTTTTTAAGAGAAAAGCATATTTTAGATTCAATATAGAGCTTAGGAAGGAAGAAGAGGGAGAGAGGGAGAGAGGGAGAGGGCGAGAGAGGGAGAAGGGGAGAGAGAGGGAGAAAGGGAGAGGGGGAGAGAGAGAAATAGGGAGAACTCCATCATAGATGACAAGAGGGGCCCCAGGAAATAGGGCACCATCAAGCTCGTCTCCAAATTTTCGAAGGACCTACCCTGGGGACAGATGAGCTGGTTCAAGTCCAGCTTGTCCAGCCAGGAGGTGAGGCATCTGGGTGCCTCCTCCCAGTGTCTTAACCTCTACAAAGAGGGGCTTCTTTGGGAACAGCAAAGAAACCAGAACCAGGACTCTCTTCTGCACCCCTGGCCTCCATCAATGGCATTCTCAGAAGTGGCACTCTGGGCCCCTGCCCTAACAGACCACTTTCTTCTCATCTGCACCATGCCATGCAGGGCCACACAGGAAGTACTGGAGTCAGTCACGAGTGTGCGGAGAGCCAAGGCCAGGGCCTTTCTAGTCCCAGGCAGAGCTTCTGGGGGCCTGTGTGTGTGTGTGTGTGTGTGTGTGTGTGTGTGTGTGTGTGTGTGTGGTGGGTGGGGCTGATTTCAGTCTCCAGGGACCTCTGACTATAATGCACTGCCCTTTGGTTGTCTGATGCTGCGTGGTACTCTCCGTCATTAACAAAGCAGGTGCGTTCCTAAACTCTCAACAACTGTTAGGATCATGAACAAATGAGCCTGAGCATGCCAGAAAAAGCACACTGAAGGAGGAGGTAGCTTGAGTACAGGCTGGGGAAAGTTGGCTTGTACATGGAGAACTTCCCCACAGGAATGCCCCATGCCAGCCCTGGAAGGCAGTCCTTGCTGACAAGCAAGATTTTAAACCAAACATCCTAAGATACAGAGAACGGAAACTCGGTGAATTCATCTGAATGCTGACACGTGAAGATGGGAGGAACTTTGTAGCAGGCTTTCTTTTGGGCCACCAGCTAGCTCCCAAATCATGACTCGAAGACTTAGTATTAGTTATGAATGCTTGGCCTTGTCTTAGCTCTTATTTTAATCTGTTTCTCTTTATCTATGTTTTGCCTCAGGGATCTTTCACCTTTCTGTACACCCTACTTTCCTGCTTCTTGTGTGTGGCTGGCTGGTGGCTTGCCTGGCATGTCCCTCTCTTTCTCCCTTGTTCTCTCCCTGGAGCCTAGATTTCTCCTCCTGCTCGTTCTCTCTCCCGCCAGCCCTGCCCATCCCTCTCCTGCCTAGCTATTGGCTGTTCAGATTTTTATTAGACCAATCAAGTGCCTTAGGCAGGCAAGGGGAAACAGTAACTCATCTTTTCATAATTAAACAAATGTAGCATAAACAAATGTAATGTATCATTACATCATTAACAAAGGCATAACATTTCACAGCATAAACAAATGTAACACATCTTTGCCTAGTTAACTTCCTCCACGGAGGGTGATGGAGAGGTAGGTGGAGGAGATCCCTGCTTCACCTCTGCTCAGTGTCCAGCAGGCAGGCTGAGCTAAAGATGTGTCCTGTCTTCAGGATCACCACATTTCCTCTAAAGTCGACAGGGGTGGTTGTGTGCAGCATTCCAGCGCCCAACCCAATCCATTTCTGCTCCTCCAACCCTTGAGCTTGGAGCAGCTGACTGCTTGAGCCTCTGCTGTTGGAGCCTGTCTTATTTTTGTTTTTTGTTTTGTTTTGTTTTTGCTTTTCCTGGAGTTGTGATAAAATATCCCTACAAAAGCAAATGGGAGAAAGGGTTTGTTTTGGTTCACACTTTGAGGGTGTGATTCACAGTTCACACTTCAAAGGTGTGATTCACTACAGCAGACATGTTAAGGCATCAGGAGACTGAACCAGCTGACTGCATCACATTCATAGTCAGGAAGCAGAGAATGATGGCTGCATGCGTGCTCAGCTCCATTTCTCCATTTATGGAGTCCGTGATCTTACCTAGGGAATGCTGCCACCCACAGTGGGCAGGTCTCCCCTTGACAATGCAATCAAGATAAAACTCCAGAGGCCCATCTCTGAGGTGATCTACTTTCCTAGTCATCAATTAACACCAACCATCATGGGCTCCTCCCAAGGGTAGGTGGGGTGATATGTTTGGAAGCACTCGGCCTCTGCTGTGAAAGTGGCAGATGGCCTCCATGGGTGTGACACATAATCCAGACACAACCTGGCTTCAGGATACATCTTCATGGTATTCCCAAGAAAAAGGTCACTGTGCTGGTGGTAGACAGGACACACTTTCACAGCGAGCATGTATTTGTGGGTGTGCTAAGGTTGCTGCCTGGGACAGAGACCATGCCTCCAGTGTCACCCTGCTCTGTGTCTGCCAGAAACAGAGAGTGATTCTCTCCCCATCGTGGTTTGCTGACTGAACACAAAGGACCTTGGGGATGACTCTGAGGTCTCAGCAGAACCACAAGATAAAAGGAGAGGCTTGCTCCCTGGTACCCACAGGGAAAGATGTCTGAACATCCACAGGCAACAGACACACCTCGGGAAGTAGGGAAGACTCGGCAGCCCCAAAGCCTGAAAGTGATGCTTGATGTCCAGTGAATCGTACAGATTGTGCAATTTTAAAATGCTGCAGGGGACAGTTTTGTGGAGTCAGATGGGTTGGCTATGTGGGTTCTAGCCTCAGCAGGGGCCAGGCAAAGGAGGTACCAGAGGCCTTCTGCAAAGGCAAGGCAAGGAGGGTAAAGAAGTATGGCACATCCCCTCACCCACCTGCACATCTCCTGATGCTGGGTTGCCAGCAGCTGCAGAGTGTTAGATCAAGAAGAGTGGCCAGTGGTCTGCTTTAGGAAAGGAGTCGCCACGAAGCTGCTCTTCAGGAAGGAGCTGTATTAGGAGAGGGGCACAGTGAGCACAGCATTCATGGTTGAGCCTTGCTGTGGGAGGGCATTAGAAAGCGACAGCACGATGGGGTCTTAAAGGAAGGAGACACTTTAGAACCTGGAGAGGGCTCGTTAAGAGGGACGACTCAGAGGCTCATAGCTCTTGTGGCTGTCACAGAGGATCCAGGCTCAGGTACCAGCATGCTTATTAGCAGCTCACAATCAGCTCCAGTTGCAAGGGATCCGGTGTCTCAGGCCTCTGCACACCCCTCCCCCCAACAACACACACATACACATAGTTAAAAAGAAAATCAATAAACTTTAAGAGAAAACTTAAAATCAACAAGAGATCACTGCCCCAGCTGGGATGTCCTAGAGAAACTTGGAGGAAAGCCTTTGGACAAATCTCCCAGACAAGGAAATATCCAACTTTTATACTTGCTTAGAGAGTGGCTGGGAAGTTCACACCACATGTCCTGGTCTGGGACAGCTCATGTGAGAAGGAGCACAGAGGAGGCAGACACAAGGTAGGCCATAAATGAGAGGCTGTGGAGTCACAGCACAGCATGGTGTCTTCACTCTGCACCAGAGAAAAGCTGCAGGAATGCATGGCCTGATTTCTGCAGGCTCTGGGATCCAGAAGCTTAGAGTGCTGGTGTATTTGAGGGGCAGGCTGATGACCATATTCTGTGTGGTCTGTGTCCAGTCATGGCCTGTCCCTTTCTGCCATGTCTTCTGAGAATGCCACCTGTTTTACTATTTTAAAACATATATATATATGTATAATATATGTGTATAATATATATATATATATGCATAATATTTTTCCAGGAAAGGCACAAAGCTACACAGACAAGCCCTGTCTCAAAAAACCAATAAATAAATAAATATATATTATATATATTTGGCTCTTTAAGATAGGGTTTCTCTATGCAGCAGTCCTAGCTGTCCTGGAACTCACTTTGAGACCAGGCTGGCCTCAAACTCACATATATCTGCCTGCCTCTTCATCCTAAGTGCTGGGATTAAAGGTGTGCGCCACCACCACCACCACCCATTTTAAAACTTTTAAAATTTATGTCTGTGTAAATGTATACAGATGCCCTTGGAGGTCAGAAGAGGGCCTCAGATCTGGGGATTGGGAGTTATAGGTGGTTGTGAGTGCCATGTGGGTGCTGGGAACTGAACTGTGGACCCTTGACAAGAACAGCAAGGGCTCTCAACTTCTGAGCTATTGCTTCAGAGCCCACATCTGTTTTAATGTTACCTATACTAACTTCTCTGTCATTGAATGAAGCAGGTGTGTTCCTTCCAGCAGCCAATCAGATTGGCAAACAAATGAACCCTGAGAAGAAGCTTCTAGCAAATCCACTCAGCGTTTGAGTTCCCTCTGAAACCAGTAGAGAAACCACACACACACACACACACACACACCAGCAAAGGAAAGCAGGAGTCATGTTTGATTCATTCTTTAAATAGCCATTGCCCTTAAAAAAAAAATCAAATTATTCCAAGGAGAAAAGTGAGCCTGAGAAATACCAGAGGGGAAGAAAGTAATCCAGACTTGTGTTGCCAAAGGGGCTTCCAGTCACAGGCACAGACCAAATAACTTGATGATAGCGACTTCCTGTCAAATCTCTCCCTGTATATTTGGATTATGTGCTGGGGGACTCTCGTTTTTAAGTTGAATTTAAAATCCCATTTAAAAGGTATTAGTTGGTGCCACATATGCAGAGCCTCAGTTCCGCAGTTCAGAAAGTCCTAGCTCTCACACGCATTCACAGCCTCCGGATTCCACCCAGCTGGCACCTCGCATATCATTTTACCTCTTAATGTAACAGGAGAGCACAGGGGTGATTTCCACATCAAAAATCACAGGGCATAAAAATGCCCAATTTCCTGGGAGGGCGCACTAAAGACGCGGTCATAGCTGGGACATCGCAACCCGCAGGAAGGAGTGGTGTGCAGCTCATCTCCGGAGTAAGGCCGTTTGCATAACTCCATCTGCGGCCCCTGCCTGCTCTGGCTCTGTGCTGGCAGTTAGAAGAATTACATTGACGACTGCTTTTTTCCTTGCATAGTGCACCTGTGAACAGCCTGAGCCTGGACACAGGACCCTGGAGGAGTTCTCCGCTTGTTTTTTTTTTTTTTTTTTTTTTTTTTTTTGGTTTTTCGAGACAGGGTTTCTCTGTGTAGCTTTGCGCCTTTCCTGGAGCTCACTTGGTAGCCCAGGCTGGCCTCGAACTCACAGAGATCCGCCTGCCTCTGCCTCCCGAGTGCTGGGATTAAAGGCGTGCGCCACCACGCCCGGCTTTCTCCGCTTGTTTTATGATGGAAAGTGAGCCCTGGACTCCAGGTTTCTGATGTGGTGGTCATAGAGGGCCTCTGGGTGAGTGCCTTCGTGCACCTTACAGCTCGCCTGAGCTGACAATACTGAAATTTCTTGGTAGCATTAAAAAGTGCTTGTCCTGTATATGTAGACCTGAGACTGTGTTAAGAATGTCTTGTGGTTTGTGTGTGTGTATGTGTGTGTTTATATGTGTGAGCATGTGTTTGTATGTGAGTGTGTGTATTTATATGTGTATGTGTGTTTGTATGTATGAGTGTGTGGGTATGTATGTATGTGTGAGTGTAAGTGTGTGTGTGTGTGTGTGTGTGTGTGTGTGTGTGTGTGTGTGAATCTTTCTGAGCACCTACTCCTTGCCAGTTGGTGGAGTTTAAGGCCTATCAACTGACCACACACTTCAGTAGGTGACTAAAATCTGGAATCGGAAGCTACTCTTACGTCATGGTTTTCAGAGCCCATCATCAGTTCAGGGCATGGCAACAGCACCCACAAGCACCTGCTGTTTGGATGAGGATGGAGCCTGTGTAGCCCCAGAGAGGCTACACTCCCACATCGTGTGCTCTGTCTGCTTCTCAGCAGCCGAGGCCAATGCCTCCATTTCCCCTCATCCTCCCTGGGTCCCTACCACGGAGGATGAACTTGGCCTGTGTGAGATCAGTGGGGTGACAATAGTTGTACTTGTCCCTGAGAGCTCAGCTGCTGAGCCAGAGGGAACTCTGTGGCTGCCATCTGCACTTTGCTCCGACACAAGCGCTGCTCCCCTTGGGGGCTCCGCAGCTCCAGAGAGAGACAGTCAGCCAATCAGTCTGAGCACACACTCCAGCTCACACGCCTAGCAGGCTTCTGCTGCCTTGGCCCACCCAAAGTATTTATTCTGCTCAAAGATCTGCTGTCCCCTCTGGCCCCAAGCTGGCTGTTTTCCACTTCATCCATGTGCACACCTCTGCCACCACTGCCTGAAGCCCTCCTAGGCTTCCCCAGCCTCCCTCCTCTGTTTCTTTCCTACACAGCCAACATCACATAAAACAGAAACGAATATGCAAAAGGCACTCTGCGTTTTAATCAGGTTTGGGGGAAAATATGTCTAACAAGCCACTTTCTCTGTGGATGAAACGTTTGACATTTAGCAGGGCTGCGGCGGATCCTGTCTGACATCTCTGCTTTAAATGCCACTCCATGCTCTCCATCTCCGAGCCTTAAAAAGCACTTTTCTGCTAAGTGTTATCATTACTAAAAATATTAGGCAGAATCTTCATTCATTTGGAGTCATTGTGTAATTGGCCCAGCATACACAAGGCAGACAGGCAGACTCGGCCCTGGCCAGATGTGGGGTGGGGGGTGGGGTGGGGGCTCACTGAGACAAGGTGTGGACCTACTTTCTCTCTGCTGGAGTCACTGTCCTCCATGCATGCTTACAACAGCTGATGCTTGCAGCCAGGGTCCAGGTTGGGGAAAGAGTCTCCGCCCTCAGTGCAAGGACCGCCCCCTCTTCCTGGCCTCGTCAGAGCTGGCCACTAAGCAGCTGCACCAGCGTTTCCTGACATCTGTGCAGCGATGACCAATTTAGGCAAGCCTCTACCTACTGTGGCTTGTTCACCATGTGGATCTCTAGAGGTTCACAGTGAGCCTGAGGGTGGGTCAGGCAAGCTGAAAATCTGGGCAAACCATGGCCCGGCATATGTGCCTGTTGGCTGTATTCCTGGTGTGTGGTGCTGTGGTTGAAGGTGGTAGCAGGGCAGCAGTGGTGGGAGGCGGGGCCTTTGGAAGGTGACATATGAATGGGATTAGCCTCCTCAGGCTGTGTCCCCTCACCATGAGATGATAGCAATGCTGCTCAGAGGACCAGGTGCCATCTTGGAAGCAGAGAGCCTCTCTCATCAGATATGAAGTCCCACCAAGACCTTGACCTTCCCAACTCCAGACAGGTATGAATCAATTTCTGTTACTTATAAATGAACCCAGACATTACCATAGCACCCGGAACTATGACACTTCAATTGGTTTCTACCACAACCCCAGAACCCAGGACTCAAGCTGACACTTCTTTCTCGTCAACTATCTCCTCTGAAGCTCCATTATTTTGCTAGGGCTCTGAAGCCTGGGTATCAGGTTATTAGCCAGGTGGTACTAAAGGAAGCATCAGTTGTAGGCATCTTGATGGGGGGGGTCATTCTTTCCTGCTGTTTCTTTTGTTTAAGGGGTTCCCATCACTGGAGCTTGCTGCATATCTCTCTGTTAAAAAAAATGAAGGGATGGAGTCCTCAATGAAGGGACCAAGAGACCCCTAACTGTCAGGGGTGGGGATAGAAGAGAGGTCAAGGAGAAGATGGTGACTGTGATTAGCAAGGCTTGAGGTTTAGTTCTGCAGGGCACTGAGAGGGTGCTCAGCCTTCCGTCACTGGGAGGGGGGTCAGTCAAGGATGCCGTGTGCATCAGGAGCTCTTGGTTGTACTGTGACAGAACATTGCCTTAAAGGTCTTCTTCTGGCTGACAAGGGCATCGTATGACCACAATCAGCAAAGAACCCTCTCCCTCAGTCACTCAGAGGGGATGCTTTCATGTGCGTGCATGATCTGAAGACCTCCTTGCACCACATTTAGATCCTGTAGCTCAGAGTCTATGCAGATGAACTTGCCCCATGGAAACGCTGATCACATCCTGATGTTTTGCTTTGGGAGAAGACTGTGTGAGAGACAGAGAGAGGCATACATAGAGCTGTGCAGCAAAATGTGTCTCTGTCGGGAAACAGATGGTCTTGAAGGAAGTAACTGGAAAGCAAGACTCTGTTGCCACAGCTGCCAGGCCCAGCATGCACCTCAAAGGAAAGCTCGTTCTGAGCATGCGCACTCAAGCCCTGCTCTCTCGGATGAACAGACGCTTCTCCCTAATGAGAATCTACATTTCCAACATCGCGTGAGGCATGAGCGTGCAGGCTCAGATAGACACACATCGCTAAGAACTGCAGTAAGAGACACTTCTCAGGTCTGCTTGTAGCCCTTCCCACATCCTGCAGTGGACTAGAGCAGAGCAAACAGACTGAGAGCTTCACGGTAGCAAGGAGAACGTCTGCCTCGAGAGCCAGATGGCTGTGGAGAGTGCTTAGTGAGTAAAGGCGCCTGCTACCTGCCCGAGGGCCTGAGTTCAGCCCCTGTGACTGGCTACCAAAAGTTGTCCTCTGGTACACACACACACACACACACACACACACACACACACACACACACGAAATAAGTAAATACATACAAACTAAAAGGAGCCCTTGCCAGCTTCATCAAGTCTCAGAGCATTTACTGAGTGACTTCTGTATACAAGGAGATAAATGCATAGAGGGTGAGAGTCTGGGGCCACCAGCAAGATAACTTGGTGGGAAAAGGGTCCTGCCACCAAGCCTGGTGATGTGAGCTTGATTCCTGGGACCTGCACCGTGGAAGGAGAGAAGCGACTCCGAGGGTTGTTCTGTGGCACTTAAACACAAACGCGTGCACAACAAACAAACAAACAAATAAATGACAATAGAGAGTGGGGATCTGCTTTCAGGGACTCACAGGGGAACACAGAACTGGAGGCTCAGGTCTACGGTCTGAATCTTGATTGTGTCACCACTGAGGGAGGTGACAGAGTGAGGCGACCTCGTAGGGATTCTGAGCCATGCTAGAGAAAACCAATGGCCATTGTTTTTTTGTGGGGACTCAGAAGCCCTAGGACCCCTGTGCACACAGTAGGTGTGTGCCGAGGTTCTCTTTGGCCCCAAGGAGTGTGCCCTCACACCTCACACCACTAGCATGAGGACACACACACTGCAGACATTTAGTGTCTGTCCTGGTTGCTCTGGAAGCATTCCTAAGCATCTTCAAAGCACTTTTCCAATCTTTTCTTGGAGTGATGATTTTTGTGTGTTTAGCTCAAACCTCCTCGAACCCTCTTGAAGAAGAGACGTACACAGCTCACACACTACAGCTGCCCTCCACAGCCACAGCAGGGACCCTGTTCTCTTGGAGACTTGAGGGGTGCCTGTGAGAGGAGAGAAGGGGAGGAGAGTGGAGGCAGCTGGAGAAGACAGATGCTCACATCTGGGAACCATATGTGGCTGTGGTGGTGGGAGGCCTTCTCCCAACCTCACCTCTGCAGATTTTCTGGGTTCCTTTGCCACTCAGCCCTTCCTCTGCTGGTGTCTTTGGTGCAGCCACTCCAGGCTCCTGGCTGATTCTAGGGTTGACTTTCTTCTCCCAGGACCCCTGCCTGCTGCTGGCTGTGCAGCAAGACCTTGGGTTTGCAGGATCCCTTGCCTGGTGGCCCCAGCCAGATCTCTGGGATGTCATGATCCTTGAACTTGGGGGGACACATGAAACACACTGTCTCTCTCCTTCCCTGCAGTCTCCACGTATAATCACGTTTTTTTTTTTTTTCTACCACAGGGACAGGTATCAAAAGGAGCCAACTAACAGGCTGCCCTACCCTGGGACTGTAGTTGAAGTTTTCTCCAGTCCTGCTCAGCCTCATGGACCCTGTAGCTGCTCATAAAATAATCACTCAGAAGCTTATATTAATTATAACTGCATGGCCATTAGCTCAGGCCTACCACTGACTAGCTCTTACATTTAAACTCAGCCCATTTCTGTTAATCTACATGTTGCCACGTGTTCCATGGCTGTGTACTGTTACATGCTGCTCCCTGGATGGTGGCCTGGCATCTACTGACTCAGCCTTCCACTTCCCAGAATTCTCCTTCTCTGTTTATCTCGCCTATACTTCCTGCCTGGCTACTGGCCAATCAGCATTTTATTTATCAGCAAATCAGAGCAACACATTCACAGCATACAGAACATCCCACAGCAGGGTATAGGGGGCCAGGGCTGACGGGTCCTTATCTGCAGCCTCCTTCACCCTGCAGCCTCTGGCTGAGCCCCTTTCCTGGCTGTTCCTGCACGAGCCACTGAGGCCTCAGAAGGGACTTTCAGTGTGGAGCTGCAGAACTCAGACAGATCAGAGTGCTTGATTTCACAAAGAACAGAAGAGCCAGAGAAAAACCTCATGTCTCAGGGGATGAGAGAGTTCATGGTCACTCTGTAGCCATGCATGGCTCTTTGGAGCGTGATTCTGTTTTAAACTACCTAGAGGGATGAAGATTTTGTGAAATGTGCCCTTTGAAAATAACAGCCTTAAGCCAGTGAAGACGGCCCAGTCAATACAGGGCTTGCCTTGCAAGCATGATGAGTCCCATCTCCTGAAAATCCATGTTTGTAAAGAAAAAGCTAGCTATTATGGGCTGGGCTTATAATCCTAGTACTGGGGAAGTGGAGGCGGGTGAATTCCTGGGGCTCCATGGCCAGCCAGCCTAGCTACATGGCAGGGTCCAAGATTATAAATGACCCTGTCTCAATAAAGCAAGGTGGACAGGTGGACCGCATTTGAGGAATGTCACCAGAGTCCTCTGGCCTCTACTCACGTGTGTACCTATGCACACATGTGCATGTGGACACACACACACACGTATGCATGTGCACACATACACATGCACACAAGCACACACACGCACACACACACAAGCACACACATGCATGCAAGCACACACGTACGTGCACAGAGGCATATACAAACACACACACACACACACACACACACACACAGAGTGCTCTGTTCCAACAGCTCTCAAGCCTCGACTGCTTTGTCACCTTTCCATTGGACATCAAGTCTGAACTCCTCAGATCCTCCCTTGGAACATGGGTGCTCTGGACTGGACCACCCTGAGCACCCAGGTGAGACTTACCCTTCTGCATTTTGATTCTAGGGATCGCAGATGCAGTGTGCCATTGGATACCATTCGACCTGCAGGAGCCAATCAAAAGACAGTTGAGCAGCCATCACATGCCAACCACTCTGTCACAAGCTGGCCAGGTACCAGCAGCAAGCACCAGGCAGATGGGAGCATCAGAGGAGGCAGTTTTCTGCCCCAGTGCTTGAAGATGTCGTGCCAAAATCTCTTTAGATGAAGTGGCCCCTGGTGCCTCCGCCCTGTGCGGGTCTATGTAATGTGCTCATGACTGGCAGGCCTTCCAATTGCCTGCGTATCTGGAAGATGCATTCTGTTTGTTTAAATGTTTGCTTTAAAATACTTTGTAAAGACCATGGAGAGCAACTTGTGGCCACTCACCAGCACACAGATTCCTTCTATCTTATCAAACCACAACACCATCACCTGAACCAGGAAATTAAAAAATGGAGCAAATGGTTGGTAAAGATGCTCATCACACAAACAGGAGGACCCGAGTTCAATCCTTAGCATCTTCACCAAGCATTCTGGAGTGGGCTTGTGACGTCATCTCAGCACTGGTCCCTGGCTCTCTTGCCAGCCAACCTAACCTACTCAATGAGTTCCAGGCCAACAGAAGACCCTGTCTCCACAACAAGATGGACAATATCTAAGGACTGAAGCTCAAGGCTGACCTCTGGGTTCTCACTTGTGTGCATGAATGTTCATGTAGCTTCCTTCCTGTCCCCTCACAGAAGCACAGGCTCATGAAGATGCAGGCTCAGCCAGCCCCAGGCCGTGGTACCCACGTGGTTCCCATTAGTTGGCTGAGGATTCTGTAAGTGGGCCACAGACACTTGCCTGGGCATCTCTCATTAGGTGTTCTGCTCTCAGAATTTCAAATGGAAGGGTTAGTTTAACACTCGAGAAAGTAGATACACTGTAGAGGTGTTAGACTCCCTGAAATGTCCTGCGTTGTCTTTGACACATCTATTATTTTTGAAAGCAAATAACCTTGAGCTTCCCATCCTGCTTTCTGGGTGGAATGGGTCCTTTATAATCTCCCTGTAATTGTGGCTCCCCCACATAAGTACAGCCTGCGCTGTACAGTGAACGCCGCTTCCTCTGTTGGGGACATTTAAGTTCCTTAGCTGGAGAGAGACCAGAGGAACAACGGCAGCCATGCTAGCAGCTGTGTTCTTGACTTATTTTAAAGAATAAAAAAGAAAATATAGAGAGATATGCATTTTTCTTAAAGAAAATGAATTATTCTTTGAAAGTTAGCCTATCTCTTAGGGGCACAGTGTGGAAAATTAGATTTTAATGGTTTTGAAATTGAGGTTCCATGGGTCAATAGGAGTGGATACTTGACGTAAAATGACAAATCTATTAAAGAAAATCAAATGTTTTGTTGCCCATCAGAAAGGCCGTTGGAGAACACTGAGAGTGCCCAGAGAACGCTCCCTCCATCTGGAAGCCATCAGGAAGACATCATTTCTGTCCTGTGTTTTGAAATCCCTGGGATAGATTCATTATCGGGTTTTCTAGATTTGACTTGGTGTGCTAATATCCCCCCTTCCCTGTTAATTATATAACTGTTGGTCTCCTCAGCAGTATTTACTCTGCGTATAGAAAGTGCCTAAAGCAGATCTAAGTGGTGGTGGGATGTGTGGGCAGACCCTGCATCCTAGGAACAATGATCTGGTAAGAGAGACAGGGACAAATAAAAAATATCCCGATGGCCCACTTCACTCCAAGTGGGATGCACACCCCAGGAAGATGACTTGATAAACAGTATTCTGTCAGCTAGTGATGACCAGGGGTCAGCTGGATGGAGGGTACTTTCTCCAAATCAGCCATGCAAGCTGGGAGTGGATTGGTAGATTTGTGGGTCCCAGTGCATCCAGCTTGTTGGAGGCAGGCCAGGCAGTCCCCAGTGCCCCAAGTCCAGCGCTCTTCTCCTAGTAGTGCATAAATTTGAAAAGAAGTCTTCATCATCTTTAGTCTGCTAAGGATGAAGAAGGAGAGGACAAAGCTACACCCCTGTATACCGCAAAGTAAAGGATGCTTGGGGAGTTTGAGGAGTGGGGTATAAAGAGATTCACCCCAGAAGAGGCACTCTCTTGTCTTGCTTTGGGGTGTGGTCAGTGTTGCTGATGACCACAGCAATGTTGCTGATGATGCAAAGGAGAGTTGGAAATCTTCGGTCTCATTGCTGAAGATGGGGAGGCGGTGGGTCGATCAGTTCAGGGTCAGAGCCCAGGTCCAGGGGACTCTGCCCCACAGTTCTCCCTCACCACCCTACAGAGCAGGACCTCAGTCCTGTTTTCATTCTGCCGTTGACATAGGGGAGGGGGTGCGTGGCCTGCAGTCTGCAAGACTGACGCGTGAGTGAGCGGACGACACAGACTCTGGCTCAGCCACTTCTATCATTTGTGAATCCAGTCTAATTGTCTCCAGTAGAATATCCCTCAGCACAATCTGTCTTGTTTTTCCCAACATTCATGGGTTGGGAACTCAGTCCCTGAAGTCAAGTGTTAACGATGTTTGGGGGTGACTGGGCTGTGAGGACTCTGCCCTTATGACTGTGTTACTCTACAAGTGGACTAATGAGTCACCGCGGGAGCCCTTGTTATAAAAGAGGTCACTGGCTCCACTGACAAGATATGATGTTGCGAGGAGGCCCCAGTTAGATGCCAGGAGGAAGGCAGACCTTTCTTGTTGACTTTCCAGCCAGCAGTCCCAGGAGTCCCACGAACCTTTCTTCTTTTAAAATGACCTGGCCTCTGACATTTTGATACAGCCACAGAGCATAGACCAACAGCCAAGGGCTTGGTTTATTCTAGATCTCACTCCTGCCCAGAGGCTGAACTGGGATCTGAGCTACTTTCTTCCTTCTGGAAAGCCAATGTGTCTCCTCATCTGTAGCTGGCCCTTGTCTAACTCTGAGAACCACCTTTTCTGGGACTGTTGGACAGTGCTAAGCAGTGATGACTCTGTGCTCATCTAATTAGCAAGTGTTCTTTCCCTAAAAGGAGCATGCAGACCGGGCTCAGATTCATGGGACGATGCTGACTGGGGAGGAGTTGTCCATGTGGATACTCACTGAAGAGTTACTGTGCTGCTGCCCACACCCAGTGAGTGCACACTCTGGGTGAGGTGGCAGCCAGTGTTCCTCCCACCTGTCTCTCCCTCTTTCTTTGACTAATTAAAACACAGTGGATACCAATTAAAACACTACCAACAGCAATTATTGTTTTTCTGTTTATCCACAGACCCAGAATAATGTGGAGAAATGAACTGGAAACTCCCTGTGTACTCACTCAGTGGTGTGTTTACTAGAGCCTGACTTCATGTTTCACTGAGAGGTGTGGTGCTCACAAAGGCTGCACAGTCCCAGAGCGCAGCCAAGCCCAGTAGCCAGGGGAGGGAGGGTGTCACTTCGGCTTTGACTCACAGGTGAAGGGCTTCCTTTCCCTGGCAGCAAGGCTGTGTGGCTATCAGAACTCTATTTCTGAGGGTGGTGGCTGCCGAGAAGGGGATACTGAAGCAATCTGTCCCCAGGCATTAACCCCTGGCATGGCATCAGGCAGTCTGGGTAAGAGGGAACCAGGAAAGATGTGAAGACTGTGTGAGTGCTCTAGAAAGCCCCGTCATGCCAAATGTCTCTGTGTCTCCTTGGAAGTGGGTAGGAAGTTGACAGGACGTCTCCCAGGTAAACACCATCCTCTTCTTTCTCTTTAGCCAAAGGGCGAGGAGCGAATCCATCTTCCTTAAATACTGTCATGGCAGGACCATGGTCGTGATCAAGATGTCAGCTCAGAGGTTTAGCTAGCCTCAGGCTCCCATCACTGGGCTCCCCAACCTCCATCACCTCATCTTGAAAATAGGCAAAGGATCCATCCCTTCATCGCTGTTGGAAAGATCAGTGTTGTTGGGTATCAAAGCTCTTCATTTCCTATCTGGCACAGAGAAATCTTCAGCTGTCAATCAATGCTATTATTCTTCTACAGCCTCGGGAGAACCAGAGATCACATGACAAGGTATACAAAGGATCAGGTTTGGGGTCAGACACCCTGGCTGTACATTTGGGATCACCTGGGGGTGGTTTCAGGCCTCTTGACTTCCAGGCCACACTCAGATGCTACCCAGCCCACAATGTCAGAGTTTCTAACTGCTGAAGTCACACACCTTCCTTCTCTCCACCCCAGAAGGACATGACTTCTAGCGATATGGATGAGCCTGTGCCCCATCTATAGGTGAGGCCCTGATCCTAGTAGTCTGGTACCCTGAGCTGGTCTAGAAGGGCATTTCAGAGAGGTGTAACTGAGGAGGGAGGGCCTTCCTCAAATGCAGGGAGTGCTGTATTCAGTCCTGGACTGGATAAAAGGGTTAAGTGAACTGAGCCCTGACCTGCATCCCTCTCTGCTTGCTGACTGAAAATGCTGTGTTGTCGTTGTGTCAGCTCTTGCCACCGTGATGGGCGATATTGCCAAACTATGAGCCCAGATAAGTCCTTTCTCCCTTAAGTTAAGGCCAGGTATGTTCTCACAGCAACAAGAGAAGCAACTTATGCAACTAAGATGCAGGTCCACCCTGACCTCACCAGAAACCCTGAGACCCAGGTCACACACTGCACAGACAGGTACTGGGAAAGAAGAAGGCTTAACCACCCTGGCCTCACCAGAAACCCCGAGACCCAGGTCATGAACTACCTGGACAGGTGCTGGGAAAGATGAAGGCTTAACCCTTCATGCCCGGGATGCAACACTGGGGTCTGAAGGTGATATCTGCTGCGAGCCAGAGTCCAGGAGACACTGGTCCATAGGACTGCTGGCTGTGCTGGGCCTAGGATATAGACTGGATTTGTGTGTATGTTTCACAGGCATATATATGCATGCACAGAGATTAGAGGTCAGAGGTTAGAGGTCAGCTTTGGGAGGTGTTCCTCAGAGTGCTGCTCACCTTGGTTTCTGAGGCAGGATCTCTCACTGTCCACTGACCTGGAACTTGCCTATTTGGTTAAGCTGATTAGTCAAGGAGTCCCAGAGATCCACCTGTCTCTGCCTTCCAGCTCTGGGATTACAAGTTCAAGCCACATGTCACAGTTTTATTTTATTTAAACACGGGCTTTGGGAATCAAACTCAGGTTTACAAGACTAGCTAACAGCTTAGAGACTGAGGCATCTCCCTGGCTCCAGGCTGGGTTTTGCAGTGAGAAGCTGTGCCTGTACTTTTCCTTAGCTAAAACCACCCTTTGACCATCCAGGAAGAGGTCACTGTGATTTCAAACTAACCAAACCTAAAAACCCTACCACTCCCCCTGAGAAAGCTTCATGAGCTGCCCAAGCCTGAGGAGAAGTGGTCAGTGTGGTCACTGGGATGTCCCTTCTTCCCAAGGCCCTGGAAGTGTGGGTGCCGAGGAAGGGGAGGGAGCCCTAGAGAAATGGCATTCCCACAGATGTACTCCCCAGGTGGCTGGAAGTCCTCCGCTGCAGAGGGGATGTGGGCTGTTCCTGAAGTCACAGTGCTGGGATGATTTATCTGGCTGAGACAGTGCTGAATTAAAACTCCTCCACGCCTTCAAGTCGTTGGCTCCCTCGCGTTTCCTCTCTTAGCACCGGGAAGGAAGGTTTCCTTGAGAAAGGATTAGCTCCCCCCTTAAGGACTCTGGTGAGCCAGCACCCTCTGATCCGTCCTAATTTCATACGGTGGTGATTACTGAGTGCTGGCGGTTTAAATATTTATAGAAACATGAAGAAGCTGCTAATGGTTGAATCAGCTTCAAAGGCAGGTGATGACAACATGTGCCGTACACAATGGGAGAGGAAGCAGAGGCGGGACTTGGTGACTGGAGACCTAAGTGGGACTCTGAGGAGCTGGCGCTGTTGGCTTCGTTTATGTTGGAGGGACACAGTTTAGTCAGGGAGCTGTCCTCTGGCCCCGTGGTGGTCCAGCTCTTGAAGCTGATGCCCACCAAGAGAGGAAAGCTCTTGCTGTGAAAGCTATCTCCCAGTCAGAGTAGCCCCTCTCAGACTCTGAAGCCGTTCCTTCCTCCCATGGTGGCGCAAGCTGAGCAGGCTCGCTGTTTCCTGCCATGCTTCAGACATGGAAATAAAATGTGGGATCAGGATGTAACTCAGTTGGCAGAGTACATGCCTAGGATATGGGAAGCCTTGAGTTTGGGCCCAGCAACCCATACGATGGGCATGGTAGCATACCCCTGTGATCCTGGGCCTTGGGAGGTAGAGGCAGGAGGATGAGAAGTTCTAGATCGTTCTCAGCTACATAGTGAGTTCAAGTCAGCCCTGTATTCCTAAGACTCTGTCTCAAACAAAATAAGAGAAAAGCAAATGAATAACAAGAAGAATAGAAAGCAAAGGAGAAACCGATCTGGCTGCCCAAACCCAAGGTCACCAGGCCAGGGCTGTCAGGACTCTAGAGCGTAACTCCAAGCTGGCCTTCTGTTGCTGTCTGGACTCCCCAAGGGAGGGCACAGAGTCAACCAGCTTCCTGGGGACATTTGCCCCCAGTTCTCCATATCTCCAGGTTGAAGACCCTGTGTTTCAGGCAGACACTGGGGGCTTGAAAGCTACAACCGGCCCCCTCTTTGTGCCCAGCTCAGCACCTCAGCAGCTCTGTCTGGATGAGCTGAAATAGCTCCTTAGCATCAATATGTACCGAAGCAGAGCCAAGACCGACGGGAATGAGGGGTCCTGATGGGCTCTCTCATCACTGCCCTTCTGTGCTCACCCAGCTCTCCTCTGACCACCAAATGATGCCCAGCTGGAAGCCAAAGGCTTTGGGCCTGGACAGATTCTTTCAAGCTTTTGATCTCTTCCAAGCACATGAGCTATCAGGTTGTTTATGTTTTATTTAAATCAAGTCACTTATTTCTATCTTACATAAACAACTGTAGACTAACCATGAAATGAACAGAAAATGTTATCATATCTTGATGCTTTTTATCATCTTTTGAAGGCTCAGGGTGTGTTGACTGCTGCCTCTGCTCAGATCCAGGTTCAGCAGGGTGTTAAAGGGGGCAATAACCGTTCCCCAGTAACACTTTGGAGAGGGTGGGGAGTAAGACCCTGCTTGCTCTGCATTCCCTGTGTGCTGCTCCCTCAGGGCACCTCTATGTCCCTCCCCAACACTGCCTCCTAGACAGCACCATGGTGGTTTCCAGATACAAGACACGGCCTAGGAGGAACTTTCGGCGCTGGGGGACATTAAGGAAGAAGGTAGATGCTATGAGTCTGGGACACAGCCTGCTTATCTGGGTGTCCGAAGTCCCATTGCATCTGTGAGCTGAGACTGTGAAGGGCTGTGCTCTCCACTCTATGCTGCTTAAACGCAGGCAGGCATCCCTGTTTAATCCTCTACTCAGGTCTCTTCACGATGGACGCTACACTGTATGTCACAGGGAAGTGGGGTTGGAAACCACCCACTTTACCACCATACGATTTTTGAATTCCTCTCCCGGCGCTTGGGCACTTCAAGACACACTTAGGCACAGGATTGTCACAGTCACCTGAGCATCAGAGGACTGGGATGAGCAGAGAAAGCAGCCCTGGAGGGCTCAAGGATGGGGGCAGTTTTTGAAAGGCTTAGCCAATGGCATTGACGCTGGACCTGATGCTCCCTGTCCCTGCCATCGTGGGCCCTTGACCTAATTCAGCATCTGCACCTGCCTACCCCTGGGAAAAACAAACGGAGATGTTTAGCTACCTGTCAGCATCATTAACTTTGCACGATCACTCATTAAGAGGGGTTTTCTGCGCTGGGTGATGCTGGCTGTCTTACCCTAATTAAACTAAGGTGCGTAATGTGGGGATCATTGGCCTACGGGCTGCTCGAGGACTTCCATGTAATCTGTTTTGTTCTTGCCGCTTAGAATACAGCCATTGGCTTTTGGTCATCACCCACACCTCTTTTCTGAGTGCTGTAAGTTTTCCTGTGGTGGAGTCGGCTCACATGAGGTAAGACAGTCATGCAGTTAGCTCCCCACTGACAACTGTGCTGCCTGTAAACTCAAAGGCAGAGATGAAAGAAAGACAGAGTGTTTGGGATCAATACAGTCATTTGACACTAGCTCTTTTCATAAACTCTTTGGGGAACATCCTTATTGACACACTCAGAAGTTTGTTTCCATGGAACTGTAAATCTAGTCAAGGTAACAATGAAGATGACCATCATACTTCACCCCTCACACATGGTCACCGTCATCGGTGCGTACTACAGTGAGGACGTAGGGTGAATGTCCCCTACAGTTAGTGCTGCAGATGGTCACTGCCTCCAGTGGCCTCCGGTGAATCGGGACCTTCTGCAGTGAGACTGGCTTACTCGTGCATTCATTCATTCATTCATTCATTCATTCATTCATTCACTGTGCTCCAGATGTTTCTCTGTTAATGTGATAAAACACCAACAAAAACTAAGTTAGCGAGGAAAGAGTTCATTTGACTTATAGGTTACAGTTTATCATGGAGAGCTGCCAACGTGTGAACTCAGAGAAAGATCTTGGAAACAGGAACAGAAGCAGCACTCCTCCATGGCCTCTGCATCAGCTTCTGCCTTCAGGTTCCTGTCCTGTTTGAGTTCCTGTCCTGACTTCCTTTAATGATGAACAGGGATGTGGAAGTGTAAGCCAAATTAACCCTTTCTTCTACAAGCTGCTTTGGACATGGTGTTTCATCACAGCAATAGTAACCCTGACTAAGACACCAGGTGACTCTAGATTGTGTCAAACTTACTTCTGATTGGGACAGAAACTAGCTAGCTCAGTGGGTATTTATTTTCTTCCATTCTTTATGTATGTGTGTGATGTATGTGCATATGAACAGACATGTATACCACAGTGTGTGTTTGTGGGTGTGCATGTGCACACATGCGCTCCAGCGCACACACGCACATGCACATGCGCACTCGTGTGTAGGCCAGGGAACAACCTTGGTGCCATTTCTTACTCTCCGACAACTTTGAGACGGATTCTCTTCATTGTTTGCCATTGTATGTACTGGTCTAGCTGGCCCCAGAGTTTCCCTACCTTCCATCTGGATGTAGGAGCATTGATATGACATATATGTGCCAAGTTCAACTCCATGTTGGTTCTCAGGACACTTACACAGCCATGGCTTTACCCTCTAGCCATCTCCTAGCTCCTTAGTGAGTGTTTTCTGAGTGTCTGCTTGCATTTCTTGACTGTGTCTTTCTTCCAGGCTCTTAGTTGAGTGATGAATATGCAAAGATTGATCAGAGTATGTGGTCCTCTGTGGGTCACAGCAGAAAGAGGATTGTGAGATGGGGCCATAATTCACTTCCAGGGAGTGGGCACTTTGAATCCAGCTGGGAGAAGGACACAGAACATGAACAGGCCACACTGTTTTTCTCTGCTAATGTGTGTGGATGAAAGAGCTGGTAACTGGGTGAGCAAGTGTATGCTCATGTGCACATTGGGCCTCCTGCTCAGGTGAGCCTGTCACCAGCTCCTTGACATGGGTCTGATGACATTGGTCCTGGGTTCCCACTTTTGTCCCCAGCCTGAAGCCTCCCTCTGGGCCTGAGGGAGGAGAGATCAATGTCTTCACACATTGAATTATGCCAACCACACACATTTCATTAATTTATGGAAATGTCAGGTTGCTTTAACTATTATCCTGAACTTCTGTCCTCCAATAAATGGCTTCATTTCCTTCCAAGGATAAAGCACTCCAGTTTTTTCAGCTGACCAATTCAGCTCAGGGCGCCCTAATGCTTTCTTTCCTCAGAGGACGCATACTTCACAGGCTGACTCTGGGGTAATGACACCCAGGGCCCATTTCTAATGACTGTCACGGTCCTGGCCAAATGCATTCCATACATTAAGGCCAATGCTGCTTGCCAAGCTGGGTGCGTCCTCTGGGGGAATAAACGACCTTATCTCTAGAGCTTTCCCTGCTTGTGACCAGGGAAGAGATTTCTTCAGTGTGTGCAAAGGCAGGCTGGAGAACGACCCCTAACAATGGCAGGAATGATCCCAACCATTCCTGGTCCATACATTACAAACACTGAACACAGTGAGTCCACAATGGACTTAGCCACGGCTAAAATGCAGACAAAGCTACCTGAGGAGCAGCAGGTCCCCATGGCCACATGCATGAACCTATGGAAGCCACATGCCTAGGCCAGTTTCTAGCCATACTAGGGTTTTCTTTTCTGAAAGGTGTCCCCCCCCCCTTAAGTTGAATGACACTAGATGCTATAAAAACCTAGGAACAGATTCTGGGCAAAGATAAGTTCAGGAGGGTTTGGAGTACTGTGCAAAGTGCTGGGAGTTTGAGGGATAAGAATAGAGTAGACAGTGTCTAGTCTGTGCTGCCTCCAGGGTGCCAGGGCTCCAGAGAGACAAGACAGACAGATAGACAGGGACAGAGATAGAGACAGACACAGACAAAGAGAGAGAGATAGAGAGACTGAAATAGAGATACAGAGACACAGAGAAAGAGAGACAGAAACAAGGAGACACACAGAGAGAAGAATAAGAAAAGAAAGAGAAGAGATAGAAAGGGTAAGGGAGGGGAGAAGGGAGAGGAGAGACAGGGAGAAAGGAAAGAGGAGAGAAAGGACAGAGGGTGGAGGAGAGAGAGGGAGGTGAGAGAGAGGAAGAGGGAGGGTGGAAACCTCGTGTAACCTGCTGCATTTCTGCTGTTTTGCCAGGTTGATGTCAACTTGTCAAGTTCACCACAGCAGTCAGGTCTGGGAAGCCTTCTGGAATCCTGCATAGCCCCCTCCAGAATGAGTCCCAGTGTCTGCCAGTCGTGATCTGGGGGCAGCTCAGGCCCCAGAATGAGTCCCAGTGTCTGCCAGTCGTGATCTGGGGGCAGCTCAGGCCCCAGAATGAGTCCCAGTGTCTGCCAGTCGTGATCTGGCAGCTCAGCCAGAATGATCAGTGTCTGAGTCGTGTCTGGGGCAGCTCAGGCCCCAGAAGGTTCTGAAGCAATGCAGGTTCTTGGGCCTCACCCATGTATGTCCCTGGACTCTATCCAGGAGGTTCCACCAGACTTCTCAGCATCCCCTCAACCACTGGGGGAGATTAATGTGAGCTGGAGTGGGGGCAGGTGCATGCGGGGGAGGGAGGGGGGAGGGAGGGGAGCTCTGTCCTGATGGCTGAGGTCAGCTGCTCCTGAGAGAGTGACTGGCTATGCTGGCTGAGGCAAAGGGAACCTCTTTCTTGCCATTGCTCCGGGCTGTGCAAATTACTACAACAAACAAGATAAAGGTTAATTGGATGAAACACAAGGTTTTGCAGAAAAACGCCGATTTTTGCTGGATGCAGCAACACCTCTCCAGGCAATCACAACACCCCATAAACTACATCAGGACAGCGCAAGGGTAGTATGAGCAGGGATGGGATAGGAAAAAGAGGGGAGGAGAGGGGAGGGGAGGAGAGGAGGTAGGGATGGAGACTGAGACTCTACCAACATACAACTGAATAACCAGCAACAGGAAGAGGACACGGCCAGTCAGGCTTTATTGATCCACACCTTTTTCCCTGTCCTTGAACAGGAAGTTGGGAGCCGGCTGGAGTCACAGGCTAGCATCTCTAGGTGGGAACAGACCCAGCCTACGCTATATCTTGATAGCCAATGTCCTCTTTGACCTTGACTCTGGAAAATCTCAGGTTAGAGCAGAATTGGGGGTTGGACACCTCCCCAACCCTGTTTGAGACTCAGGAGGAAACAGAGCTGAGGCTCTTTGGGAGCAGAAAGTCTGCTTTGCACCAATGCCCTCATCACTACCGTTTGATTATTTGTAGTCACCCTAATATAATGTAATTAATCAATTAATTATTGTTAAACATGTTGAAAGGAGAGAATCATCAGTAGTTTGTCCAGAAAGGACGCTGACACACAATTCCCTCCAGAAGATAGTTCATTAGAGAAAGAGCCTTGAGGCCATCATGGGGTCTAGTGATGGAAGAGAGCATTAGACAGAAACAGTAGAATATACAGAGACCAGAGCATGGTAGGGCCTGAAAGAGAAGGAGAGGTTTCCTCTTTAAAGCCTAGAGGAGTTTCAGTTAAGGGGGAGAATGAGGAGCTAGAGAGATGACTCAGTGGTGAAGAATACCAGCTGCTCTTCCAGCAGATCTAGGTTTAATTCCCAGGACCCACATGATTGCTTCCAACCATAACTCCAGGTCCAGGGGCACCAATGTCTTCTTCTGGTTTCCAAGGGCACAAGGAATGCACACAACGCACAGATACACAAGCAAACAAACACCCATAACACATAAAATAAAGAGAAATAAGTCTCTGTTTTAAGTGAGTATGAGAGATAGGTGATTGATAGATAGATAGATAGATAGATAGATAGATAGATAGATAGGTAGATAGACAGACTGATAGAGTGCTATCATAAAGGGGGGGGGGGCTAGAGGAGCCTCTTCAGAGACCAGCCTTCAAAGCAACTGATTAATCAAATTCCTCTGATCCTGAGATTAAAGGGAAGACTTGATATTTTATTAGCCTTTTAGGGTAAGCAGAAAGTTTTACCTCACCTGATATAGTTCAACATAGTGTTTGTGACAAGAGCTTGGAAAATCCAGGTTCGGGTTGAGACATCTATCTATCTATTTACAGGTCTTGCGTAGCCCAAACTGGCCTCATACTTGCTACATCACTGACCCTCTGCCTCCCAACATTGGTGACAGAAGTGTCCTGCCATGCCTAGTTTACACAATGCTAGTCAAGCATGCTACCAGCTTAGCCCCAGCTGAAGTCATTTATTGTTGCTTTAAAATGAAACAACTTAAATATAAAATATGGTTGCAATATTTTCCCACCAAGAATATCTCAAGTCTGGAGACTGCACGGCCTCCAGGGTGGGTGAGGGTGCAGGTGGGAGCCTGAAGGTGCATAACAGGTATGGGCATCCATAACTGAAATGAAGAGATGAGCCATCGAGAGAGCTCAGCTGAGCACACAGGTGAAAGACTCGGTCCATCCTCACTTAGAAAAATAGAGACTACGGGCTGGAGAGATGGCTCAGCTGTTTAAGTGCACACTGCCCTTGCAGAGGACCCAGGTGTGGTTGCCAGGTGGCTCATAACTACATCCAGTTCCATGGGATCCAACACTCTCTCCTGGCCTCTGGGGGCACTGCACTCACATGCACACCTCTATTCACATAATTAAAAACTATTAAAAACAAGAAACTTTTTAAGACTGCTACACTTTGAAAGAGTAATAGATAAGCCGTAAGCTGGGGGTTGCTCAGGAAATGCTGAAATTCTGGGCTCTGAGTCCATCTCTGGCTTGATGGACGCGCCATTGTTGTAGGCAATCATAATGAGCTCATTAACGTCAACAGGCTCTTCAAGCCATTCATATTAAGATGACTCTCTGGACTCCACACACAGAATCTCAGTTTTCTCTAGCTCACCCCCCCCCATTCTTATCTGGGCTTGATAAAGTCACTCTGAATGTGACTTAGGATAGGGAACAATAATAGGAAATTATTTTCTCAGTCTGGGTAAACGAATACAGCCTATAAGAAAAACACCCTGGGTTATGTTTGCTTGAGGAAATGAATCTCTTCCTGCATACATCTTTCCTCACAGCCCTGTCAGAGGAGCTTACTTTCTCCTCTCAATTCATCAGGCTCGGTGCCCACTCCTAACCTCCCACACTGGAAGGGGGGGCATTTATTTCAACTCCTCTGTGTCACTTGGAGAAAGAGCTTGGTTTTCCAAGACTGCATCTGTAGCCCACAGCTCTGGGACCCTCAGCCCTGGGGGATGGTGCATATGGAATGCCTGGGTTCTGAGTCCCAGGGCAGCAGCCACCCTCTCAGGGCCACTGGACTCTGTCTAGGCCCTCCAGTGCCATAACTGCCCTTGTGGACTGAGCTTGCGGGCTGGCTTCTACAAGGACACAGGGCCTATGTGAACTCAAAAGGCCAGTTGAGGCACAGCCAGTGTAAGGACAGACCCCTTTGAGGCCATGGGCAGGGGGACATGATTCCAGCTGTCTAGAATAAATGCTTCCCACGAGGTTCTGGGGAGCTTTGGGAAAGGCTTGAGGTCTAATGGTCCTTCAACAAGAGACTGATTGGCACCAAAGCCCATAGCAGCACTGTGGGGGTCTGAAGTAAAGTGTCAACCCCTCTGCCAGATAAAGCAAGGTCTCTTCTTTTTAAACTCCCTTAAAAGAGCTGGGGTGCTGTACAATAAGAAGGCAGAGGTCCCTTTATATTGCCAAGTTAGGTGAACAAGACCCCATTCGCCCTGTGATTTGGACTGAGGGGCAGGTGTCTGAGACATCCAGAGCACACTCTTGGGTAAATGGGCAGATGGAGACTTCCCCAGGACATTGGGCCTAATTATTAAGTGTTCTTGTAGCAGAATTGTTAGAAGGTCTTATTAATAAAAACAAACCCGGAGCCAGGTATTGGGGTAAATGCTGGAAGATCAGAGAAGCAGAACAAGCCACAGCCACCTCACCTTGCCAGTTCCTTAGCTGGTCCTGTTTCCTCAGACTGGAAGCCTCTGAGTCCTCATCTGAATGGATCTCAGCTGAACTGTGCTTCTCGAAAGCCTGAAAGCTTAACCAGCCAAAAGCTTCTAGTTTCTGGTCCTCACGCCTTATATACCTTTTTGCTTTCTACCACCACTCCCTGGGATTAAAGTCTCACTTTCTGGGATTAAAGGTGTGAATCACCATGCCTGGCTGTATCCTTGAACTCACAGGATCCAGATGGATCTCTGCCTCTGGAATGCTAGGATTAAAGGCCTGTGCTACCACTGCCTAACCTCTATGTTTAATATTGTGACTGTTCTGTCTTTGACACTACATAAGTTTATTGGAGTGCACAATATTTTGGGGAACACAATACCATGACATGTCCTTTGAGATGTGCCCCTTGATACTTGGGGCATGTGGAACTGGTTAATCCATGACAGTGAGGTGTGACAGTAGTCAACCTCCTCCAGCCTCTGCATGGGAAGGCAGTAGAGTGCCCTTTTATCTTCATTCCCCAGCTCCTTCTTCTGTTGTTTTGAAGGTGATAGGACACCAAAGTGGGGGAGGAGGGGAGGAGGGAAGGAGGGAGAGGAGGGGAGGAGGGGAAGAGGAGGAGGAGAGAGGGAGAGGGAGGAGGGAGAAGGAGGGGAGGAGAGGAGGAGGAGGAGGAGAGAGGGAGAAGAGAGGAGAGGAGGAGGGAGAAGGAAGGGAGAAAGGAGAGGAGGAGGAAGGGAGGAAGGGGAGAAAGAAGAGGGAGAAGGAGAAAAGAGGAAGAGATGGGGGAAGAAGAGAAGGGGGAGGAGAAAGAGTGTGAGAGAAGCACAGGTAACTGCAATAAGCACTGGGAACAATCACAGCTCACACCCTTACCTGGTGGGTTGGAGTCTGCTGTGCATTCCAAATGAGAATTCCAGCCATCAGAAACAGGCATTCTCCAAGTTCGTACTGGTGACTCCTGACCTCTGCAATAAAGGTTCGGATTAACCAAGCCGGGAGATTGCGGGATCTGAGAAGGCCGAGGGGTGAGTGCTTTCTGCAGAGGTGTCCAGCAGACACACAGGCTTCTCTACACTCCCTTTCTTTTATGTGTGCACTGTCTCCTCGCACAGGAACAAAGGCCCAGAGCTGCTGAGATCACTGCTGTAAAGTGCATCCTTTATCTGAGTCAGGTTAAACAAACAAACAAACAAACAAACAAACTGGCGGAAGAACCTAACCAAGGCCCCCAGAAAACCCCAGGTTGGAGCCACGTTCCCCCCACACAGCCCCGACCCTCACGGGCCTGACCTCAAGACTCGCCAGGACCCTCATGCAACGATGCCCTGCTCTGGCCTAGGAGAAGAAATCTCACCAGTGGCTCGTGGACTTTAAAGGTCTCACAACCTTCTGGAAAATCAGCACCTACTCTCCAGGTGCATCTTCCCCAGTGAAGCCCTCCAGGCACAGGCTGGGCAAGGCTCCAGGATATGGACATGACTGCTTGCCCGCAGGTGTCCAGGGAAACCCAGCTGGGGCCCACACAGCTGCATCCTCTCTGAGCAGGTGTGTGGGTTCCCTGCCTGGAAGACAACAAGGTTGTCTCTCCCATGTGTCCTCTGAGAAGAAAGGACAGATGAGGTGTCAGGGCTCGACTGTCCCTCTGAGTCTGGACTCAAGAGGCTGCTTTCCTCTCAGCTTATTTCCAGAAGATTCCTCCTGACTCATACCTCACCTTCTTCTCAGCAGGGCTCTGACTGTTTCTGGAATGTTCATTTGGGTCAATCCTACTCTCTCCCCACAGCTTGTTTATAGATAAAATTATACTATAGGAAACATTTTCCTTGGTAACCATAAGCCCTTTTATAATTTGTGCACAGGGTCCTCCTGCAGACACCAGGGAACACATTCCACGCTCGGCCTTCATGGGAGGGCACCTAGAGAAATAGCCCTTTGAACGATATTTTTGTTTCTGCCCTGCAGCCACGGTGAACTGCCGTCGGCTATGTTAGTCTGCATTTCCCAGCCGGGGTGTACGTGGTACCCTTCTGACTCCACACTCCGTCAGCGGTGTTTCTAAGCATCAATTGATCAGACACAGTCTATGGGATGGTGGTATTTCTCAGTGGGCATGTTCAGTGATTAACTGTGTTCGTGACATGGATTCTCTCCCTGGGTATCCGAGCAACGTGGCTTCATCATCATATCACTGAGCTCTTCCAGACACATCTGATTAGGACAGGAGGAAGCCCCTGTGGGGTCTGAAAGGGCCTTCAACAACAGACAAATACTGTCTTTGAGTTCTGAGGGTGAGAGTCCATGATGCAGGATGTGGGCTGACTCCTGAGAACTCTGCCTTTGACCCATGTCCACACCTGGCCATCTATTTTCCAGTCTCTTTTTCTTCTGAGAATATTGGGCATATTAGACCCAACAAATGGTCTTGATCTACCTTGATTACATTTCTAAGGACCTCACCTCCAAATAAAGCCATATTGGAGGACTCAGAGGAACTGAGGCTTAAGATGCGAGAGATAAACGTGAAGGCATATCCCTCCATCTTATAACAGCAGCTTCTGGGGTCATCCTGTCTTGTCTTGTCTTTCATATTGTTACAGATGATGTCAATAAAAGACGAAGTAATAGGTGCTGGGGATGTGACTCGGTGGCTGTTCATGCACCCTGTGCATGTTAGCCAGCACAGGGCCCGAGTTCAATCCTCGGGACCAGAAGCAGAAAGTCATTTCAAAGACCAAACAGCCTGTGGGTAGGCAGTTTTCTTAGATGTCCAGCCTTGTAGGTAAGCCATGGTTTGGGGCTGGTGTCTGCCAGCCAGCTGAGCCTGCTCTGACCTAGGGAGATGCACACATTAGTAATTCAGAACCGTCTGAGCCAGAGTATAGACTTTGTGATGCAGAGGACAGGTGGGGTCTTCTGCCCCAGAAGCCTGGCCACAAAGGGAGGGGGGTGGCATTTGGGTAAAGGAGCAAGGACTTGCAGGGCTCGAGTTGAGTGTCTCGCATGTGCAGTTCCTGGTGAGAGGAGAAGGACAACCATGGGAGGAAAAGGCAGAGTGAGCCAGGTCTTAGAAGAGAGACACGAAAGGCAGATACTTGGGTGGCAGCTGGAAAGAAGATGTGTGGACAAAGGAATTGTATTTAAGATTAAGCACTCGCACCTCGTTTTTAAATGGTGAGAAGTTGCTTGCTTAAAAACATCCAAGAGTGGGGCTAATTAGGGATTAAAGTCCTTGAGAAGGTGTAAAGAGAGAACATAACAGTCAGATAATGTGGAGGGGGATTAACTTCAGCTGTCTTCTCTTCTGATCAATTAAGAACAAGGGACAAAGGGACCAGAGGTGCCACACTTGAGCTCCTAACTGACGACAGGAGGGAGCGGCCCTTCATTGGTGCATTTACACTGTTTATTAGGGATGTGGGCTGTGAAGGGAAGGTGATGATGGAGTGGGAAAAGGCGGATGGGGTGGAGAGAATGGTGTGGGAGGAGGTGAGGGGCTGATGGGATAGGAAGTGAGTGTGGGGGAGGTGAGGGGCTGATGGGATAGGAAGTGAGTGTGGGGGAGGTGAGGGCCCTGATGGGATAGGAAGTGGGTGTGGGGGAGGTGAGGGGCTGATGAGATAGGAAGTGGATGTGGGAGGAGGTGAGGGCCTGATGGGATAGGAAGTGGGTGTGGGGGAGGTGAGGGGCTGATGAGATAGGAAGTGGGTGTGGGAGGAGGTGAGGGGCTGATGAGATAGGAAGTGGGTGTGGGGGAGGTGAGGGCTGATGGGATAGGAAGTGGGTGATGGGGGAGGTGAGGGACTGATGGGATAGGAAGTGAGTGTGGGGGAGGTGAGGGCCCTGATGGGATAGGAAGTGGTGTGGGGGAGGTGAGGGGCTGATGGGATAGGAAGTGAGTGTGGGGGAGGTGAGGGGCTGATGGGATAGGAAGTGGGTGTGGGGGAGGTGAGGGACTGATGGGATAGGAAGTGAGTGTGGGGGAGGTGAGGGGCTGATGGGATAGGAAGTAGGTGTGGGGGAGGTGAGGGACTGATGGGATAGGAAGTGAGTGTGGGGGAGGTGAGGGACTGATGGGATAGGAAGTGAGGTGATGATGGGGGAGGTGAGGGACTGATGGGATAGGAAGTGAGTGTGGGGAAGGTGAGGGGCTGATGGGATAGGAAGTGGGTGTGGGGGAGGTGAGGGGCTGATGGGATAGGAAGTGAGTGTGGGGGAGGTGAGGGGCTGATGGGATAGGAAGTGGGTGTGGGGGAGGTGAGGGGCTGATGGGTATAGGAAGTGAGTGTGGGGGAGGTGAGGAGATAGACAGATTCCTGGGACTCACGGCCAGCCAGTGTAGCTGAAATGGTTAACTAACTGCCGGTTCAGGGAGACACCCCAACTCAAAGAGTAACGTAGAGTGTCACCAAGGAGGGCACCTGGTCCTCAGTAGTGCACACATAGGGAGAACACAGACATACGCACACATACACACATGTATGTGTGCACCTCTCTGACCTGACACATAAGTTTGCTTTCTCTTGTTAACCTTGCTTTTAGAGATGTCAGTCGTGAGTGTGAATGTCTATGATGGGCAGGGGAAGGATGGGCCCCACAAGATCTTCTTAACAGGTGGAGGCATTTATAGGGGAAATGAGTCTCTAGAAAGATAAGTGGGTGTTCACTAACAAGCCAGAGATAAGCAACTCTGTGATAATGCCTGCCCAGGCCTGAGTGGCTTCTCTGTCTCTTTCAGGACCTTGCCAGCACCCTGAGAAGGAAACTGGTGTCGATGTAATTTACAGCCCACCTTCTGGGAATATGTCTACCCCAAGGAGGTGTGCAAGCAGCCTCATTCCTCACATGCGGGGTGCCTGCTCAGATAAGGGAAGCTGTGCTGGCTCATCTCCGTAAACCATTAAAGGTGGAGCGTGTGCGGCTTAAAACAACCTTCGCACCCAAATATAAAGACCCACAATCTGGGTCAAAACTGCCCATAGCTAAGGGACACAAATTATTTCATTCATTTGTTCACTCACTCATCTGCTCATTCATTCATTCATCCACTTATTCATTCACTCAACAAAGGCTTACTGAAACCCAACTCTGAATTAAACATTGCTGTGCGTATATAGGGACACATTAGGGATAAAAGGGAGACAGAGGTCCCTGCCCTCACTGCCCATCCACCCCAGCAAACATGGAGAGAAGCCTTTGAAATAGATACTTATCTAGAACTGACTGAAGGCAAGGTCTTTGGTACCTTCGTATCCAAGGCATCCATCTTTTGGATGGATGAGCGGATGTATGCTGTCAATCAAGCCTGTAACCATGTATTATGCGCCTTTGAGAAACCTCTCAGATATAAACCATAACGTTCCCTCCTTGCCCCCACAGGCTCATGTCTATCACATATTATAGAGTGCAGTTAGTCTATCTCAAGGGTTCCTAAACTTACAATTGCCAAAGTGCTCCAAAATCCAAGACTTACGTCTCCTCTGAAATTCAAGGCAAACTTTTCACTGTAGAGCCTTGTAAAGAAAAAGGGAGAGATAACCATAAAAACTTCCTTGTGTGCCTACCACAATTCCTGGTTCAGAGAATGGCTTCCAATGAACAGTGAATACATGTGTGGTGGGTGGAAAGGTGGGTAGATGGATGTGTGTGTGAATGGATGGATGGATGAATAGGTGAGTGTGTCTATATAGACAGATGGGTAGATATGGTATAGGTAGGTGGGCAAATGGGCATTAAGTTGTCTATTTCGTTACAGTAATTGGGAATATTGCATATGAAGTCCCTAGACCAGTGCCTCCTCTTTTGAGTAATTTAATGAATAGACATAAGATTTAAACATTCTGTCATTTAAGTAGATTTTACTGAACACAAACCCGTCGAGGACACTAGCTGTCTGTTCCACTCCTGCCTGCAAAGAACCTTTATTCCCAAAAGAACAAGCAGGTGCCAAGCAGGGCCAGTTCCTTCTGACCAGCCACACGGCCAATGCACAGTTGCTAACAGCAGACTAAATGTGAACACCATGCCAGGTCATCAGGCAGGCAGTGGAAATACCCCAGCGGGCTCAGACTTCCTGCAGGTCCTGTGCCAGCAGTTGTGAATAGAGCATCAGGACAGGTTTTGGCTTGTAAAATGAGCACATGGGGAGCAGGATCCATGACTGCCCATGAAATCTAACAAATATGAGCACAAGTCTGGAGTGGCTGCTGCTACTGATAAGCCTGCTTTGAGTAGAAAGGTACCCAGTGTGGGATAACAATCCCCAGGGGGGCTTGTGCCCTGTGTTCGCTCCCTGCAGCCTCAAGGAAAGCAATCACAGCCCTGTGACTTTGCAGAATAGTCAGGGAACACAAGGACGGGGCTTAAGACGGTCATTGCTATCTTGCACCCTGAATTCCAACTTACACGTATTTCTATTGATTCATGTTCATCTCCTCTGCATGTCAAGATGATACCAATGAGTCACCCGTTCGTAGGAAAAAAATATGTTTCTGTGGAAAACTGCATTGCCTGCAGCATGGCATCCCAGGCTATCTGATGGCTCCAGTTGCCATCTCCCAGCTCTGCTGAAGCTCCCTGAGAATGGCAGGTCACTTACAGATGTTCAAAGCCTGCTTTATACCGATTTCCTTCCACTTTGGAAAAAGAAAAACAAGAACAAAAGGAGCACACCTTCATCTGCAATGCTCCTTTACAGGACATCCAACTGGCCCCTCAGATCATGGGAGCAAAGCAAACATCTTGCCAGGGTCACTCTTGTATCTTCAGGATAGCCTTCATCTTGCCTTTTGGTGAGAAATCCTTTTTAACACATACAACAAATACCTGTCAAACAGCAATGATGTACCTAGGACATAATTGTTTGTTGTTCATTTTGAGACAAGAACTCTTGCTGCAGTACAGGCTAGTCTCTAAGTTCTATCCATCTTCCTGCCTCAGTTTCCCAAGGTGTGAACCACCATGGTCATATACTTCTTTTAAAGAATATTTTGTTATCAAAGAAAGTTTCTCACCATAGAAAATGGGAAATTCCAAGAGACATAAAAAACAGAAAAAAACTGTCTGTAATTTTTATCAATATTAAAGATCCCCCAAGCCCCTCATACGCCCCCCTCCCCCAACAGCTATGTGCTGGTCAGTTTTAACTGTCAGTTTGACACATCCTAGAATTACCCGACAAGATAGTCTCAATGAGGAATCATTTGTATCAGGTTACCCAGTGGGACTGTCAATTGTTAAATAATGTTGGAAGACACAGCATGCTGTAGGTGACATTATTCCATAGGTTAGACCTTGAACTGTGAAGAAAGAAAGAAAGCTAGGATCCATGCATTTATTGACTGTGGTTGACTGTACCGTCTTATATATCTCAGTCCAATGTAAGATCCCATGTGGTCTAGCCCATGGAGTCTCTGCTTGATGAGACTTGAGTCCAGCTTGGCTCCTCTGGCCCATCAATGTATAACCTGCTAAAACCAAGTTGTAGGGAAGACCTGTATCCCTGTACCATGTGCGTTTAGTAGACTCCTACCTTCGACAGCAGCTGCTACACCACCAGGTCAGATCAGGCTCCACCTTCTCTCACATGAGGGCTGGTCACCTGCCTGTCTGCAGTCAGAATCCTGTTAAGTTGGTTTAGCCTCAACTCCTTGGCCCTCGGTTTTCCTCTTAGACATTTTCCACCCACTGACCCTACCCTGTTCCTGGCCCCAGCTGTGTGCAGAGGGGAGCAATCTCTCACCCACAGCAGTTCACAGTGCAATCCTAAAGCAGCCTAGTGATCCAGAATCACACCAGGGACGAGCCTCTGGGCATGCCTCTGAGAGGTGGCCTTGATTGGGTTTATTGTGGTGGGAAGGCGCACTGCTGGTGGCACCATTTTCAGGGATGGGGTCCTAGATGTTACAAATCCAAAGCTGAGACACAGCATTTATCTCTCTCTGGTTCCTAACTGCAGATGCCCTGTGAACAGCTGCATCCTGCCTCTTCTTGTGAGACCAAAGCTCCTCCATTTTTACAGAATAACAAGTTAATCATGTGATGGTGACAGTGTGACCATGGAATATCCCAATCCTGGTCTCCATGGTGATTGTTTAACCACAGAATGTCCCCACCTGAGGGCAGCCAATGAGAAACAGTGATGGTGATAGGCAACCACTCCCTTAGAAGTGAGATTAAACTGTGATTTCTGGAAAGTCCCTAGAAACAACCCAATTAGAAATGTACATGTATGGAAATCCCCTGCTATTGTAATCTTGTGGTTTTTGCCTTTAAAAGCTGTGCACAATTCAGGCTGGGCACTTCCTCCAGCCTCCACTGCATTGGATGCGTTGGATGAAGTCCCTGCCTAGGCTTGTATTGCTCTTGGATATCCCAAATTAAAGCCTTGCTTTTGCATTCTGGTACGCTCATCTTGGGTGGTCTCTCTGGGGGTTGCGATCTGGGCACAGCATTCTGACTGCAGATGCCCCGTGAGCAGCTGCACATGTCCCTCCTGTCATATCTTCCCGCCTGCCACGATGGGTGTGCCCTCAAATGAACCAGAACAAAACCTTTCTGCTTTAAGTTGCTTTTGTCAGGGTAATTTATCACAGTAACAGGAGATGAAAATGTCCTCACTGTTCTCTAACAAGAGTTATGAGTTGTTGTGCTTGTTTGTTTTTAATTGTTGTTGTTGTTGTTGTTTGGTTTGGTTTCATGATATAGGGACATAAATGGCTCTGGCCAAGCATAAATTCTTCAATGTTCTTAATCCTTGTGTAGAAAACTCCTGGTGTCTATGCTGCTTGTAACCCTGGTGTAGAACCCCTGGTGTCTATGCTGATCATAACCCTGGTGTAGAACTGCTGATATCTATGCTGATCATAACCCTGGTGTAGACCCCTGGTGTCTATGCTGATCATAACCCTGGTGTAGAACTGCTGATATCTATGTTGATCATAACCCTGGTGTAGACCCCTGGTGTCCATGCTGATCATAACCCTGGTGTAGACCCCTGGTGTCCATGCTGATCATAACCCTGTTGTAGAACCCCCGGTGTCCATGCTGATCATAACTGTGTGGTGTAGAACTGTTGATATCTATGCTGATCACAACCCTGGTGTAGACCCTTGGTGTCCATGCTGATCATAACCCTGGTGTAGAACCCCTGGTATCTATGATCTCTGGGCATGTCCATGTGGGATTTTCTAGGTATGGTTAACTGAGGTGCAAAATTCACCCTGAATGTGGGGGAACCACTCTGTGGGCTGGGACACTGGACTGACTACAAAGGCGGAATAAAGCCAAGTGTCAGCACTCATCTCCTCTGGATGCAGATCTGTAGGAACAGCTGCCTCAAGTCCCTACTTCCTTGATAGATGATACGCTCAAACTGTACCAAAATCAATGCTTCTTCCACTAAGTTCCTCTTGTCTTGCAGCCAAGAGACAAGTAACTAATGCAGATGTTTGTAGGACTATAACCTGCCTGTCAGCAATCCACCAAGCAGGCTCAATTACTGAGAATCCAGGAGTAAATCATCTCTTGCCTTAGTCTAAGTCCTTTATCCAGGGTACTGTGTCAGGGGTACCTTCAAAAAGTCACATTTTAGGGTAGAATACTTCTGGACACACTAGACTTCAGACCTTCACCTAACCACACTGCTGAGGCAACTGAGTGCTATTCTGGCTCCACAGAGTGCAGATGAAGCCTAATCAGCCGGACTGGTGTACATGTTGTTTAGTTAACAACAGAATAGACAGATAGCAGATGCTGTTGCTGTGTTTGTTTGTTTGTTTACTTGCTTGCCAAGTGTCCTTAAATTTCACAACATTGTGTATCTGACTGTGGAGGAAAGCATCCCACAGGAAAACCCTCACTGGTGATGGAGAAGTAGGTGGAGAGGGGCAGTATTACAGCTGGTGATGGAGGAGCAGGAGGAGAGGGGCAGTATTACCCAGCTTGGCCTCTTGAATTTGTCGTCAGAGGACTACATTCCTGAAAGCTGCTCCTCCTTGAGATCTTCACTGTGTTTATCTGGTTAGTCTGATGGAATAAATTAAATATTAAAATAAGTTCCTGAGTTTTTAACAATAGTGCTTAGAAGAACACTTTCTAGCTACCTTGGTGCATGGAAGACTACTTTGTTAAATGTAAAATGCTTACTTCCAAAACCATGAGGACATTGTGACACTTAAGCATTGTCACCTTGACAGGGCTTAGAATTACCTAGCTGATGTTTCCAGAGAGATTAACAGAGCCAGCAAGAGTCACCCCAAATGTGGATTCCACTAAGGCATGGCTGAATGAGAAGAATGCAAGCTGAGTACCAGCATTCAACTGGCTCTTTCCTGGTTGTGGATAGGATGTGACCAGCTGCCTCTGGCTCCTGCAAGAAATCCCCATCTTGCTGAACCACAAGAAATCCTTCTTCCATCCTTGTGTTATCTGTGTGAGGCATCTTGTCACACAATGTGGAAAGTGACGAGTACAATGGTGTACACTAGTCCCCAAAGAGACAACGTAGATAAAAAGGGCACCCAGCTTGCCTTTCCCTTTTTATTCTTTGCCAAACTCCCCTCCCATGCCCACTTGACCTGCTTAGCTGCAATGGCATTTCATCTGCAATGCCCAGCATCTTCTCCCTCCTCCTTCCCCTCCCATCTCCTGCACTTTGGAGAAAGCTCCTCGGCCATCCACAGCATTCATTTGGCTCTCTGTGTCATGTTTCCTCCTTGCTTCCTTCAGAACTGTGTTACTGTTTTATTATAAGGTCTCCAGGTCTATGAATTGCAGTACACCCACAAGAGAGCAGATGGCCAGATGAATGAATAATGAAAAGATCAGCTGTAACACGAATATTCACATACTCCTCCCACCAAGGGGTAGAACAGGGTTGAACTGAGCCAGCTGCCCCTCCTGACGTAGCCTCTGTCATCTCCGCCCCTGGAGACAACTCCCTTTGATAGATACATCCCCAGGGCCCTGCTTCTCAGCTCTTGGTTTCTTTGATAGGTTTTGTTTGCTTGGCCATTTCATTTTCTCTCTTTAAGTATATTTTTATTAGTTCTTTGAGAATTTAATACAATGTATTTTGATCATTTTCAGCCACCCTCCCCAAATCCTCCCAGATTCACCCTCTTCCCTACTCACCTAACCTTATGTCTTTTTTTTAAAGTTAAATTTGTGCTGCCCATATATTCTTGGGTGTGTAGCCTTCCGCTGGTGTATAGTAGACTTATCAGGAGTGACAGTCTTCAAAAACTGACTTTCCCTCTCCTAGCAGCTTTCAATTGCAAATAGTTCCTCAGCTAAGGGGTGGAACTTCCTACTCATGCCAACTACAAACTGGTCTGGCAAGGCGTGCACACTGGTGCAGTAATGGCACGGACATCATGGGAGTAACCAACCACTTTCTGGACTTTTGGATTTAAGTCCCTCTCCGTAAGATAAAACCCATACCCAGGTGGGCCAAGAACCTGTGATTAGATGGATCATAGACCCTAGTGGAAAACCTGTCACTACTATTCAACTAAATGGACATAGTATTAAACGGACTCTTAATGAGTTATCATTATTCCCATACATTTCATTTTCTTATATTTATTTAGGCCAGTTTTTTTTGTGTATGTGTGTGTATACATATTTCTGATATATATGTATATATATACATGCATATTCTTGCATGTGGGCTTGTACATGTGTGTGTCAGATGTCTTTATCAATCATTGCCCACCTAATCTATGGAGTCAGGTCTCTCATTTGAACTGTGGGCTCACTTATTCAAGTAGTCTCTCTAGTCATCTTGTCATGGAGACCCCCTGTCTCTGCCTCCCTAGTGCTGGGATTACAGGTGCTTATACACCTGCCTGGCTTTCACATGGGCTCTGTCTCTCAGTCCCTGTTTTGGTTGTCTTTGAAGTGCCTTGTGACTATTTTAACACTGTGTGGTTTTGTTCTTGGTGTGCACTCAAAATGTTTCACCTGAATTAAATTCTGTAACTTTTCTCTCTGAAATGGCTATATATTATACATCTGTATTGTCATACATAATGTTTATATACTTATGTATGTACATATTTATATCTTTGTAGGTAGTTTGTATTTTGGGTGGGTGCCTTGTATCTTTCATTTTTATTACTTTTGGTAAAACCAGTTTCTGCTGGTTGCTGGTAATTTATAGAAACATAGAATGGTGGGGAGCAGAGAAGAATGGTGGGGAGCAGAGAAGAATGGTGGGGAGCAGAGAAGAATGGTGGGGAGCAGAGACAGGCAGTCCTGAGAGCTTGATGGACATGAAACCTACATGAGATTCCACATTCAGTGAGAGACCCTGTCTTAGGGCAATAAGGCTGTGAGCTATGGAGGAGGGAAGCCAACATTCAGCTCCATATGCACACACCCATGTGCACACACACACACTTGTGTGTACACATCAAATCATAAACATACACTTGTGCATGCACATACACACACTCAGAGAAAAATACAAAATGAATTTTGTGCATAGGTTCCATATCTGGGGATTTTACTGATTTACCTTAGTAAGTTGGAAGCTTGACCTTATTTTCAGTTTTAATTTCAGTTCTGTCTGTCAATGGTTTGACTCCATGTTGATGTCTGACTGTCCCAGCTTTGAGCCACCTTTCTCCCTCCCTTTCCTCCCTGCCCTCTGGAAGCTGGTGGGAAGCCCGGGGTTCCCCAGGCCTCACCTTGGGTGGAAACTTCATGTCAACCTACCACACAGCCACAGTGAAAACCCCAGTCAACCATCGCGGCCAGCTTGGGACCAGCATGTGATCCCACTCAGCCCTTCAGAGAGCCTCACTCTGTAACCAACCCCTGCACCGCCTTCCCGGGTGGGCGGTTCCAGAGCCAGGTCCTAACCCAATTTTAAGTAGATAGCTTCTGTCTTCTCTGTAGGATGCATACAATACAGTGTCCCGTTATCCCTTCCCTGGAGAGACATAAGCAGCATCTACCTCAAAGTGCCATTCCCCCAAAGCCCACTGTGGGGAACCAATGAGTTTCCTGAGATTCCTTACAAGGAAGGGGTGAGGGGGTGACTGACAGGATCATGTGTGATCCCAAAGCAGCCACAGTAAAGGCCTGACCACAGCCTCATAGGTGAACACCCATTCTATTAGCCTTTTCCAGCCTCTATATTCTAGCACCTTCCAAGACCCCAGGCCAGGTGCAGTTAGTGCAGAATTTCATACAGATCTCTGGAAGTCATGTTAGAGACCAGTGAGTGAGCCTTCACACTCTTCCTTCTCAGGGGGAAGCCATCAGTACCAGACCTGATTGGTGATGGCCTCTCGCAGGCTCCGTAGCTGTCTGCTGAGGATGGCTCTTTTGTCCAGAGGACCTTGTTCTTTAACAGAAATGTGCTTGCCTCTCCTTTCCAGATTCCTCCTTTGTTTCTTCTGCCCTTCTAAATGGCTTAAATCTGTTACTATAACAGTGAAGTAAGATAGTGACCTGACGCATGTCCACTTCCTCCTGAGCTGAGAAAGGTCCCCCTTTCTTCTGGTTTGTTATGAGACATCAGAACTGGTTTTACGAGTAATGAGAAGCCCTCCCTTCTGTATCTATTGAGATAATCTGTGCATGTGATGAACAGCCTGGAGCGATTTTGTGATGGTAAACCCACCTGTGCTCCTGAGATAAGCTCACACAGTTCATTTGTTCACGTTCACAGAGTCCTGATCAGGTCTGTTCCACATGAGATCTTAAAGAGAAAATGGGGATTGTAATTTCTGTTCACTGTTAGCCTTGTCCAATCAGTTGTGGGCATCTTAGCAATATTTTGGTGATTTCTAAAATATGAAATTACTTTAAAAAATTTTAAATATGAAAAAAATTTAAATTTTAATATGAAAAATATAAAATATGAACTTACTTCTTGGATATTTGTCCATGGATTTTAATTGTTTTTTAGGCAGGGTCCTGTCTTGAATTCACAGAAGTCCACTTGCCTTTGCCTCCATAATGCTGAGATTAAAGACGTGCCACTTTTTTTTCTCACTTATAACTTATTTACATTTTTAATGTTGTAGAATGAATTTATTTGCTTTCTATATTTTCATATTGTAAAAAATATCCTTATTTTTAATTTATGCCTTTTTCTCTTTCTGATAATAAATTTTGTCAAGAATTACTTATTTTTTTAGACTGAAGACTTGTGGTAGTTTGTTTGCAATTGGCCCCGTGAGCTTATGGGGAATGGCACTATTAGGAGGTATGGCCTTGTTGGAGTAGGTGTGGCCTTGTTGGAGGAAGTGTGTCATTTTGGGGGGTGGGCTTTGAGGTCTCCTATGCTCAGGCTACATCAAGTGTCACAGTTTGCTTCCTGTTGCCTGTGAATCAAGATGTAGGACCCTCAGCTCCTTCTCCAGCACCATCTCTGCCTACATGATGCCATATCCCATCATGACAATAATGGACTGAACCTCTGAACTGTAAGCCAGCCCCAGTTAAATGTTTTCCTTTGTAAGAGTTGCTGTGGTCATGGTGTCTCTTCACAGTAATAGAAACCCTAACTAAGATGAGACTCAACTTGGGTATTTTTTTAGCATTGTTGATTCTCCCTATGGTTTGTGTATGTGTGTGTGTGTGTGTGTGTGTGTGTGTGTGTGTGTAGTATGTACACTTGTCAGCTTGTCAGTGTGGGTAGTGTGCATGCAGGTATGTGTGCACATGTGGGGACCTCAGGTTTGTTGTGGAGTATTACTTTATGTAAAATGTGTTGCATTTGTTTATGCTGCAGAATATTACTTTAACTATGTAAAGGTGTGTTACATTTGTTTAACTAGGCAAAGATGTGTTACATTTGCTTATGCTGCATTTATTTAACTATGTAAAGATGTGTTGCTGTTTCCCCTTGCCTGCCTAAGGCACATGGTTGGTCTAATAAAAAGCTGAATGGCCAATAGCTAGGCAGTAGAGGTATAGGTGGGACTGGAAGACAGAGCTAATAAGTGGGAGGAGAGAAGAGAGAATGAAGGAGAAAGACAGTTGGATACAGAGTAGGACATACAGAGTGAAAGAAAGGTAAAAAGCCCTGAGGCAAAACATAGATGGAGAGAAACAGGTTAAATAAGTTACGAGAGCTAGTAGAACAAGCATGCAATAAGGCCGAGCATTCATAAGTAATAATAAGCCTCTATGTTATGATTTGGGGGCTGGTGGTCAGAGAAAGCCTGATACACAGGTTGACTTCGAGTATCATTACTCAGTTGTTCTTCACTTTGTTTTTAATATACGGCCATTTATTTTTAATTTGTTTTACTTTAAGTTGGCATATAGTAATTACATATATTGGGGCACAGTGTGACATTGCAATATGTATATACAATGTGTAGTGATCAGATCTTGCCTATCACGTCAAATGCATCCTTTCTTTGGATAATTTCCAAAATCCTCTGTATTTTTTTGAAATAGATTCATTTTATTTTTGAAGCAGTGTCTCACCTTGAGCTTCAGCTCATCTATTATGCTTCAAGAATCCACGTTTCCTCCCTCCCCAATGCTGGAGTCACAGGAGTGCAGCCCACTCGCAATTTTTTTCACATGAATCCTAGAACCCAAACTCACACAACAGGTAACTTGTGTCCTGGGCCATCTCCTGGCCTAGGTCTCTGTTTATTATCTGGCCTAACTCCTTCTCTTGTGTTTATTAATATCCGACATTTGCTTCTGGAAGGTTGATTGGTATTCATGTTCTTTCTTTAGTTGAATCATTTCCTCCTTAACTTTCAACCTTTCTTGTCTTTTAGCTCCGGTAAGCAATGCTTCCTGAAATGGCTCCACTGTTTCCGTGCGTACTTTTTCATCATTTAAGATCTCTATTCTAATTTCCATTGTGGGTTATTCTGCAACAGGAGAGTTGCTTATTTCATTTCCTGATACCCAGACATTAGTGGTTCTCATAGTTATGTATAATACTTGATTCCTAATACTCATTTTATTTCGACAGATAGCTCGAATAGTGTTGGTCCTTCATTATTTGATGAGACTTGGAATCCCACTCCAAGCATCTGAAATTTATATTCTCTTAAATGTCCTGTCCTACACACCCACTGGGCCAGATTCTTAACAACAGCTTACAATAGTAGTCTATTTATATGCAATTTTATCAAATTATTACCAAATAAAATATTTTTAAAATATTCTTTTTACTTTAAATGCAATTTAGCTTTGTCAATTTATAATCCATGTTATTGGCCTCATGTGTATTTAAAATTGCAATACCTTCCTGGTCATTTGAACTGGACTTTCTGTGAATAGTCATCTTTTTCTCTGGTGGCAGTTCTTATATTCAATCTATTCTGTATGATTTTTAAAATAGTGGTGCAGCTTTGGTTTATTAGCATTTGTCAAGTAAACTTTATTGTATTTATTGGCCTTAAACATTTTTCACACAACATACTTTGATTGTATTCTTCCCCTCCCACAACTCCTGCTGGCTCTTCCCTGCCACCCTACTTCATGTTCTCCCTCTCTTAGAAAAAAAATAAGAAGAAAAACAAAAAGACCAAAAAAAAAAAAAAAAAACCAAAACAAAACCAAAAAGCACACAAGAGAAGCCCCTGTGCTGAGGACAGCTGAGCGAGGCCCTGATCTGTGGGTGTGTATTAGGAATCATTTTATCGCCCTGTCCCTTAACCAGAATAACAGTAGTAGAGTTTCCCCTAGGGCCATGACCTATCTAGTTTCAGTTTTTTAGATACTTTAGTAGAGTCAGGTACAGGTTCCATCTGGTAGATTGGGCCTTAAATCTAATTTTAAAAAGTGGCTAGCTTCAAAGGATAACATTTGTAGCACTGTTACACCAGTGTGTCTTGCAGACAGGTCACTGTTGCAGGTCACAGGTTTTATAGCTGGGTGATGTTGGCCATATTTCCCCCTCCAGTGGTGAGCAGAGTACCTTCCAGCACCACAGACAGATGCTCGGCAGTAGGGGTGAAGCCTCTAGTTGGGTAGCAGGTTGATTTATCCATGTTCTACCTTGTAATTAAGTTGTACCTTCAGCAATAGGGTCTTACCGTCAGGGTGTGGAGGGTGACCATCAGAACTGATGGTAGCCTGTGGTGTTTGGGGGTCTATGAGACCCCGTTCGGGCAATGACAAGAATATGTAACCCATTTCTGGTACTTGGGGCTTTACTTTGTAGCCTAAGATGTCTAGTTGGGGAATTGTCTCCCCCATCGTATGTGACTCCAAGGAACTTCTACAGTAGTACGTTTCCATGTGACTTTTCAAAAGTCCCTTTGTGTCAGTTCCAAGGAAGGAGAAATAGAATATATTGTTATAAAGGTTTAAAGAAGAAACTAGAAAGGGAGGATTAAATGGGGAAGGGTGAGAGGGTATCATTAAGGAGGGGTGTGGGGGGAGCTAACACTAAGGAAGGGGGTGAGGGTAGCATTAAGGAGGGGCATGGGGAAAGCTAACACTAAAATTTACTTAATTTAAAAAAAACATTTGCATAAATTCTTTGGAGATTTCATACAATATGTTTTGATCACATTCACCCCAAACTCTTCCCCTTACCCCCTCCAGACCCACCTCACTTTCTCATCCTACAATGTCCTGGCCCTTCCCCTCCTTTTAAAAAGTCTTTATCATTATTTTGAAGTGTATGGGTGTTTTGCCTGTGTGTATGTCTGAGCCCCACTGTGTACCTGTGCCTGTGTGTATCAGGAGAGGGCTGGATCCCCTGGAGCTGGGGTTGCAGGCAGTTGTGAGCTGCCATGAGGGTGCTGGGAATCAAACCCAGGCTCTCTGCTAGATCAGCCAGTGCTCTTAATGGCTGAGTCAACTCTCCACCCAAGCCTGCTCTTTTTTTTGCCTTGAGTTTTAGACCCTCTGTCTCGTGTTCTCTTTCTTTCTGCCTGATAAGCATGTCCTTTAAAGTTTTCCCTTCGTGCGAGTTTCCAAGAGTGAATCTTCTGCCATCAGCTCTCTAAACTGTTTCTTCTCTCCTCATCCTCGAGGCTGATCTCTGTTGCACACAGCACTCAATATTATTGCTGATACCAAAAACATATATTATCCCATGATCACTGGGTTGCCCAAATACACACAGTATACCGCTCGACTTCATTGACCAAAGCAAGTCATGTGACTGTGTCTTGGCAAAACATGGAAAAACAGAACTCAATGATAAGAAACACAGGATATTTGTCAACTATCGTCTCTCATTGTCCTTACTTGGTTATTTCTAGGACCCCTCTGAAAGTGCTCAAGTCCCACGCAGAAACCACATTCACCCTAAACTGGGCAGATAAAGGTTGGGGAACCAGTGTGGATTATCCTCATGTTCCTGGGGTCTTTTCCTCTGCTGTGCTGACAGGAAGTGTCATATTGTACCTCTCGCCCAGGCACCCAAATCTTCCACCCTCCCCCACTTCCTGTACTTCCACTGCAAGAGAGCCGAAGTTTCTGCTGGGGAGCGTGGGGGCTGCCATTGTGCCCTACCTAAAAGTACTCACATCAAGGGAGTGGCCTCCGGACTGAGAATGCAGAAGTCTTGCCGTGGTGGTGCACACCTTGAATCCTAGCACTTGGGAGGCAGAGGCAGGCGGATCTCAGTGAGTTCAAGGACAGCCAGGACTGTTATACAGAGAAACCCTGTCTTGAAAAACAAACAAAAAAGTTAGCAGCCAGTGGGCACAGTTATTAATTTTTAATAAACTTGATTTATTTCCACATTGGTCCTACTCAGCATCATTCATTTTGAAAGGGGGAGAAACTCTCCCTGACATTCCAGCAAGATGTTGGCTATCAAATCTAGCCTTGTGTGCTGCATAAGCTTCCTTCCATCAAATTCTCAGACCGGGATGCTCCTTGACAGATATCACTTAAAACCAATCTCTGTGGGCACACAAGCCGAGAGAAAGAGAGAGAGAGAGAGAGAGAGAGAGAGAGAGTAGTGTTTGCAATGCAGTCTGTAAAACCGTGTCCAGAAGTGGAATAGCACATGGCCACGTGGGGAGCTGGCCTGGAGAGAGTCCCAGGCAGAATGTGTCAGGGACTGCAATGAGGACTCTGTCGTTAGGAAGAAGGCCTCCCTTCCACATGAAAATATCTCTGTCAGCTTTGTCGGGGTTTTAACAATTAACTTGCAAGAAGAGCTTGTCCAGGAGGCCTCTCAATGCAGCTTCGTTAATTAAATGAAACTTTTCATATTTTGTGTTTTCTCCTTGTTTGAGCCTCTGCTGGAACTAATGGCTACTAATTACATGCAGTGTTTACAAGCGACACCTAGAGGCCCTGCCAGGCGGCACTGGAGAGCCCTTTAAGGAAGGACGAGAAGGGCTGCGATGGAACCAGGAACAGTTTGGAGAGCTGAGGTGTTGGGATGAGGCAATTGTTGGCACTTGCCTTCCTGTTTCAAAGACGACAAACAAACAGCTCTTCTGACAGCTGGGAATGTGGAGGAACCACAGGGAACTCAGACAGCGCACTGGAGAGCAGGCTGCCCTGAGATTCACAAAGAGATTCAGCCCAGAAGGAGCAGGAAGGGAAGCGAGGGATGCGCCCTATCAGAGGGCAGCGCCAATCTCCAGCCCTGGCATGCACTAACATTGATGGATAATTGTAATTAGCTTTCAGAATTTTTAATTATAGAAGCGATATAAATAATCACCTGGCCCATGCCACTAATGAGAGTCCTTGTGCTGAGATGCACCCGGAGGCTCCTGCTAGGTACCTTTGAAAGCATAGCTGTAATGAGGTATCTGGAGGAGAGCGGGCTTTGGGAAGCAGCAAAATCTACATACGGAAAATAGTCATTAAAAGAAGTGGCCAGGATCCACACTAAGGGGACAGTGTCCACAAGAGGTAGCCAGTATCCTGGAATGGACTTAGAACAGCCAGGCGTGGGAGCTTCGGCTGTGTTTAGAAGTTACTGCAGCTGTTGGAACTACGATAGCAACAAACTGAAGAAAACAAAGCAGTTTTTAATATACAGTTCCACAGAACTGGGAGCCAGCAAAGAGAAGGCACTAACGGGTGGTGGACGGACTTGGCACAAGACGGTGTTTCGTAAAGCAGCACCTTCAGACCGATTGTGAGAATTTCCCGTCCTCTCTTCCCACAGGCCAGGACTCACTTCCTCTCCAATCCCCTCCCCCCCACTATCTGTTTAGGATGAAAAACCTTAGGTAGTGATCGTGGCCCAATCACTTGTCAGACTGCCTATAACTTTCCAGCACCCAGAGTTCTGAGGCAAGCAGGCAACAGTCACCAGCCCGAGGAGAGAGGGCCGTGTGCCTCCACCCTGTCTGTGACTCCTGCAGAATTTAAGTATGCCTCATACTGGGAACAAGCCCTCACGATCTTTCTTACACAGCCAAGCTCCATGAACACCCTGGCCTTTCTTCCCCAAAGCCCTGTGGTTTCCAGTGGTACTGCATCACTGTCCCCAAACACACCCAGGATGTGTATGGGCCACCCACTGTGTGTGTGTGTGTGTGTGTGTGTGTGTGTGTGTGTGTGTGTGTGCATCAGCTGCTTGGGTATCAATCTAAGAGGAAACATTCTCCAACTGCCTCTCTGTTCTCAGCCACAGAAGTGACAGCTGTGTAAAGCCATTGAAGGCAGCAGGCAATTTTGTCCTGACTCGAAAGCCTGTATTTTCAACTTAGTTATAATTTCCTTGCACTTGATCTTTGATATTGTTCACAAAGCATGAGTCTTATAAAAGTCCTTCCATGGGGAGAAGGCCAAAGACTTCTCTCTGCTCCTCAACACCTGTGTCCCTTTTGCTTGTAATGAAATAAACCCATAGATCAGCCTAGCAGTGTTCTGTTTTCAGCCTCCCTTGCAGCTAGCTGTGGGCATGTGACTAAACCCTAGCCAATGGGGAGAAGCATGAAAAACTGTACAGCTAATTCTAGAGTGTGACCTAGATATAAGTGACATATTCTCTCATCTCTCCCCCTTTTTAAAACTTTACTAGCTGCAAAGTGGATGTGTGGCGGGTGGACCACAAGGACATCTCCATATGAAGAGATGATGGAGCAGGAGAGCAGAAACTGCTTGGTCCCCTGATGACAGCATAGTTATCCTGCCAGCCCAGGACATCAATTTGAACTACAGAAAAAGAAAAAAAGTGAGGGATCCCAGGTAAACAAGTAACTTTGTAACTTTGTTACATTAGCCAAGGTGGAATCCTCCCTTCTAAAGTCTTGCTTATTAATGTGCTACTGCAAAAATTAGCTTTGAGGGGATTGCAGCAAGATTGCTATGGGTTTATTGCATAGGTTTGTCCTTGTGATTCGTCTTTTTTTTTTAAATTTTATTTTATAATTTAATTTAATTTTACAGATCAGCCACGGATTCCCTTGTCCTCCCCCTCCTGCCCCCCCCCTGCATTCCCCCAGCCCACCCCCATTCCCATCTCCTCCAGGGCAAAGACTCCCCTGGGATTGAGTTCAACCTGGTAGATTCAGTTCAGGCAGGTCCAGTCCCCTCCTCCCAGGCTGAGCAAAGTGTCCCTGCATAAGCCCCATGTTCCAAACAGCCAGCTCATGCACTGAGGACAGGTCCCGGTCCCACTGCCTAGATGCCTCCCAAACAGTTCAAGCTCATCAACTGTCTCACTTATCCAGAGGGCCTGATCCAGTTGGGGGCTCCTCAGCTATTGGTTTATAGTTCATGTGTTTCCATTCGTTTGGCTATTTGTCCCTTTGCTTTTTCCAATCTTAGTCTCAACAATTCTCACTCATACAAACCTTCCTCTTTCTCACCAATTGGACTCCTGGAGCTCCAGCTCGGGCCTGGCCGTGGATCTCTGCATCTGGTTCCCTCAGTCATTGGATGAGATTTCTAGCTCCACAATTAGGGTGTTTGGCCATCCTATCACCAGAGTAGGTCAGCAGAGGAAAAGCACAAATACTTTCTTGTTCAACTCAACTCCTAGGAACCCTGTAACTCACTCAATGTTACACTTACTTATTTATATGTGTTACCAGCAGTTTTTAATCTAGAAGACTCAAAGAAGCATCATCTCCAGCAGCTCTTTTCCTCCCACAACCACGGCTGTATCGGCTGTATCGCGTGCACTTTAGTCCCGTGCAGACCTGCTGGTCTCCAGCTCAGCCTTTCCTCTAATGCGGGCTAAAGACCACCTGACTCCAAGTTCTCTGGAATTCCTTCACTCACACCCATTCTTGACAACATCCTCTCAGCGTTCCCATCGGCAGCTGCCTTGCCCCAGCCATTGGGTGACCCTGCCCTTGTGTTACCATCTTTCTGCTGTGGTGCTCAAGGCCAGGCCCACAATGATTGCTTTCAAGGACTTTTCTCTGCCTTGACAGTGCTCTGTCCCCACATACACATGTACGGTTTCACTTCTGTTCATTCTGCAGTTCAATCAGCTAGAACATTTCAAAGGGACCTTCTCGGGACCGTCTCCCACCACATGCTCCTTCCTTCTTGCCAATGTCACCTAAGACCTCAGTGCTGTCCTCTGCCTCCCCCCATTTTATTTTCCCTTCTCCCCACTTTCTTTATCTCTCTTCATATTCAATTCAGAGTCTACTTCTTATCAGTGTTCCAAAGCTATAGTTATGATTTTCATTTGTGTTTAATCTATTATTAAATCCATTCACTGAGTTTTTAATATTGATCACAGGAATTTTTAGTTTTTATTTGTCTCTTTCTTAATGAGTTTTGTTTCATTGCCCAAGTTCTTTATAGTCTTGTTTCATTCTCTCTCTCTCTCTCTCTCTCTCTCTCTCTCTCTCTCTCTCTCTCTCTCCTTCTCCCCTCCTCTTCTCTTTCTCCAGACTACTACCTCGCTTGAAACAGGATCTTACAATGTAGCCTGGGCTGTCCCAGAACTTGCTATGTAGACCAGGCTGGCCTCAACCTCATAGGGATCCACCTGCCTCTGCATCTCAAGTGCTAGGACTAAAGGCTTTTTTTAAAGTCTTTCAGCAAAGTGTGGAACCTAAGGAAGCTGTCAAGGAACACAGGCTCTGTCTTGGGAGGTCTGGACTTGATGCTGGAATCTGAACTGTGGACTGCACCCTCACCTTGTGAGATCTGGCACTACCTCCAAGTACTTAGCATAGGTGAAATTAACTGTTAATCCCTTAAAGGTGAAAGTTTCCCCTTGATATTGGGTGAGTGGTCAATGGGATTGGAACACCATGCTCTAATATCAAAAGTTCTGTGGGAATAGAGAGAGTTGTGTCTCTGGTTCCTTGTGACTTTCTCAATGCCACCCAGCCTTCAGTCTACTTAGACACCTCCTTGAATTTGGTAGATGCATGGGGGAGAGGTGTAGACAGCAGGGTGTCCTCTATGAGTCCTGTCTTCCAAACCCCCCTCAGCTGTCATCCTGGGAGCTGAACATCTTATTTGTTTAATTTACTTTGTCATTTTTAAATGTGGTGTGTGTGTGTGTGTGTGTGTGTGTGTGTGTGTGTGTGTATGTCTTATTCCTCTAGAACTGGGGTGACAGGTGATTGTGAGCATCTGCTGTGGATGCTGGAAAATTGAACTCTGGTCTTCTGCAATACCAGCATGTACTCTTCACCACTGAGCCCTCTCTCCAGCCCCACCTTATTTTTTCAAGGAAGAATTTTTCCTTGACCCTGGGCCTGGAAGGATGTCCAGTTGGCTAATTGGCAACCAGACTCTAAAGGTCTTTCTGTCCCCACCTCCCATTTAATATCCCATACCCTAGGTTCTGGGAACTGAATTCCAGTCCTGTTTGCCTGGCAGCTTTCTCTAAGTCAGTGCCAATCAAAGGGTATGCTCTTCCACAGACACTCAGTGAAGACACTGGAGGATGCCATCTGGGAAAACACTGATGTAATTCATCCAGCATTTGGAGTGGAATTCCTGTGTAGTTTTAGGGTGAAAACCATGGTGAAATTTTATACCCACCCCTTTCCCTTTTCAAGAATACACAAAGCATTACAAATGTTATTTGTTTTTTTAATGAACCAAGGCCATGATTGTTTTTATTATACCATTCAATTTTCGTAATTATATATATTCATGTTCATATCTTTACTTATTATTATTGATTATTTTGGTTCACCATCCATCTGCTGAGAAAATACTTAATACAGTTTCTTTTCATTGAGCCAAGGTCATCATCAGCATCAATAATCACTGTTTAGATTGGCTGGTTCTCCAGGGTCCAGGGTGGCTCATTATCCAGGATGACCATGAGAGTGCTGGGACCTCATACAGGGCCTCTGCTTCCACCCCCTGTGTCGCCACAGGAGCCCAGGTGCTGAGATTATCCTGTGTTCACATAAAGGGTGTGGAGCCTGATGAGGGGAGGGAGCCCTCCAGACACTACACCTGAGGAAGAGGAGCAGATGGCTCCCTCTCATGGATGTGGCACCGTATACTTGATAGAGGGACACAGCCCAGCAGGACACACCCAGTCTTGTTTTTGAACAGTTAGCCCACCCACTAATTGCTGTTGACTGAATTTCTGAGAGTGAAATGCTCAGGCAATGTGTCTGCCTTTCACAGAGGGAAAGATCTGATGAGGGCGGGAAGGTGCTCTGCTGATGGAGCCCAGATGCTGCCTCAACATCTGCCCTCATTGCTCATGGGGCTTTATTTTGTTTTCAGCTTTGCTTACTTCCTCTTTTTTTAGTATAACAATTGTTATGTTGATTACATTAAAAAACAGAAGCTGGGAACTTTTGTTCCCTTTTCTTTGTTTACCACATCTGCATACATATCACCCTGCTGCTCTGTCTGGAAAGAATCCTCAACCATAGGAGCTTTCGATCTAGGTTTAGAGCCTCAGTGAAATGGCTATAGCACCCTGGCTCTAGTATGGGCCCTGGCAGCAACCACCTCCCTTGTGAAGTTCACATTCTGGTTCCTAGAATTAGCCCTTGAATCTGAGATGGCAGTGTTACTGGCTGATGGAGTCACTGCTTGTTACTGGGGAGATTGGGGTCCCCTCTTAGGGTTCTTGGTTAATGAAAGATTTTAAGAACAGACTAAAAAAAGAAAGTGGAAGACAATTTTTATTAGAGTTTCAATAAAAAGCCAGATGAGCTGTAAATCTTAGCAGCTGCCTAGAAGTAAGGATGGAAGGTGGGCAGACCCAATAGACCCTCTATGGTGGCTTGTTGGGATTGTGGTACAGGGCAGAAATTCTGGAGAAAGAAGAGTGCATTATCTCATTCAAGGAGTAATTATTCCACCCATTCCTTTAGTATGACCTAAAGTGGATATGTCTTCACTTCCTAGGGGTGGTCCCCTGATTAGGGGCTGTCCTGCCCTGATAGAGTAACTCTTAAGGGATAATGTCAGATCTTTATTATTTACTCTGACAGCTGGATATAGGGATCTTCATCCCAGGCAGTTCAGGTGAGTGTTTACGGCTGAGCATCAGTGGGTCATACACAGATAATGCAGCAGATTGGTGGGGACACAGATAGGCAACTGCAGTTTGTCTTGGAGAAGCCTTCAGTCTAATGACCCAGGCCAGCCTGTGTCCAGGGGTCTGGGAAAGCTTTGTTGATAAAACACAAAATGCTCACAGCCCATGAGAAGGCATGAGGAGAGAATAAGAGGGAGTTTTCATGTCTTAGAATGCAGTAGCCTGGCTAGGATTGGCAGGTTACACTTAGGGGAGCCATTCAACAGAATGCTGAATTGAAAGGGGCTGCTGCAGATAGATGTGTTTGCACACAGAAGGACTCCGTGTATGCAGTCTGTCCAGAGTGTGTGTATGTCACATGTGCACACATGATAGAAATTTTGGCATGGCTGACACACTGATATGGAGGGTGCTATGGAGAGAGTAATTTACAGTGTGAGGACAGAACATGTTGGGAAGGCTCCACTTCTGCCCTGGTATGATGTCATAGCTAGAAACATGCCTCAGATAAGAGGCCGCTGGGAGCTTGGGGCCTGGGGTGTACACACAGGCATCACTGGCTCTCAGAAAGGAGGGCTGGCATAGGGCCGCTCTGCCAGCTGGGGCTTTTTTAAACAATGTGAGCCCACTGACTGAGCTGGTGGCAGCCGGTTCTACTGCTGGGTACCTTGTTCCAGGCCCCTGTCCATCAGTCCCCCACCCCCACCCCCCACTAAAGGGATTCTTGTTCCTCCCATATCTCTTTGTCATGGCTTAAGGTGGATTAAGTTTGTGTGTGTGTGTGTGTGTGTGTGTGTGTGTGTGTGTGTGTGTGTGTTATGTTGTGTTTTGTGTGTGTATGTGTGTGTATAACACACACACATACATAGTTTTTAGTTAGGCAGAATTCAACACATATATACAGTGAAACAAGGGCCCTTCAGATGTAGGATCTCACCCGTAGAGTTGTTGATGCTGAGAGTGTCGGGGAGAGAATAGAACAGGAGAGGAAGAGGACCCAAATAGAGACACCTGGGACTCCCTTACCCAGGTGAGAGGGAGATGCTGTGGAACAATCTTTGTACACTATAAATGTGCATTGCTCTCATTGTTAATAAAAAGCTGACTAGCTGATAGCTGGTGAGACAGCCTGACACAGAGAGAATTCTGGGAAGAGGAAGGGTGGAGTCAGGGGTTGCCAGCCAGATGCAGAGGAAACAATGTTGTACTGAAAAAAGGTACCAAGCCACATGGCTAAACACAGATAAGAAATATGGGTTAATTGAAGTGTAAGAGCTAGTTGGTAATAAGCCTGAGCTACAAGCTGAGCATTTATTATTAATATTAAGCCTCTAAGTAGTTATTCGGGAACTGGTGGGCAGGAGAGAACCATCGGGTTACAAGGAGAGTTCTTGTTCCTAGCTCCAGGATGCATCAGAGAACAGCTCCCTCTGCACTTCAGAAAGCACCATCAAAAACATAAGTGATGTTTTGGGATACAGTCAAACTCCTCTAGTCCAAAGAGGACAGAACTTCTGAGCCAACAGAAGCAGAAACTCTGGACTCACTGCTAAGAACCCAGGGTCCCATTCAGGGCTCCCCCCAACCAGGGCATCCATTTCAACCCCGTAACTTCTAGGTGCTGTCACAGTAGTTTATGAGAGTAATTATGTTTATCCTTTATTTGGCTAAAACTAATGAACCAACCACAAACAACTCAGCATTTTCTTCCCCGTTGAATAATGAATATTAATTAACCTGTCAGCAAAGGACTGGCACTTCTCACCAAATACAGCAGTGGCTCCGTACACCTCGTGTCAAGGCCAGGGAGGGCTGCCTCCACTACAGAAAGGGAAGTGTGTCCAGATGTTCTGAGAGTTAACAGAGATGGAATTTGTCCTGAAAGACCTGATGGCAATGCGACTCTTTCCACAGAACCGCAGTCTCTCTGTACAGTTCACAGCAGTTGCTTTGACAGTGACTGTGCTTGGAAATCCTTCTATCAGCTAGCACTGGGATCCTAGCCAGAGGCCACCACTGTGCCATGTTGGGGACATACGGTGGCTTCTGCATTCCTGGTAGAGGTGGCACAGATATGGTAGGGTTTTCCCTTCACAGGAAGGCTGGCATGCATGAGAAAGTGTTTGATCTTGCACTCACTCTGTGTGCTCTGTCTGGGTACCAGATTGGCTTCTGAGTCCTTTCCCAGTGGCATTTGTCAGAACCATGTGTCTCCCCAGAGAAGCAGGGCACTCTCTGATAGGCCAAGAGGGGGCAAGAAACATCCAGGTCCCAGGCCTGAGGGTATTTTTTCTAAGACTTCAGAAAACTCTTTAGCCACAGAAGAGAACTCAGAAAATGGTAAGACATTAATTTCCTATTATAAGACAGATTTTCTTTTTTAAGCAAAATGAATCTGAAGTTAACGAGACTATGAGATAGAGATGATAAAATGTGAGCGACTGTTCTGGTGAGGGAGGACCCACTCCACCCCCACTCAGTTCAGCCACTTCTGCAGAGGGTCAGAAAGCCTCTTGCTGGGAGCACAGACTCAGGATCCTAGATGAAGACCCTGCTGAAGGACAAGCTTGTGTTCCCAGGCAAAGGAAAGCCAGGTCGACCGAGCATTTATGATTTAGACCTGGAGCAACCTCCTTTTCTTCCCTCCAGCCCAGCTACGGTCTTTCTTCCCTGTCAGTACGGTTTAAAGAGGGAAGGAAATAGAGGGGTGAGAAAGGCAGAAACACAGAAACAGAGAGGGACAGACAGAGGGTACAAACCAAGATGCCGAGAGGGAGGACATCAGTGCAGAAGTCCGAGGAAGCCCAGCCCACAAGCCCACCCTTCCACCTGATGTCATCTCTAAGACCTGGGGCTCCCTCAATCTCCTTCAGCTTGGGTCATTTCTATTCATCCTACTGGGCGAGATTGGGCTACTACCACAATTTTTGAGCCCAATTTGAAGCAAGCTTTATGAAATGCAGTCCAGGAAGATTCCCAGAGAATGGCACCAAATTACATTAGGTGCTTATAAAGGCAAAACCCACAGGCTACATACTTGCGTCTTCACCCAGTAGGGGCAAGCATACATCCTGAGGTCCTTCCTGCCTATGTACCTCCCACCTATGTGTGATCAAGCACATCCTGTGCAGTTGCAGCAGCCAACCTTGTATACAGAAGTGAAGACATGTGGCTTGTTACCGTACGTGAGCAACAGCCCCAGCGTTCCAGGAAGTTATCTGTCCTTAGGCAAGTGGGGCTCACACGTTAGAGGTGTTTTTATTTTATAGATCTCTTAAGCACAGTAAGTAAAACTTAAAACATAATGTCAGCCCTCACGCTTGCTTAAAGGATTCCACAGAGCTGACAGGAAGCCACTGTGCCCGGGTTAAGGACAGGAAGGATGGAGGTTAAAGTCAGCAGGTCAACAGTGGGAAGAGGCTCTGCGTCAGCTAGCAGAGTTCAATGCTGAGGTAGGTGTCTGAGGGACTGAGGTGACCTCAGCAATGGCCTGTGACATGCACATGGAATCCTTTACCACCAGCCCTGGTGTCCATCCTGGTGTCTATTGTGGTTGCAGGGTTGTAACTGATGGTCAGTGTTGACGGTCACCTTGATGGAGTGAGAAGTACCTGTGAGATTAATGACGCAATTGTGTTAGTGTCCCCCTGACACACCCAGTGGCGGTGCTGGTGGTAATGTCCTAGACAGAGGGCCCTGGCTGGGTAAAGAGAATGGCTGCTACTGGGTAACAGAGGCCTAAAGGCAGGTTTCTGTTTACTACGGACTCCCCTTTCTCAGCCTCAAAGATCAGCGCTGGGGCGTGAGCCTCTAGTTCTTCATCATTGTGAGCAGCCTGGCTCCATGACCCCTCCCTGCCGGCTGCCACCCCACCCTGCGGGCTGTCACTCAAAATCCAGCTGCTTCTCCATTGCTCTGCTCCAAATCTCCCCACCAGAGACATATCTTGGCAGTTTAATCCTCAGTGACCTTTTTTTCTACCCGTGGGGCAGCCCAGTTTGGTGGTTTCACTTTGCCCTGCTTATAGCCTGCAGGATGTATCTGTGAGGAGTTTTCAGAGATGATGAACTGGACCTACCCTGAAGGTGGGTATGGGGATGATGCCCATAGACCAGGGCTGACTAGAGAGAATGGAAGGAGGAGGAAGCCCACCAGGGCAGTCTCTCTCTCCCCCCCCCCCTCTCTCCCCCCTCCTCTTCCCCCTAGTCTCTCCTTCCTGGCTACCATTATGCTCATTGCTGCCCCCCCTCCCCACTGTGATGGACCATAACTGTGAGCCAAAATAGCCCTCCCTCATCTACCTTGCATTTTTCTCTGCTATTGGCACACAGAGAAAGAGATTCTGACTAGTGCAGAACACTTCCTTTCCTTTCCATTGTAGTTGCTCTCTGAAGACCTTTCTACGTCTCTGAATTTCTATTAAGAAATTGATTTATTTTGGCAATAATCTTTGAGTAGCACTCCATGTTAACTGCAAGGATAGTGTAATGGGGAAAATAATTTTCTTCAGTATCCTTTAGCTGAGATCTTCTGGAACAGAGGTCAGGAGAGGCTGGAAAATGTGGGAGGGAGTTTGGATAGAGAGGGGGTGAAACACAGGTACTGAAGATATTATTACACACTGGAGGAATCAAATCTAGGGGCCTGTGGTACCACGGGCTGAGAGCAGCCTGCAAAAGTTTAATGTATATTTTAAAATAGCTGGGAGAAGAGTCAAGGAGGTGGCTGTTTGTCTTCCAGACTCAATCTGTAAAGTGTTTGCTGTTCAAACATACATGAGGTCAGATTCCCTGGCACGCAGATAGAAAGTTGGGTCTGTGGCATGCCCCTGTGATCTCAGCATGTGGGGAGAGAGAGAGACGGATCCATGGAGCTCCTTGGTTAGTCATCAGCACTGGGGGAGGGAGAGAGAAGGATCTATAGAGCTCCTTGGTCAGTCATCAGCACTGGGTGAGGGGGACAGAAGGATCCATGGAGCTCATGGCCAGTCAGTTTAACAAAACCTGTGAGTTCCAGGTTCAAAAAATAAGGTAGAGAATGATTGAGGAAGACACTTGATCTCTCTCTCTCTCTCTCTCTCTCTCTCTCTCTCTCTCTCTCTCTCTCTCTCATGCAAATGCATAATGCTGCTGTGATCAAACACCATAACCAAAAACAATTTAGGGTAGGAAAGGATTTATAGGGCTTATACGTCCAGGTCATGGTCCATCATTGAGGGAACTCAGGGCAAGAACTCAGGCAAGCAGGATTTTAAAGCAAAAACTATGGAGTAAGGCTGCTTGCTGGTTTTCTTATACAGCTCAGGATCTTGTGCCCAGGGAATGGTGCCTCCCATAGTGGGCTCAACCCTCCTACATCAATTAATAATTAAATCAATCCCCTACAGCCACTTCCATGGTGTAGCTGCCATGGCATTACCTAATTTGTTCTAGTACAATAAAAACTTGGGAGTCAGAAATTGAGGTAAAGGCCTGAAAAACTCAAGGAAGTGGAGCAATTTGCTGGCCCTTTCTCCACATTCTCTGGAACTTCCAGCCCCTGAAAATACTATCAGACTCCCCCCAGTCTCTTCCTGTCCTCTCTAGCTGCCTGCAAAATCTTCCAAGAACTTTATGGCTAATCCCAGCCAGCCAATTGCTGACTCCATCCTAGATTCAAGGTTGCTTTATTGGTACAGTCGATTGGCTATATGGACAATTCTCCCGCAATGCTACAGGGCGATCTTATCCAGGCAATTTCTTAATTGAGGCTTCTTCTCTCAATGACTCTAAGCTGTGTCATGTTGATAATTAAAGCTAACTAGGGCAGTCCCAAACACATCGTAAATGATGGATATCTGAAGTGATGGGACTGATAGATGTTTATCTCGATTTTGATATACATGTATCAAAATATTGTGTGGCACCTGATAAACACATACATTAATATGTATCAATTAAAGATAAAAGTTAAAAAGCCCATAAAGATATGGAATAGAGTTCCAAGATGTCATAAAAATAAGATCAGAAAGAAAATGAGCAAATTTTAATGGTGCAGGTATGTATGTATGGGAGATAATCCTGAAAGACAGTAGGAATCTAGTATAGTGGGTAGCCATTTTAGCTTTGACCTGGAAGTTTTAACCTCCATTGAGGCTTCGGTAATGATCATGCCTACAAGGCAGGGCTGAGAGAGGACACTGAAGACCCGAGATCTGGATGTGCAGCTCTCTTGGTTCCTAGACCCTGGACGCTGGAGGTAGACCAAGCAGAGTTTTCATAGAGATCCACCAGGCTCTGCATCCTGAGTGTTGGGGCATAGAACTCTTAATCCCAGGGTCATGGGTTTGTGCCCCACATTGGGCGCCAGATTCTAGAGGGAACCAAGGGAGCTGTTTAGCTTCAGGCTGAAATCTCTCCTCTGTGAATTAAACAGGGATCACACAAGGAAGACCCTTGGGATAGGCTATGAAGGAAGGGTGCTTCAGACCTGAGGAAGCCTTGCCCTGAAGGCTTGACCAAGATGCCCGGCCTTTGATGAGATCTCCAGTGTCATCAACCTCTTATTCCTGGTGGACAGGAAGAATCCATTCCTTGTGGGTATAAATTCCTCTTCCAGTTTAGAGGCTTTAGCTGTGGGTGGAGATTGTTTGCTTCTATCAGAGACAGCACTCCTTGTTGAGGGTTTGAGGGTCATTGGGAGAGATGTGCTTGCTGATGATTTTCTCCACCCTGTGGATTCACAGCCCACCAGAATCTCTGCTTTCCTGGGCTGGGGGAGGCACTGTTGTTCAGGTGTCTAAGACCCCACAGACTCCTGGGTTCATCCCCTGGACCCAGGATGATGGTGCTGTTTTGAAGATGGTAGAAACTTTACGAAGAGGAACCTTGGTGGAGCCTTTGAAGGCGATACCCAGTCTCTCAGTTTTCTCTGCTGCTCACCCTGGCCAACGTAAGTTAAATGGCTCTACTCCACCGAGCTGTGAGCTAAAGTCAACAACTCTCCTTTCCGCTGCTTCCCTTGGGTATTTGCTCTTAGTGAGGAGAACTGACTAGCATAGGTTCCATGTGAGAACAGGCACTGGGATGTGGGAGGGGCTGCTGGAGGAGGGTCAGACACCCAGGAACACAGGAATACAGGCAAGTGCTGGGTTCAGAGATTGAAACCTGAGTCTGGTATTTGACACCTCAGGACACTGTACAAAGTGACCCGTGCTCTCTCTGACTGTCCTTACAAGACACTGCCCATCCCTCTCTCTCTTCTCTCTAACCAGATAGAAAGGCTTTCCAGTTCCAATCTCATCAAACAGGAAAAGGTTGTCAGAGTCTCCCCTCTCCTTCCTGATGAACAGGTATGTAAGCTTCTAACTCCCATTGTGATTTCAAATTTTGACCCCCAAACTGAGTCCTTTTCACATGCTGGAATTGTGGAACCAATTATAAGATGTGCCTGACTGGGCGGTGGTGTCGCACGCCTTTAATCCCAGTACTCTGGGAGGCAGAGGCAGGCGAATCTCTGAGAGTTCAAGGCCAGCCTGGTCTCCAAAGTGAGTTCTAGAAAAGGCGCAAAGCTACACAGAGAAACCCTGTCTCAAAAAACCAAAAAAAGAAAAAAAAAAAGATGTAGTGCCTATTGAGCAGTGAGGGAGACTTTTATTCTTGGAGACAGACTCACAAATCAGGGGCTGAGAAATTGTGAATTTGGGGTAAGCGGTATGAAAAAGAAGGATGGATGATGAAGTGTATCAAGGTTCCAGTATTTTCTGGAAATTTAGGGGTCACCCTTTCTGCTACTTCTGTGGCTCTAGATGGTCACTCTGGTGATCGTCACTGACACAGTACTGGAAGGGAGTCCATTTACATGTGGATGGTACTACAGTAATGTTGGAGTTTGCTCAGTCACTGTCAGCCAGTGTAAACACTGTAGTCTCAGATAGCCTGTAGAGAGGGGATCTGGTCTACAGCCATCCTCTCCTCAGAAATAAGGTTAGAGCCAGACAGGAGGGATGATGAGAATTCCAGAGACATTTGATAGCTGTCTTTCTGCATGGTCAATGACCAAGTGTGGCTAGTGCTGTTCATGACCAAATCAGAGCCATAGCTGACTGGTGCAGATGGGTGGGATTAGAACTTCCCAGACCCAGGACCCTCTGTACCCAGATTAGGAACCGTTTACTTTCGTCGGTCGATGAGGACTGAGTACCAAAGGGATGACTTTCTAGACAAAGAGCTCTGTATTCCAATAATCAAATACGTGGCTTAGCAGACAATCTTTCCTCAACATCTTTTTGTTTTTTTTTTTTTTTTTTTTTTGTCAGTTCTCAGATACCATGAGTACATGGTGGGTGTGGCTTGAATAACAGGGATTTATTCTCAAAGAGTTCCAGAAGAAACCAGAAGCTTAAGATGAAGGTATGAACTGGAGGCTCCATCTGGGGGTGTGAGGGGACACTGTACTGGATAGTTTGATGTCAACTTGACTCAAACTAGAGTCATCTGGAAGGAGAGAAACTCAGCTGAGAAAATTCCTCCATAAGATCCAGTCTTAGGGCATTTTTTAAGTTGGTGACTTATGGGAGTAGGACTAGCCCATGGTGGGTAGTTCCATCCCTGGTCCAGTGGTTCGGTGCTATAAGAAAGCAGGCTGAGCAACCATAGGGAAGAAGCCAGTAAGCAGCCATTCTCATGGCCTCTGTGTCAGCTCTTGCCTCCAGGTTTCTGTCCTGCTTAAGTTCCTCTCCTGGCTTCCTTCAATGATGGACTACAATAGGAAGTGTAAGCCAGATTAACCCTTTCTTCCCCAACTTGCTTTTGGTCATGATGTGTCATCACAGCAATAGTAACCCCAACTAAGAGAGATACCAATCCCAGTCTGTCTCCATGCTCTGATGTTGGCTGCAAACATGATGTTTTCTTTTGTGTCCTCTGGCTTAGTGAAGGCTCATGCATCTCTGACTATCTTGTTTTTAAACATCATGTGTAAGAGACTGGGTGTTTGTATCTATTGGTATGATGCATATGTGTATATTTGTGTGTCTACGATATATGTGTGTTCATGTGAGCATGGGCATGCACTTGCTATGGCACATATGTGGAAGGCAAAGGACAACTTTGAGTTTTCATTCTCATCTTCCACTTTGCTTGGAATCTCTTGACTTTGGGCATTCTCCTGCCCCCACTTCCCATCTCACTGTAGGAATGCTGTGATTTCAGAAGTGAGTCACTGAACCTGCTTTACTTGGGTTCTGGGGATCTGAACTCAGATCCTCATTCTTGTGTGGCAAGTGCCTTGACCACTGAGGCATACCTCAGCCTTCTGCCCCTATCTCCTCATAGTCTTCTTTCCGGGCCCCCTCATATCATAGTCACTCTGTGCATGTCTGTATGTGTTTGACATTTCCCCTTCAGTTAGGACCAGTTCTACTGTATTGGGCCCCCACCCCACTTTGACATGGTACATCTATAAACTCCTTGATTTGGAGGAAGGTCATATTCTGAGGCGATGTTCCTTTCAACTTTTTTTTCTCTTTTATTTGGGGTAGACAGTTCACCCCAAATCAAGCACAGATGAGCGAAAATAGCCCACATGACCTTACTTCCTCCTTCCTGAACACTCTTGGGTGGTAGCCACTGGCTCCAACTCCTGTATCCTCAGTGGCCATGAGAACTCCTTCACATCCCCCTGGGCTGAATTCTTCAGAGGGGAGAGCAACATCTGTGAAGATCAGGGCTGTAGTTAATGGAGACTCCATTACTCTGTGTTATGGTGTTGTTTTCCCTGTTGTGAATTCAAGAGAATCAGGGCCCTTCCCGTGTTCTGCCATTTTGCCAAGGGAATGGCATATTTTGCATAGAGTAGTAGGGAAGCATCCAAAAGCAATAATTATAATCACAACGCCTTCACACTCGCTCCTCTGACATTAAATGGACCATGACCAATGTGTTTCTGGAGAACATCTCCTCACGTCTTCCTTGGTGGAGCTCATGTATAATGATGTTTTGTCCCGATTGAATGCTGCAAATTAGGTGCAGCGGAGCAAGCCTGGGGCAGCTCCAAGGTGCCATTGCAGGCTGTGAAGAGAGAGATGCCTTGGCAACAGCGAATAGGAATGAAGATGGAGAGGAGGCTAGAAGTGAAGTGTCTTGTCCTTGGAAAGGTGAATGGGGGCTTGGCATCTACACAGAGGCTTGGGGTAGAGCAAAGGGCTGCCTCCTTGGCCAGAGTCTACTCCGAGAACCTCTCCTGAGTCTTTGTGTTCATATGTGTACACGCTGCATGTGGAGGTCAGGTGTCAATCTGGGTGTCTTCCTTACTCATTACAGACATTAGATTTTGAGGCAGTGATTCACTGTTCTTAAAATCTTGCTGGCTCCACTTGACTGTCTACCCAGCGAGGTTCAGAAATTCACTTATTTCAGTCTACACACTGAGATTACAAAGTTGATTCTGGGAATCAAACTCGGGTTCTCAGGCTTGCAGGGCAAACATTCTTCTGACTGAGTTGTCTCCCCTGTTCTCCTCCAGCTCCTGAATCTGTGTGCAGTGATTAATTAAGACAGCATGGGATGGAAGGCATACTGTGATCCCACTATAGACCAGGCATTCCTTCTCTTCATCTTGCACAGACATCTCATTGTCTTTTATGTTGAATGGAGATGTGGAGATCTGTCTCAACAATTTGGGATTCAAGGTAATAACAATGAAGAGATGGGTAAAATGTCCATCACATGGATAAGTGAAGGAGGATTTCTGACAGGAATCAGTGTTCATAGAATTGAGATCTATGCCTGGGGAACAAGCCAGCATCGAGACACTGGAAAGTTGGGTACAAGTTTGTGCAGCTTCAGGGCCTGGGGACCTAAAGGTCTTTACCATGTGCAGTAGTCTTTCTAATCTCTGTGACATGAGAGGACAGGTCACTGGGGTCACCCCACCATGGTAGAAAGGCAGAGTGGTAGCAGTGACTCTTGCCTATGGCAGAAGGGCATGAGGCTGCTTGGTCACATCTAGGAAGCAGACAGAGATGGGACAGGGAGTGGGGCTCAACTTCAACCCCCAAGGCCCACTCCTGAAATCTGCTTCTCCCAGCTCAGCTCTACCTCTTAGCCACAACCTCCCAAAACAGCACTTCACCTGGGGTCCAAGAGTTCAAACACACGAGCTTGTGGGGGCGCTTCACATTCAACTGTGATATCACACAATTATGACATGGTGGGCAAAGCCCTGCTTTGAGATTCTAGAGGCATCTACAACAGCAATAACAATACACACACACACAAATCACATTTACTGCATTCCCTTGGGGGGTTACAAATAACCTCATGACTTTCTTAAACAAGGTGGCATATTTGAGCCTTGGATCAACTTCCCCTGTCCCCCATTATTCTTCTATATACATGGGATTTCAATGTAAATCAAGGTACCTGGAAGTGAATGTTCAAAATTAATTGGCATCTTGGTATGTAAAGGGACATGGCCGTATGCTTCAAATGTGCATGGCTAATGTCCTGTCACTGTAAATTAGGGCCCAAATTGCTCCAGGAATATTGATGTGCCATGAATTCTAGAATTGACAGAGGACTGGAGGTGATTTTTACACAGATGGGAAAAGCTTGATGGGAAAAGCTGAGACCTCCTTTTCTTTTTCCCTTACATCTCTGGGCAAGTGTGAGAGTAATGGGTTTCTAGCCTTGAGGTTTACCATGCACATCGACCCAGGGCCTGACTTCTGAGGACCCGGAGCCTTGAGTGTGTGCTTATGTATGGTGTCTGCCCTGGCCCGAAAGTATTCATCTCTGAATTTTCACTGCCCACAGGTAAGTTTCAAAACATTAAGGCCATAAAGAGCCTTTATGCCAACATAAAATAAACACATGCCAAAGATTTTATCCAACTCATTAATTACTGAGGAGCCAAGGAAGAGGGAGGAGATCTGGAGTGGCAGCTGCAGAGCAGACGTTCCACAGACCAGCAAGGAGAGAAAGACAGTGAGTCCATGTGCTAGGGGGAGTGGGACCGTTACCCTGGGAGTCAGAGCTACTCAGTAGAGATCTACACAGTAGCACATACCTCCACAGTGACTAAGCAAGTGCCTCCCAGCAGGTTCTCCTGTCAACAGAGTTCCCTCTGAGTGTGAGGGAGTTGGTGTCTGCTGGCACATGAGTAGATGAAGCTCTAGAATGAGGGGGGCTAAGTGTCTAAGTGTGGTGATCTCCATCTACAGCCCAATCCACGAAGCTGGCATTGATGGACAGCTTTCTGCAATGGCATTCATTCAGAGACAACGCAGAGCTTTCTCTGCTATAGAGAAATTGTCAAGGGTCTGGGCCCACCATCCCCAGTCTAGAGAAACATGAAGTCAAGATAAGCTCTGATCCACTTAGTTCTGTCCTTGGGTGGACAGAGGAGCCTTCCTGGGCATCAGGTAAATGGCTATGTTTCCACAGGCTGTCAAATCCAAGCTCTGCCTAAGTTGGCCACAGAAATGTTCAGGAAGCTGGGCTGGTGGCCAGCCCTGGGCTCCAAGCATCTGCCTTCCTGGCGGGGTGCTGACTGGAGCTCCTTTCAGGGTAGAGTGGTTATCTTAGCATTTCCTTTCTTGGGGGAATGTCTGCAGACCTATGTCAGATTCTGTGAGTGAGAAAAACAGACAAGGCTCTTGTCCTTAAAGAACCTGCTTCCATCAGTGGGACTAGGACCAAATGAGGCAGAGAAATCCATGCTGACATAGAGAACATACTTGTCTTCATGCATGGGAACCTTCTGTACTGTCCTCTGGAGCTCTGAGGAACTTACTCAAGACAGAGGCCAATTCAGAGTTGTGTTTTTATTCATTGGTTGTTTGTTGGATTAGTTATTCTCACCTCTCAGCCCCCCAGCCATACTCTACCCCAAAAGACACTAAAGGTTCACATCAGCATGCTATTTGTCATGAACCAAAGGAACCGAATACAGACTGCGAACTGCATCTTCTCACAGACTTGGCCAGGAACGAGCAATGAGAAAATTCCCACGCAGGGATCTCATGAAAAGTTAAGTGTGTCACCTGCTTTGGCCCACCAGTCCATGGCATCCAGTGAGAGGTCCATCTGGATGAAGATGTGCAGAGCTTACACAGCAACCCTTTCTGTGCAGTGTCTGTTTTCAAGAGCCACATGTGCTATCAAATAACACATTCAGAGAAGTTAGTCTGGTGCATTAGCTGGCTGGCGTAGGGAAGAAGTGAACATGAGAACATCTCTGGGAGTGGAAAACTAGCTCAGCAGGTGAGGATGCCTGCCATCAAGACTGATGACTAAGTCTGATCCTCAGGACCCACATGATGAAAAGAGAATTGACTCCTGAAAATTGTTACACACACACACACACACACACACACACACACACACACACACAGACTGTGGTGTTTTGAATAGGTATGGCTCCCATAGACTCATGTGTTTGAACGTTTGGCCCATAGGGAGGTGTGGCCTTGTTGCAAGAAGTGTGTCACTGAGGAGGTGGGCTTTGAGGTCTCATAAGCTCAAGCCACGCCCAGCATGGTAGTTGCTTCTGCTGCCTGTGGATCAAGATGTAGACCTCTCAGCTCCTTCTCCAGCACCATGTCAGCCTGCACACCACCATGTCCCACTATGAAGATAATGGACTAAACCTCTGAAGTGGTAAGGCCACCCAATTAAATGTTTCCCTTTGTAAGAGTTGCTATGGTCATGGTGTCTCTTCACTACAATAGAAACCCTAACTAAGACACACACACACACACACACACACACACACACACACACACACACACACGGAGGAGGGCTGTGCAATGCCATCTTCTGGACAGGGCCTGGCTGTTGCACTCATGCACTCACAACGACAGCGGTTGCCTGCAGAAGATCAAGCAAGCCAAAACTCCGTACTGGCAGTTGATGGCCACTTGGGGAATGCTAGCTGGTTTCTTTGAGGGATGCAGCCACTTGTAGGCTGTACAGGTGGCATGATTAGACACAGTGGGACATGAAAAAGGAAAAAAGAAATAAAGAGGACATGAAGTTGAGCTGGGGATGTGTTGGGGGTCAGGGGTGTGTTAGAGGAAAATGGGGGTTGTGATGGTCATAATGTACATGTATGAAAATCTTGAAGAGTTAACAAAGTAAAACCCTGTGTTCTCTTTATTCTCTTGATAGCTGCACAGAAATCTACAAAAGTGAGCTCCCTTTCCTCCTTCCAGGAAGGAGAAAGGCCAAGTATGGAAGATAGCCCTGACCCCCATGAGCTGGAGGACAGTGACAAGGCATTCTCCTGAGCAAGCTCCACTGACCGGCCTCCTCGACTCGCCTCTGCATGGCCAGCCACCCTTAGAGACCTGGAGTCCTTTCCCTCCAGGGCATCTGCTCTCCATGCAAATCAAGTTCTAATCCACCTGTGTAGGATTGATTGCCCTTTCTCTGGGTGTGGGCATTCTCCCATGCTTGTGTACACTGCCCAAGACAGTAGTGCCTGTTTGTGTAGCTCTTAGTGGTTTGCCTTTTATTATGGGGGCTCAGCCAGTAACTGGAGGTCGATTGGTAGGAGAGAACTCCTGTATTCTTCCCGATGCTGAGGACGTGCCTTCCTAAGCAAACTGCTGGCAGTTGTTCAGTAGCAAACAGACTGCCCGGGAGGCGTCAATAAAGAGAGCACAGGTTCTGAAACAGTGAGGGGAGTAAGCGTCTCATTCCTTCAGTCTCAGGTGAGGAAAGAGCCACCTTCAGCTGTCTGTTGACTTATTAATGTCAAGAATTTGACACTCCATGTATCTTAGTTACTCCATGTTTCCGTGACAAATACCCGACTAAAGGTCGGGAGAAAGGGTTGATCCTGGCTCGTAGTCGCAGAGTGGCGACTGTCCATCATCACAGGGAAGGTACACAGCAGAGCAAGAGGCTGGGTGGCCTGGCTGTGTTGACTGTCGTGAAAGAAAAAGAAAGCATGAAGTGGGGCTGTCAGCCTTGAATGCTTCCTCCAGTGAATCCCCTCTTTAAAGGGTCTACAGCCTTCCCGAGCAGGTGGGGAGCCAGTGTTCAAACCCATGGGCTTCTGGGGCCTTTTCTTGTTCAAGCCACAGCACCATGCATCCAGTTACAAGCCAGGGTACCATCAGTGACCATGAAGCCTGCCTACCTCTCTTCAGTAAGGACACACACACACACACACACACACACACACACACACACACACACACACACACACCGTTGGCTCAGCTGCTTTTACTAAGCAACATCTATAAGGTTAGTAAAAGCAAGAATTCAGAGGGCTGAGTCCGTGCTGGCAAGGAGGGCACAGGTGGGTGCAGTAACTCACATCATGGTGGACAGGAAGCAGATATATAGAAAGATGGAAGGCTACTCCCAAGGACCCGCTTCCAGTGACCCACTTCCTTCATTTAATGAGTGCTATTGTTTATTCCTTCTTACTGGGAATATACCAAAGGTATTTTATTGCTGATGGGCTATCGGGAGATTTTACTTGAAGGCTATTACACACGGAACTACTACAAATGCTCTAGTTTATGTCATTGGGGAAACATAAGCATGAAGCTATTTTGAGCATCTGACTGGAGTGGATCTGTTGGGAGATAGGCATGTGCAGTCAGCTGCCAGTTCTCACAGCTGTGTGGAGATTCTTGGAGTGACCCCAAATGCCAAGTCAGCAAATTCTGAGTGTTTGTTTCTGGGAGATTCAAAGCTGGGTCCCTGCGAGGCTCCCGTCAAATCATGTCCATCAACAGATCAACTCATAGCTTTGCTTTATGATTGTTTCTGTTTAAGGACATGTAAGCTAATTTATGCTGTGTGCTCATTAATTGTGAACTTGCTGACGGCCACACTGTGTCTGCCATGTGCTTTCTCTGTTGGGGACATTGTGACCTTCTCATACTTAGGAGCACCAGACAGTGGTTCAACATGTTTTAAACAGCTAAGTGATTGCATTGGAAGATTTTTACCATCTCTGAAAGAGAATGTACTTAGCTCAGCTTATCCTTTTAAATGGATGTTTAGGGATGAAGTAAATTTCATAAAAATAGTAGAAAATGGGTGACCATACCCATTTCTTTTTGTAAATCGGCCTGACTTTAATAGCCAACCTGGGGGAAACACTGAGAACTGATGAGAAAGGCCTGCCCCTCATGGAACACATGATATTAGACTGATTTTAGAAACACATTAAAGGGGGAATTACATCACCATTCACTGAGTTTTAGTCCATGAATGCAACATTTAAACATTCTTCCACTAAAATGTGCTATATTTATAGAAATGGAGGAAAATCCGTATCTTTACTTCATAGATTCAGAAAAGGTCTTTAACAAACAAAATCGTTCTAGAAAAACTCATCAGTAAGGCTAGGTACAGAACAATGCTTCAGACCTAGTAATCACAACCCCCTTAGAAGTGGTCTTAGGGTAGGATGGGGTGTGGGTAGGATAGGGTGTGGGTGGGATAGAGGTGGGTTGTGGGTGGTTTGTAGGTGGGTTGTGGGTGGGATAGGGTTGGGTGGAGTGGGATGGGGTGTGGGTGGGATGGGTGGGATGGGGTGTGGGTGGGATAGGGTGGGATGGGGTTGGATGGGGTGGGATGGTGTGGGATGGGGTGGGATGGGGTTGTTTGAATCTTAGATGGTCTTTTAATAAAAAAAATCTAGAGCTAGATATCAGGGTGAAAACTGAAAGATCAGAGAAGCAGAGCAAGCCACAGCCACCACCTGTTACCTCACCAACTCCACGGATCCCCAGACTGAAAGCCCCTGAGTCCTCACCCAAAAGGGTCTCAGCTGAACAGCTTTAGTTCCTGTCTCCTCACGCCTTATAGACCTTTCTCCACCCAGCCATGTCACGTCCTGGGATTAAAGGTGTGTGCTTCCCAGTACTGGGATTAAAGGTGTGTGCCAACACTGCCTGGCTCTGCTTCCATGGTGGCCTTGAACTCACAGAGATCCAGACAAATATCTGCCTCCCGAGTAATAGGATTAAGGGTGTGTGCCACCACTTCTGGCCTCTGTGTCTAATCTAGTAACTGGCTCTGTCCTCTGATCCTCAGGCAAACTTTATTAAGGTACACAATATATGCACCACAGGATGGGGTGTGAGATGGGGTGTGGATGGGAAAGGCTGGGATGTGGTGGGATAGGGTGGGGTGAGGTGGAGTGTGGGTAGGATAAGGTAAGGTGGGATGGGATGGGGTGTGGATGGGATAGGGTGGGTTGGAGTGGGGTGGATTGGGTAGGTGGGGTGTGGGTGGGGTAGGGTGGGTGGGGTGTGGGTGGGGTAGGGTAAGATAAGGTGGAGTGGGTAGGTTGGGGTGTCATGAGGAGATGGTAGGTGGGATGGGTGCTGTCTTTCCCTAGTGTAAGGGGGGGTGAAGTCCCCACTTCCCCCGAGGTTACGGTAGGGTCTCTGAAAGGAATTATAATCTCGTACAATCCCTCTGCCCTGCCAGTGTTTGGAAGCCCCGTTGTTAGGCACAGGCATGGACACAGTTGAAATTTCCTTTTCTTGGTAAATTGTCCCTTTATCATTAGACAACGCCTGTGTTTATTCTGGGTACTTTTTGTTGTTGTTTTGTTTTGCTTTTTATTCTGGATGCTACCATGCCTGGTACTGATGTGGCCACTCCAGCTTTCTTTCGATTACTGTCTACATGGCACATAATTTTCTATCATTTTACTTGTTTCTTTATTATTTTATTACAACTTTATAGGGGTATAATTCACATGCCATAAAATCCACCCATTTAAAGTGAACAATTCAATGGTTTTCAATATAGTCACAGAATTATGCTGTGATTGCCACAATCAATTTTATGGCATTTTCATGACCACAGAAGTAACCTGGGAACCCACAGAATCTCCCCTTATCGGCCTCATCCACCCCTGTTGTAGCAAGCTACTTTCGTCAGGCTTGACATGGACATCACCATCATAAAGCAAAGCCACTCTGGAGACGCACAGAAAACCACAGCCTGCGGCCATAGAGCTGAAAGACACAGAACAGCATGATGGCCGTGGGGCCTCGGAAACGGTTCGGAGGCTGTTAACATCCTCACGCAGTATGGAGAGGGAAGGTCAGTAGACTCTCATCTGACATTCCATCCACTCCCCACCCACGCCCTCTAGATGCATTTGGTCTTGGTTGGGGTCAGGGTGCCAGAGCCATAGGCAATGAAAAGGAGCATAGGAATGGGACTCCAGATAGACAGATTTTGTGTGTTATCACCCATGCTAAGGAATAACTTCTAAACAGGCCATTCCAGTGCTCATGAAGGAGACGAATTCTTTATTTATTTGGTATTTTTAATAGTTTCAATTATGTACATGCAAATGTGTCTGTACATGTGAGTGCAAGTGCCTGGGGAGACCAGTAGAGGCATCAGAGGCCTTGGGACTTGAGTTAGAGGCAGTTGTGAGCTGCCCAGTGTGGGTTCCAGAAACCTCCTTGGCAAGAGTAGCAAGTGATTATGACTTCTGAGCCATCTCTCCATGTGCTGGTTAGTTTCTGTCAATTTGACACTGACTAGAGTCACCTGGAAAGAGGGAACATCATCTGAGGAACTGGCCTCTGGGCATGTCTGTCTGGGCATGGTTTTTACTAATAATTCATGTGGGAGGATCCAGCCCCTGGGCTTGTGGTCCTGGGTGATATAAGAAAGCATGCTGAGCAAGCCATGAGCAGCACCCCTCGATGGCCTCTGCTTACAGAAGACACTTGTCTACTGCGTCTGGCTCTTCCAGTCCTCCCACTCTAACACCATGAGCAATGTGTGTTTTTACACAAGCATGTGCTTTACTTTTTTGAGCATGTAAGTGTAAGCAGAGTCCCTGGGTCATTTGGCATCTACTTGAACACTTTCCGAAGTCTCTATGCCATTTCCCACCCACAGCCCTGAGTGTGACCTCCGATGTCCCACCAACAGCTCTCTGACCTTGTCTCTAACCATCCCCAGGGCAGTGAGTGTCTCCTTGAGGTTCTGATTTGCATTTTCCTGATGCCTATTGATGTCAAATGCCTTTTCATCAGCTTCTTATAGAACTTCACTGAGAAATGTCTTTTGTTCTTTTGTTCATTGGAGGATCAGGCTAAAAATTAGTCTTTTTCCTATTTTGTGACTTATTTTTATCTAGGTATAAGTTTGCCCATCAGAGAAAAATATGTACTTTTCTATCTATAAGGAATGCCTTTAATAATCTTGCAATGGGAAGAGGTGGGCCATGATGCTAGGAAAAATGCCTAGGATACAGTGCATCTCTAGTAGAAAAGGGTGTCCTGTGTAAAGGAGTTCAAACAAGAGAAGATTCCAGGCATGGGTGATCAGATGCACAGTGGATTGGAGACTGAGCTTGAGATATTTTACTTTGTGGTCATGGGATTCTCAGGAGGGTATTCTTGTACAAGAAGAAGGAGTCTTGTTTCAGGTTTCTGAGGAGGAGAGCAAGTTAGTTAACTTACATCTGGGAGCTCCTGTCCACATCAGACACATGAAGGTTAATAAATGGCCATAACACCTTGAGTCATCAGGAAGACAAGTCTGTGGGCATGTGTGGGACTTTCTAGATTCAGCTAACTATAGTCATACCGTCTTCTGTGGGACCACCAGCCTGCAAATAATGACACAGAGACTTATGATTAATTATGAAAGCTTGGCCTTAGCTTAGGTTTGTTCACAACCAGCTCTTATAACTCAGATTAACCTGTTTCTATTAAGCTACATTCTGCCTCATGGCTTTGCCTCTCTCCCATTCTGTGCATCTGACTTGTTTCATGTCTCCCTGGCATCTTTTCCAAGCCTAGATTCATCTCCAGTTCCTCTCTCTCCATGGAAGTCCTGCCTAGCTATTGGCCATTTAGTTCTTTATTAAACCAATCAGAAGGTGCCTTAGCAAAGACACGTCTTTATAGTGTTTAAAAGGATTATTCCACCACAGTTAACTGAGGTGGAAAGACCTACCTTAACTGTGGGTGACACCATCCCTTGTGCTGGGGTACAGACTGAAAGGAAGCTGGACACTAGCATTAACTGCTCCCTGCTTCCTGTTCTGCAGATGCAATGTGACCAGCTTCCTAATTTGCTGTCATGTGACCAGCCACTTCACATTCTTGCTGCTGTGCCTTACCTACCATGATGCACTGTTTCTTCTGAAACTGTAGGCTGAAGTAAACCCTTCCTTCAATTGCTTTTGACACAAGCATTTTGTTGCAGTAACAAGACAATAACTAATACACAGAGAGATTACTGTGAGTCGGGTTGTGCATTTGAGGAGAGAATGGGAGCCTGGGAAAATTGTGTCTGACTTTGCCACAGGTGAGTGAGGTGGTTCTAGAGTCTCATCTAAATCATGAGGAGGGCTAATTCTTTGCACTAAGACATTTAATGGAACATAGATGTGAGGGGCACTTTCCTAAGCACCACTATTTCTCAGGCTGACAGGACCAATGAGAAGTCATCTACAGTTCTATTGGTTGTCTCTTCCCACTTACTTTATGGTGTTTTTCACAGGGTTTATATTTTGACATACACAGTTCAATAGCCAAGTAAGGGACCTTATGTCCTATGTAATCCATGTGCTGCATGATCACACAATGTATGCACATGTGTGGTGCAGCTCCATAAGACCATATGTGCATGTGCAGGGGAATCCATAAGAAGTGAATCACAGACTTCTTCCCCTTCTTCTCCCCGCCCCCACTCCATGCACATGTCTTCCACAGGCCTGGTCACATTCTCTTCTGTCCTCCTTCTTCCTAATAAACCTCTGATAGTGGGTTTTGTCATGCCTCCTGGCTTTTTTTGAATAGTAACAGCGCTGCTTAGTGAACAACATTGTGCTGCCGCATTAAAACCAACACTCTCCTCTAGTTTGATTTGTTTGGGTACCCTTGTTTAAATTGACTGAAATACAATTGACTGAAAATATCAAGGTTTAATTTGGACTTTCAAAAAATTTTAAACTTGTAGACAGAGTATTCCTGTCTTGACTGCCTGCTCCCAAATAATCATTCAAAGGCTTAACATAAATTATAAATTCCTGGTCAATATCTCAGGCTTATTACTAACCAGCTCCTACATTTTAAGTTAACCCATATTCCTTACTTACTCTCTGCCATGTGGCAGTACCTTTGTTAGCATGGCACATTCATTTCCTGCCCCCTCTGCATCTGGCTGGTGACTCTTCTGACTCTGCCCTTCTTCATCCTATCATTCTCAGTTTGGTTTTCCCACCTAACTTTATCCTGTTCAACTATTGGCCAGTCAGCTTGTTTATTAAACCAATTTTCATCACATATAGTCACACAACGTACAGAAGAATTATTCTACAACATGAACTTTCACATGTGAACGCTGTATTATGCATTCATACAATGTGTATGATTGATAAGTGTGTACATGTGTTCATGCATGTGTTACAGCACATATGTGGAGGTTGGAGAACAACCCAGCTGTCAGTCTTGGCTTTCTATCTTGTCTGAGCTATACTTTCTTTTTGTTTGCCTCTGTATGCCAGGATAGCTGACCCAAGAGCTTGTAGGGAAGCCCCTGCCTCACATCCCATCTCACCACAGGAATGCTGGGATTGCAGACCCACACTATCACTCAAATCCAGGCTCTTACACTTGTGTGGCAAAGTGCTTCACCCCCCTGAAGCATCTCTCCAGACCCTGGGCTTTCCACTCCTTCCCACTGGTTTGTTTGATCATTGTTATTTCCACCCCACACCTTCCATTAGCTTAGCCTCATTGCCATCTTTCCAATAAGAAGGTGAGAGTCCCCCAGCTCTGCTCTGCTGTTTCCAGGACATTCTGGCTACTCTTTGTTCCTTGAATTTCCATATGGGCCTGAGAACCAACATGTGAGTCCTGGGGAGTCCTCTGTGGTTGTGTAAGGATTGCAGTGACTCAAAGTTCAATTAGAAAGCATAACTATGGCTTCCAGTTGGCTTGAGTGTTCCCTCAAGGTGCATGTGCCAAGAGCCTGTCCTTCAGTGTGATGTTGAGAGAGGGACCTTTAAGAGATGCAGCCCACAGGGGGATTGTTAGGTTTTGCTAGAGACACTGGGGAGTATTGAGGTCACTCTCCTGGGACCCTGAGTCAGCTCTCAGGAGAGCCAGCTGTTGTCAAAGCTGACCCTTCTCTGAGCTGTGCTCTGGCTCCCTGCCTTGGCCTGTGACCTTTCTCTCTTACACAGCCCCACACCATAGGGCCTTCCTCCATGCGCTGCAATTTCAGCCTGCAAAAGCACGAGCTGTGCAAATGTTCTTTCAAGCGCCTAGCCCCAGGTATTTTATTACAGTAGCGGAAAAATGAACTAATACGGGAGTATTGCCATGGAGAAAATATTGTCTTTCAACCCACAGACATGCACGTCTTGCTATTCATTTAGAACCTTGATTTCTCTCGGGAATGTTGAAGCCCTCAGAGTACACGTTTTTCATTTCATTTTGTAAATCTACTTCAAGGCATTTACTTCTGTTTGATGTTACTGTAAGTGAAATTGTTTTCTTAATTTAAGTTTTGATGTTTTAATTGCCACTATATAAAATGCAATTGATCTCCGTATATTGGTTTTCTATGTCCCAAAGCATCTCCAAACGGATTTATTAGTTCTAATAAATTTCCAGTGTGGGCCTTAGGTCATCTATGTACAAGGATCAAATCTGCAAATAGAGATATTTCATTTCTTCTTGTTTCAGTCTGGCTGTCCTTCCTTCCTACCTCCCTCCTTTCCCTTTCTCTTCCTTCCTTCCTTCCACCTCCCTCCCTCCTCTCTCCCTTCCTTCATTTCTTCCTCCCTTCCTTCATTTCTTCCTTCTCCTTCCCTCCTCTTTCCCTTACTTCCTTTCTTCCTCCCTCTCTTCCTCCCTCCTTCCTCTCTTCCTTCCTTCCTTCCTTCTTTCCTTCTTCCCTCTCTCCCTCCCTCCCTTCTCTCCATTTCTGCCTCTTTTAACCCAATTTTCATGAAATAAAGCTGCCCTACAGTGGAAACACCAAAGCTGTGCACTCCTGCCTCATTCCTTGGAGTGTGGAAACACATTCAGCATTCTCAACAAGTTCTGTCAATGCTTTACTTACATATTTTGTGACTCAGTTATTAGGTGCGTATGTGTTTGTAACTGTTACATCTTTTGGATGGGTTTACCCTCTTCTCAGTACCAAATGTTCCTCTTTATATCTGGCCACACTTCCTATCTGATGTCAGCAAAGCCACTCGAGTGTCTGTCTGGCTCAGGCTTGCATGTACGCCCCTATCTGCCCTTTCCTTACATGCTGTTTTGCTTGCAGTCTGTGTCTTACTCAGAGAAGAGCAGCTGCCATTCAGCTGGATAGTCACCGTCTTGGTTCAGCTGGCCCATGAGTAACAACGTTGGTGCAATTGGTGTCCTAGAAGGTCTGTCTGCCCTTTACATTTCATTTCCTGCCTCTAACTGTGACTTGCTCTTCACTTATTTATCCATTTTCATTTGAATTAAGCAAACTTTTTCTAGTGTAATATTTTATTTCCTTCACCCACATCCACTTCATTTTGTGAGGTATATTTAGTATTTACTCAGGAATTTATCATCTGCGTTTCAACTTACCGAAATTTTTTTCATGTTTGTTACTTCTCTGCAATTTCCACACAATGCATTTGATGCACTCACCCTCTCCCTTATCCTTCTAGATTCGCCCTCTGTTTTACCCACCCATTCCGTGCCCCCATTTTAAACCCATTAAGTCCAGTTTGGATGTGTGACCTTCCACTGGACTGTGGTTGACTTACCAGAAGCCACCTCTGATACCAACTGCCAGTAGCTCAGCGAGGGGTGGGACTGTGTGCCCTCCGCCTCTCTGTGCCAGCGACTGGGTTCTGGCTTGGGCTGGCATACAGGTCTAGTGCCTGCTGTCACGATCACTCTGAGTTCAAGTGTGCAGCTTCTCTGCTGGCTCCAGGAAACTGTTTCCTTATCACTGGCCACCACCTCTGACTCTTGCACCCTTGTGAGTGGAGGAGGGGGCACTGTACACTTTAGTACAAATTTGTACTAACTAAATTCCATCTGGCCCAGACTCTTTACTCTGCAGAGTTCCCTTCTCCTTCCTTTTTGTTTTTCTTCTTCTTGTTAATATCCACACGATACAAACTCAGTAACACATTGTTGTAATTATTTCTTTGTAAAACTTCATGCCTGCAGTAGAAGCCATGATGATGGATGATGTTGATGGAGTTTGCTACGTTCGCCTTTCTTGTTTGTCATCTTCTGTTCTCTTCATGTTAGCTGTGGGTCAAATTCACCGCTTTCTTCTTCCAGCACAGGTTTGTTCCCACCCACATCCTTTGTGAAGTTATTGTCAAATATATGCCTTCATTTTATAAGTCTAAAGTACAATTATGTGTATATTGCTTCATACAATTGCTTTGAAAATCAGTTAAAAGAAGAAAAGAGGTGAAATATTCACTTACACAGTTTTAGGATTACTTAATTACATTGCTGGTGCCGTGTGTTCTTGCTAACAGATTTGAATCACTGTATGTAGCTACTTGCTTTCAATTTAGAAATTTTCCATAATATTTTTGATATGGTAGGTATGCTTACAACAAATTCTCGGGGTGTTTTATATCTAAAGATAACTTACTTTCTCCTCTGTTTTAAAGGATGTTTTTTTTTTTTCTGGAACTGCAGCTCTTAGTGAAATATTCAGCATTTTGAACACACCACCCAGTTCCATGTGGCTTCCAAGATGGAATCAGCTGTCAGTCTTGTTAAGGGTAAGTTGTGGAGGGTGGGCTGCTCTGGCAGTTTTGTGGAACCACTTGGGAAGGGTTAGGAGGTGTGGCCTTGTTGGAGGAGGTGTGTCACTGATAGCTGTTTCTACCTCCATGCTCTTAGTTCACCAGCATGGATTTTAACCCTCTGAAACTATAAGCTGAATTAAATAATTTCTTTTATAAGCTGTCTTGTTCATGGTGTTTTATCACAACAGTAAAGCTCTAACTATGACTGCTGCTTTTTTTTTTTTGATGGTAAAATTATGGATTCCTAAAGAGCATCTGTATCACCTCTTTCCCACCCCAACTCTTTCTGTGTGTCTCTGAGCCCCCTCCACAATTCATGACCACTTGTTGTTTAATAATTATTGTTACAAATGTGTGTATATATGCATACACAACCTACTGAGTGTGTTTAGAATCATTCATATACACACGTGTCCAAGGCTGGTCACTAGGGGCTGGATAACCTACCAGGGAGCCCATCACAGGAGAATGCTGATTCTCCCTCTCAGTAGCCCTTGGCCATCTGTAGCTCTGCATCTAGGGATGGGAGCACATGGAATTTCTCCTTGACCATGTTGGTATGTCAGCTGGCCTTGTCATTACCACTTATTCAGGGTAGACATAGGGAAGAGATTTCTTGGTGTAGTAGCTTCCTTCTCGTGTTGAGAGGTTACTGTCTAGCCACAGTCGTGTGAGTCTCTGGCTCTGACAGTCTTTCCACACCCTCTTCCGCGATGTTTCCTGAGACTTGGGGGTAGAGGTCACATCACAGGTCTGTCGGCTGGGGCTTGGTACCTCACTTGCTCTCCACATTTTGATCAGGTGTGGACCTCTGTACTAGTCTCCTGCTGCAAAAAGAAACTTCTCTGCAAATTGTGTGATCTTATTGAACGTTCGCCTGACTGCCATAGGGTTCTGGATGTATCCAGAGTCGTGAAGAGTCAACCCTAGGTATTTACAGCATCTCTTTACTTTTCTGGAGCCTGGGCACTGCGGTTTCCAATTTGCTGTTTTTCCTGACATCCACTACTAACCCTGTGCTGCGTTATTTTTTCTCTATTTCATACTCTCCCCTGGTTTATTGATTCTGCCTCATTTCTTTATTATTCTCCTTTTGCTCTTCTATTTTTGGATTTGATTTAATTTCTCTTTTTATCTTTAGATGGAAATTTAGATCTTTAGCTTGTTAACTTCCCTCCTTCTCCGATGCCCAGATTTAACAGTAGAAACTCTCCTCAGTGCAGCATTCTTGGAGCCTTGATTTGTTGCACCATTCATTATCTGCTAACTAGCAAAGTTTTAGAGGGGGGTTAGAGGGAGAAGTAATAAAAGACTTGATTAACCCCAAATAACAGGAGAAAGGAGAAAACGGGAACATAAAACACCTGAGCAAAGTCGAAAATAAAGGCGAAGATGGCAGACATAAACCAGGTGTGCCTGTCAGCACACACTCTGCGGATTGGCTCAGGGCTTCAGTACGTGAGGATTAAGGTGGTCAGACTAGAACGGGACCATCCTACTGAAAACGCCCAGGGAGGTTATGTCTCAGTGGCAGATCCCACACAGCACATGAGGTAGTAGCATCACTAAAAAACAGAGACATCCTGTGGTATCAAATTTGTCAATCAGGAAGTTATTATGGTTTTGAATATGTGTATTTCCTGAGGACACAGACCTGGAGGGACAGTACTTAAAGGAAGGAGAACATTCCTGACCACAGTGTTGGGGAGACTGACACTCACCCAATAAATAAGTAATAAAAAGAACATTTTTTTGTGAAAAGCAAGGAGACACATCTGAGCAGAGCAGCTAAATAGACCCAGTTACCCCCAGACAGCATAACCAACATTGATGGATGAGGACCACAAGTAACATCAATGGACAGGACCACAAGGAACAGCAGTGGACAGGACCACAAGGAACAGCAGTGAACAGGACCACAAGGAACAGCAGTGGACAGGACCACAAGGAACAGCAGTGGACAGGACCACAAGTAATAACAATGGACAGGACCACAAGGAACAGCAGGGACAGGACCACAAGGAACAGCAGTGACAGACACAAGGAAAAAACAAAAAAAAAAAAAAAAAAAAAAAAAAAAAAAAAAAAAAAAAAAAAAAAAACAGCAGTGGACAGGACCACAAGGAACAGCAGCGGACAGGACCACAAGGAACAGCAGCGGACAGGACCACAAGGAACAGCAGCGGACAGGACCACAAGGAACAGCAGTGGACAGGACCACAAGGAACAGCAGTGGACAGGACCACAAGGAACAGCAGTGGACAGGACCACAAGGAACAGCAGTGGACAGGGACCACTTACCAAGCTGGCCCATAAACAGGCCTCATGAGCCTTGTAATAGTCAGTATTGATTGTCAACGTGATGGGAGTATCACCATGGAAACAGCTTTTGGGCCTTTCTGTGAGGACCTTTTTAGCTTAGGTGAAACTGGGGTGTGGAGGCCATATTAAATATGGGCGGCACCATCCCATGGCCTGTTTTCCTGGACTGAATGAAAACTAGAAGGTAATCTGAGCACCAGAGTTCATCTCGTTCTGCTCCCTGACTGCAGAGCAACATGACCACCACCCCAAGCTCCAGAAGCTAGGTCTTTCCTGCCATGGCGGACTGTGCCCTCCATCTGTGAGCTGAATAAGTCCTTCCTTCCTTCAGCTGCTTCCATCATGTGTTTCCTCATAACAACAAGAAAAGTAGCTAAGCCTTTACAGAATTAAAGTCATCCTGATTGTGGTGGAATCAAGCGAGGGATAAGTAGAGAAAAACTCTCTACTGCTTGGAAATTTAACATCCGGCCTCCATATGAAATCGTCCCACTCAAAACAACGCTTGGAACTGGGAGGCATGCCCCAGCGGTCTTCATCTGTCAACCAGGACCAGATGAAGTCCAACACTCAACCTCTGCCATGTGTCAACTTTTCAAAACGATCTTTACAGGATCTGTGACCTTGAACCTTCCTGAAGGGCAGCATGTCCTTCACCAGTGTCAGCATAGCAAGCCTTTGCCAGCAGCCTGCCTCTTCCTGTCTCCTTACACCCTGGAAACGGTTCTTTCCTCCTCAACGTGCCTGACTTCAGAAAAGGTACGTGTGCTCGTGTGCTCACTCACCCTCTCTCATCCTTTGGAAGCATCACCTCAGAGCTGCTCAGAGACCCTTGACTTCCAAAGGGCTGCTTCTTAGGAGTCCAAACTTAATTTCAATTACTCTATCCACTGTCCCACTCGACATGCCCTCTGGCAGCACACTTACATGAAAGCCTGTTTAATTGCCAGTAAATAGTAGAATAATCTTTTGAAACAATGTAGCAAACATAATTAATTGAAATAATCTCCATGTGTTTCATGTGGTAATAACCACTTATGGGAGATTAACACCCCCGAAAGAGACGCGGAGAGGAGTGGCTATGGGGGCGGCCTCCCGTAAATCCTGTCTTATTTCCTTGACAGTCATTGTATTTATTTTTTGCTTCCTTGTATCACTTTTTTCAGCTGAATGAAATAATGATTTATTACTTTATAGACTGTTGCTGAGTCTGAATAATTGGCAGTTAACTTATTAACTTGATGCTTTGCATTGAGCTTAGGAAACCAGGACGTGAAAGCGTAGGGAGAAATACCCATGAGAGGAAGATTCCCATGGGAACCGGGGAAAATGCAGATGTGCTTGGTCACAAAATTCTCAAAGACTTGTTCATGTGCCCTGTTCAGCAGCTCACTGACTTCATGATTATATCTGGAGTTGATGGTTTTTGTCAGCCTCTGCCCCTAATCAGCTGTACCTATGGCGTACGGTAAAGAAAACAACCTGTAATTGAAAGTGCTTGCTTCACGCCTGGTGTTCTCTCTCTTGTATCTCTTGACAACTCCAAGGCCATTGAGTTCACCTCGGTTGGCAGGTGAAGGAAGGCCAGGCTCAAAGGTGGACTGGCTGTGCACCCAGAGGGTATGCGCCCTCAGCTCCACAGAACTGGCACAGTGTCCACTGGACTTGGGTTTAGGTCAACCAGAAAGGTGGCACCGTTTTAAGTGTGTCAGGTTCCTGTAGATCAGGTATAGTCAAGGGACTGTCAGGTTTGTGTCGATCAGGTACAGTCAAGTGACAAGGCAGGGCCACATGGGGCAGGACCAGGCTGGTCAGTCTGCAGGAGAGGTATGCAGAAAGCGTGGCCAGAAACCTACAGTAGCTTCTGGGAATGTGTGAAGCAGACAGGCAGAAGGTTCGAGCAAGCTTGGCCCACCCAGCTGGAGTCGCACGGCTTGGATCATCTGGGAGGGCTTTGGGTGGACCTTTCATTGTGATGTAGGGCAGGAGAAGTATCAGGTTAGTATGTGAAGGTTCCCTGAAGGAAGCAGCTGGGATCCCAGGCTTAGAACTGGGGGGAGGGGTGTTATATAGGAGAGGTGAACTCATGGGCCAGCACTTCTCTAGCTAGTAATGAGTCCTGGAACAGGCAGTTTCTCCAGGACTAGCCCAAACCATCAGAGCAACAAAAATCACCAACAATGTACACAACACAGAGAGGTCTGTCAGTTCTTTATGGATTGGGAAGAAACCAGAGCTTTCCCTCCAAGGAATGTTTCAAGAAGCAAAATCCAGGTAAGGAATAGGCCTGCTTCTCTCTGGATGTCTGTGGATGTCCAGCCCCTAGAGGGAGTAGGAGCCCTTGGACACTTCACAGGCCTGACTAGTGAGTGTTGCCAGTCTCAGGAGCAGGGGTCACACACAGGCTGTTTATTTAGGTGGTGAGCACAGAAGTGAGAAAGAAGGAAAATGAAAAACAAAAAAAGTAACCAGGAAAGAGGACTGTGCAGGTGCATTAAACACAAATCATTCCTGCTGGAAAACATGCTTCAGGTGTGAGGTGGGGGGTGGGGGCATGCATAGGGATCTTGTATGTCTACCTCAGAGTCACCTCCACACTCTGGAGGGGGGCTCAGTTTCTCTTTACCAGCTGCCATTTACCTTCTTGTGAGGGGTAGGAGGCCACCAACACCCTTTTGTTCTTGAGCAGTATCTACAAGCAGATGGAGAGCTTCTGGGGTGCAGAGGAAGCCAGTGGACAGGTGCAGGCATGGTAGGGAAGGACTACTGCCCCAGGTGAACCAAAAAGGCCAAGACATGGGGAAAGTGTTTGCAAGACTGGCTATACTAGAGAAAGAAAAATGGACTGCTTTTGTGTGTTGGTGTACATTCATGTGTGCGAGTAAATGTGTACATGTGTATATGTGCTTTTGGAGGTCAGGGGTCAACTTCAGGTGTCATTTCTCGAGATCCACCTTGTTTGATGGCATGGAGGGCAGTTCACTGTGAGCAAGGCAGGTGGTCCTGGGTTGTATATAAGAAGGCAGGCTGAACAAGTCACAGGGAGAAAACCAATACACAGTACTTCTCTGTGGCCTCTGCTTCAGTTCCTGCCTCCAGGTTCCTGCCTTAGATTCCTGCCTTGAGTTCCTGCCCTGACTTTCTAAGACAATGGACCGTGATGTGTAACTGTAAGCCGAAATAAACCCTTTCTTCCCCGAGTTACTTTTGGTCCTGGTGTTTTATCACAGCAATGGAAACCCTAACTAAGACACTAGAGAAGAAGTGATGGGTGGTGTGGGGTGACAAAGGACAGTGAGGGTGGGTGTAAGGTATGGTGACGGTGTGAGAAGCCTGGTGAGGCTGGAGAACATGAATGTGGTGCCTTAGTCTTTCCAGGCTGCTGCAACAGTTCTGGAGGCTTCGTGGCCTAAACAAAACTATTTCCCCACAGTTCTGGAGATGCAAATTCGTGGGCAGAGCTGCCGTTTGCCCTGACTAGCAGATGCTCACCTTCTTGTGGTGTCCTCACATGGTAGCTCTGTGTCATAGTGAGGTATCTGACGTCTCTTCTTAGAAGTACTTTAGCCTCATTAGCACCCAGCCCACCCCGTGACTTCACTGGCAATTATTTCAGTTCCAATACAGTTGGAAGTATTTGTGTTAAGCTGGCTTAAAAAAGAAAAGAAAGATATAGTCACTTGCAAAATCAATGCTCTTTTGCAACCCAGAACTCATGGTTAGGTGTGACTTCTGATCCACCTAAGAAGGGCCACAATACTCAAGTGGTAAGGTTTGTAGTAAGAATAAGTTGATAATAAAAACAATATATTACCCCCAAAGATTTATCCCTAAATGCCCTCTTAGGGCAGAGACTTTAGTGAATGAATGGGATATGATGCAGACCATCACAAGAAGCAAGGGACCAGAAGACGGGCGACTCAAAAGTTGGTCTCTGAAGCGGCTCTCTCTTGCTCACCTCCAGTGAATCCCATGGCGTTGTCACAGTTCAAAGTGATGAGTCTCTCTTGAGCACTGGTGACATTTTGGAATCTCAGTCACATTTTCTGTAGTGATTACTCAGCAAATTTAGTCAAATGGCCTCACTGCTTACCATTGCTGGTCTGAGCCAAGGGTGTCTGGAGACCTCTTCCTTAAGCTCTTCTGGCTAACTTCCGGGACCGGGGATGAACAGTGTGGCCTTGTTAGCTTAGTCCCTTTCTGACTTGGGGACTTTCTTCAAACAGGCAGAAAACACACAAGCAATATCTGTGCCCATGAAGTATCTTCAAGCATTAATTATGTTCCTTATTAGCTTCAATCGGCTGTAATCGCTCATCAGACTCATTGCTTTGAAGTGTGAGAAAGAAATTTCAAATGAAACATTTCAGTCATTTTAATTGCGCTTGAAGTAGGCAGGAGCACCGGGGTCTGTGTTCAGAAGCAAAGGGTCTTGTGCTGCACGGGATCCATCAAAGTCTGGGCAGCTCTGAGCTTTTAGCAAGCACAGAGGAAAACAGCAGAAGAGAAAAAAACGGCAAATCAAAGTGAGGAAATCCCACGCTGCTGGCATCCAGAGGAGTGTTCTTGGGAGTCAACATGGCTTTGATTTTTAGATTACGTTTGTTTTCCACGCTGATTATTTTGGGTATTTTGTACAATTTGGAAATTCTAGCCTAATGTTAATGTCCCTGACCTATTTCATGCCTCACAATGTTGTGGAGCAGTTTTCTCAGAGTCAGGAAATTATAGCAGATGGGGGTAACACCTGTTCCACATGGGGTTTCAAAGGCCTCACTGTTCTGCTGTGTCCAGTAGGGCTCCTGAAAGGTGGTAGGCTGGACAAGGGAAGCCCGGCTGGACACTGGAGAGCTTTACAGCACAGGCCTGGGCAGATAGCATCATACAGTGTCTGCCTTGCAAGCAGAGGACCTGAGTTTGGTCCCCAGAACTCAAACAAACAAACAAACAGATGTGGTGGTACACACTCACAATTCCAGCACCAAGGAGGCAGACACAGGACGATCCTGGGGCTTGCGGGTCTGTCAACCTGGAAGAATTTGGAGGCTCCAGGTCAGAGTAAGTGATGCTGATGAGAAATCATGAATTTGAGAGGGAGGGGGAAGAGGGAGCAGGCATCAGAACAGTTGGAAGGGGAAAGGAAGGGGTGAAAATGATCTAAATATAGTAAATACTTTGTGTGAAATTCTCAAGGAAATTAAAATATAAAATCCCCAAAATTAAAAACAAAACAAAACATGGTGGACAGAATCCTGAGGAATAACACCTAGCCCCTGACCCCTACATACACACCATCGCACACATGTGTATACATATACACCACACAATACACAATCTTTATGGTCCAGAGGGCATGAATGAGGACTGTGCCCACACAGGACAGCCTGTTGTAGTACCAGGAGGAGAATGACCTCCATGCCACAAGTTCCCCAGTAAGAGTGACATGTTCTCCCCTGGGGCCTGGTGTGCACATGAGCTCAGAGGCTTGTCTGAGGCAGGAGACTACCACTGCAAACACTGTGGCAGTATGTCGATAATAAAAGTATCTACTCTGTCTTCATTGCTCATCCTATTACCAGTTCAATAAAATCCCTGGGATACCCTGGATAGGATGCTCACGTGAGATGCCTCTGGCTGTGACCCTGAAGAGCCTCCTGAGGGGAAGGTCAGTGGCCTGGATGGTTTTATGTCAATTCGACACAAGCTAGAGTCATTTGAAAGGAGGGCAACCCAAATGAGAAAATGCCTCCATACGATCCAGCTGTAGTACATTTTCTTAATTAGCAATTGATGTGGGAGGGCCCAGCACATTGTGGGTGGTGCCATCTTTGGACTGGTCCTGGGTTCTATAAGAAAGCAGGCTGAGAAAGCCATGAAGAGCAAGCCAGTAAGCAGCCCCCTCCATGGCCTCTGCTTCAGTTCCTGCCTCCAGGTTCCTGCCCAGGTTGAGTTCCTGTCCTGGCTTCTCTCAATCGACTGTGACCTTTTATCACAGCAACAAAGACCAGAAGTAGGACACTCCTCTGAGTGACTCCTGGTAGAGAGAGACAGACAATGTCATGTGGCAGAGAGAGCTGTTCTCAGGGGGTGACTGAATTACCCCAAGTTCTGATTGTTGCTGTTTGGAGGCTTCTGAAACTGGCATCCCCCGCGCCATTAGGAGCCTCAGAGGAAGACTCTCTGATGGTTGCTAACATCTTCTCTCTCTCTCTCTCTCTCTCTCTCTCTCTCTCTCTCTCTCTCTCTCTCTCTCCCTCTCCCTCTCCCTCCCTCCCTCCCTCTTCCTCCCTCCTGCCCTCCTCTCTCTCTCTCTGCTCACTAAGGAGATATTTCTATTTCCTTTGTGGGTCAGTTCACAAACCTCAAAAACTAATAAGCCCGGAATGAAACTCCAAGGAGGAAATGTTTACTTTGTGTTCCTAGATGGTCTGAGCTGGTTTTATGAACACAGCTCTCATAATTTCCACATCTGCAAAAGCTCTGTACATTAATGTGCAGGAAAGATCAGACCCAGCACACAGCCTGTCATGCTCCATAAAAATTTAATGGAAAATAAAATGCTTGTTCAAAAGATCAATACCGTCATTCTCTTTCACCAAACGGTGAATGACTGTTTTCATAAAATAATAATAACGCTAGCATATTGATTATGGAATGGGGACCGGTCTGTTGTCAAAAATGCAGTCATATTTAATCTTTTAATGCCTCCCTGCATAAACACCCACTGCTGGAACTTGGCATCTGTCACTATAAAGACAACATGAACCAGCAAGGTTTCTGCTGCCATACTCTTTGTCATTTAGCAGAGCCATTGTTCCGGAAGTCAATGGGCAGAAGACAAGACCTGTGGAAGCCACTGCATTGTCCCCGAAGATGCTCCTGGAGAGACATTTGATTGTGTGCTGCATAGTTTTGTGTCAATTTGATGCTGGCTAAGGTCATCCGAGAGGAGGGAACCTCAGTTAAGAGAATGGCTCCACAAGATGGGGTTGTAGGCAGGCCTGTAAGGCATTTTCTTAATTACTGACTGATGGGAGAGGGCCCAGCACATTGTGGGTGGTGCCACTCCTGGGCTGGTGGTCCTGGATTCTGTTAGAAAGCAGACTGAACAAGCCAGGAGAAGCAAGCCAGTAAGCAGCATTTCTCCGTGGCCTCTGCACCAGCTCCTGCCTCCAGGTTCCTGCCCTGCGTGAGTTCATGTCCTGACTTCCTTGGATGATAAACAGTGCTGTGGAAGTGTAAGCCACGTCAACCCTTTCTTCCGCACAGTGTTTTTGGTCATGGTGTTTCATGACAGCAATAGTAACCCTGACAAGACAGGCTGCTTAGGAGTCTGTGGGTGATTCAGCTGCTGGGCCCAGTAGTGTCTTCTGAACATAACATCTGGAACTCTCGAGTTGTTTCATGGGAAGAAGCACGATAGCCTCCTGGCATGAGTCTGGCCAAACTTAGTGAGGGTTACTGCCTCCATCAGTGGGTGATCAAGTTATAGCACCCAGTGAGCCAGGGCATGCACCACAGTACTGACTACAACCTCGAGGATAAGGGTGCTTATTCAGCTTGCAATTCCAGTTTACAGTTTATCTTATAGGGAAATGTCAGTGGTGGGCGTTTAAAGTAGCTAGCCACAACCTCAGTCCCAGGCAGAGAGAGAAAGAGTGTGGGCATGCTTCTTGCTTAGCTCACTCTCTCCACTCTCAGAGTTCAGGATCTGACCCCAGGGAATGGTGCCGCCCATAGTGGGCTGAGTCTTTCCACATCAATTAAGAGAGTTAAGACAATGTCCACAGTCATGCCTAACCTGACCTGTATAGTCCCTTACTGAGACTTTCTTCCCAGACAATTCTAAGTTATCAAGTTGATGATAATAGTAACAATAAATAATAATAATAATAATAATAATAATAATAATAATCGCAGAAGGGTTACTATAACTTAGACACTGCTTATGGAAAGACCAGCAGCTGAAGTCTTGTGACAGAAATAATTACATGAGGAGGAAAATAGGAAAGAATGAAAAACAAAAAGACTAGACCCAATTTTCAGGGTTGCCCTTAATGCTGCAGCAGAACACCCATGAAACAAATAATATCACAACAGCAAAATCCAAAAAAGAGAAACACACACACACACACACACCACCACCACCACCACCACCACCACCACCACCAATAATAACAAAATAATAGGAAGAAACAATCATTGGTCATTGATATCTCTCAATGTCAATGAACTCAATTTCCCAGTAAAAAGACACAGACTAACAGGATGGCAAAACAGGACCCATCCTTCTGCTGCATACAAGAAACACAACTGAACATCAAGGATGGACATTACATCAGGATAAAGGGTTGGAAAAAGATATTCCAAGCAAATGGACCTATGAAGCAAGCTGGTGTAGCCATTTTAATATCTAACAAAATAGACTTCAAACCAAAATTAATCAAATGAAATGGGGGAAGGACATTCCATATTCAAAGGAAAAATCCACCAAGATGACATTTCAATTTTTAACATCTGTGGCCTGAACACTTTTGTAAAAGAAACACTTCCACAGCTGAAATCACATTTGACCCTCACACACTGATAGTGAGAGGCTTTAATACCACACTCTCATCAATGGACAGATCATCCAGACAAAAACTACACTGAGAAATTCTGGAGCTAACTAAACCAAATGGGCCTAACAGGTATCTACAGAACATTCCACCCAAACATAAAAGAATATACGTTCTTCTCAGCACTTCATGGAACTTTCCCTGAAATTGACCACATAGTCAAATACAAAACAAGTCTCAATACATACAAGAAAATTGAAATAACTCCCTGCATTCTATTGACTACCATGGATTAAATCTGGATATCAAGAACAACAGAAACAGCAGAAAGTTTACAAACTCATGGAAACTGAACAACTCTACTGAAGGAAAAAAGGGTCAGGATGGAAATAAAGAAAGAAATTAAAGATTTTCTAGAATTCAATGAAAATGAAGACACAGCATCCCCACACTTATGGGACACAATGAAAGCGGTGCTAAGAAGAAAGTTCATAGCACTTATTACATAAAAAAGGAGAGATCTCATACTAGAATCTTTACAGCACACCTGAAAGATCTAGAACAAATGAAGCAATCACACCCAAGAGGAGTAGATAGCAAGAAATAGCCAAACTGAGGGATGGAATCAATAAAATAGTAACAAAGAGAACAATACAAAGAATTAGTGAAACAAAGAGTTGGTTCTTTGAGAATATCAACAAAATAGAAAAACCCTTATCCAAACTAACTAAAAGATGGAGAGAGAGAGAGAGAGAGAGAGAGAGAGAGAGAGAGAGAGAGCATCCAAACTAATAAAATCAGAAACAAAAGCGGGGGGGGGGGGGAACGGGGGCGGGACAAAACAACAGACACCGAGGAAATCCAGAGAATCATAAGAACATTCTTTAAAAATCTGTACTCCACTAAATTGGAAAATCTGAAAGAATGGATAATTTTATTGATAGGTGCCACTTACCAAAGTTAAATCAAGATCAGATAAACAATTTAAATAGACCTATAACCCCTAGTGAAATAGAAGCCGTCATTAAAAGTCTCCCACCCACCCCCAAAAAAGCCCAGGGCCAGATGATTTTAGTGCAGAATTCTACCAGACATTCAAAGAAGAGTTAATGCCAACACTCTTCAAATTATTTTACAAAATAGAAACAGAAGGAACATTGCCAAGTTAATTTTATGAGGCCAAAGTCACCATGATACTCAAATGGCATAAATACTCAACAAAGAAAGAGAATTATAGACCAATTTCCCTTATGAACATAAATGCAAACACACTCAATAAAATACTTGCAAACCAAATCAGAGAACACAGCAAAAAGATTATCCACCATGGTAAAGCAGGCTTCACAAAAATCAGTCAGTGTAATCCACCACATACACAAGCTAAAAGAAGAAGGAAAAAACACCACATAATCTTCTCATTAGATGCCTAAAAAGACTTTGACATAATCCAAAACCCTTCATTATGAAAGTTCTGGAGAGATCAGGGATACAAGGGATATACTTAAACATAATAAAGGCAATTTACAGCAAGCCTATAGACAACATCAAATTAAATGGAGAGAAACTCAAAGCAATTCTACTAAAAATCAGGAACAAGACAAGGCTGTCCACTCTCTCTATATCTATTCAATACAGTACTTGAAGTTTTAGCTAGAGCAATAAGACAACTAAAGGAGATCAAGGGGATAAAAATTGCTAAGGAAGAGGTCAAAGCATTATTTGCAGATGTTATGATAGTGTACATAAGTGGCCCTAAAAATACCATTAGGGAACTCCTATAGCTGATGAACACCTTTAGTCAATTGGCTGAATATAAGATTAAAAAAAAAAAAAAAACAAACAACAACAAAAAAAACAAAACACCAGTATCCTTCCTGTATTCAAATACCAAACAGAATGAGAAAGAAAACAGGTAAACAACACCTTTTGCAATAGCCTCAAATAATATAAAATATCTTGGGTTAACTCAAACCAAACAAGTGAAATACTTGTATGACAAAACCTTCAAGTGACAGGAGCCATAAGTCTAAGCGACCCTTGACACATATGCTGCCATATTTGGGTTTCCCTCCTCTTTTCTCAGATCTAGGCCTTGCTTAAGCCTCCATAGCACCAGAACCTCTTCCCACAGATACCAGAACCTCTTCTCAGATATCAGGTGAACGAGCTGCAGTTAAGCAATTAGGCAGTTAGACAAGAGTAGATAGACAACCTTCAGAGCAACATTCCCTGTTGGCCAAACAGCCCACAATTAAGCCCCTTCCTGCTTACAAACCCCATAATTAAGTCCCTTCCTGCTCTCAACCCCATTTGCCTATCTATATATGCCTTGAGAGTAAAATAAAATTTTGGAGCTTGATCAGACATCCTGTCTTGCTCTCATTCTTTGTGTCTCTTGTCCCTCTCATTCGCCGGCCCTCCCTTTAGGTCCCTGTTGAAGACCCCGCTGGCCGGGGCATTCAAGTCTTTGAAGAAAGAAATTGAAGAAGATATCAGAAGATTGAAAAATCTCCCATGCTCATGGATAGCTAGAATTTATGTAGTAAAAATGGCCATCCTGCCAACAACAATCTACAGATTCAATGCAATCCCCATCAAAATTTCAACACAAGTCTTCACAGACCTTGAAAGAGTAATTCTCAACTTCATATGGAAAAACAAAAACCTCAGGATAGCTAAAAGAATCTTGTACAATGAAAGAACTGCTTGAGGTATCACCATCCCTGATTTCAAGTTGTACTACAGAGCTATAGCAATAAAAACCACATGGTATTGACATAAAAATAGACAGGTGGATCAATGAAATCGAATTGAAGACCCAGACATAAATTCACTCATTTATGGACACTTGACTTTTGATAAAGAAACCATAAATACACACTGGAAAATAGAAACATCTTCAACAAATGATGCAGGTCAAATGGGATATCTGTGTGTAGAAGAATGGGAATAGATACATACTTATCATCCTGCACAAAACTCAAGTCCAAGTGGATCAAAGACCTCAACATAAAACCAGACAAACTGAATCTGATAGAAGAGGGAGCAATGTACAAATAAAAATGCAGAAGAGACCACATGAAGTTAGGTGGAGGAAGAGTAGGAGTTGAGAGAGTCCTTGTTCCACTGAGTGTGAGCAAGACAAAACCCACATGGAGAAGCTCAGGCCAGCTTTCCAACATCAATTACATAAATAATAATAACAGCATGCAAAACGACACAATTACAAAATAAGACTGCTAGAACACAAATACAAATAAAACACACTAGCAGATGTGGCCTTTCATTTTAATGATCGTTAATTGCCTTTAAAAATATTGTATAAATGAGGTTTGTTCCCGCAATGCAAGGCTGAGCTTTATAGAATCTATTCACATAATCCTTTCCATCAAAAACCAAGGAGGGAAACAGATTTCATCAGGCTGATGGTGCTGGAAAAGCAGCTGATGAGACTGGATGTTACTGATAATCACCCCTAGCTGAGCAGTTACTGGCAATTAATGCTGGAAGAGGGAGAGCCAGTTTTCTTTAAAGTGTGGGTCCCCTCCCTGTGAGGACCATGCTCGGTGTAGGGCCACCCATCCAAGAGTGCGGGGCAGCACAGATTGTACTTCAGGGGTTTACAAAATAATGAAAAGAAGGCACAAAGTCGGGTGAACAGAGAAGGGGGTGGACCTGGGAGGGGAGGGGAGAGGGGTAAATATGACCAACAAACATTGTATGGAATAATCAAAGAACTAATTTTAAAAAAGCAAGAAAAAAGATTAAATGCCACTTTGACAAACCCTTCAATGGAGGAGAGGACTGAGCTCCGAACTGTGATGAAAACAAAACAAAACAAAACAAAACAAAAGTGTCATTAAAGTCAACCAAAGAAAGCCATCTGACGGCTGGACAGTATTCCAGAGTCTGTCCATCACCAGACACGACAAGACCAATGGTAATGACTATTACTATTAATGCTCCTACAGTATATAATACTTTACTAACACAATACCCATCACAGGGCCATGGGCAACCATCTTGGAAGAAAAGCAAGCTGGGGTCTTGTCTTATAGCAGGTAAAGGAAGAACTGAAATGCAGTCAGGAGGCTGGCAGAAACAAAATATTCAAGAAAAAGAGACTTTTTTAATGTAAGAAACAACTGTGTGGTGCTTTGAATGTGATGCCCTCAAAGTCGTTTGAACACTTGCTTGGTCCCCTGTTTGTGGTACTGTTGGAGGAAATATGTCTCTAAGACATACTTTGGGAGTAGAACCCCTCACCCACGACTGGTTCTGTCTCTCTGTTTCTTTCTTGTGGCTGGCTGCCGGGCCTGTCACCAACCGCCATGCCTGTCACCGGCCGCCATGCTCCTCTGTCACGGACTGTTGTCTTCTGGAACATTAAGCCCAAATAAACCCTTTTCCATAAACTGCTTTGGTGGTGGTGTTTTTATCACAGCAACAGAAAAGTAACCATAGATATAAGCTGAAACGTGTATCTGAGGAAGCTGAAGACAAGTTTCTAGTGGTAAGACACTAACAGAAGCAATTTCCAGACTCTGGCAGGGTGTGCGACAGAGGGTAAGCACTGTGCTCTGGAAACTTCTGAAGCTGGCAATCCACGGAAAGGTGTGCAGACAGTTAACGGGTGGGGCTCGTTCTCACTCATTAGCAGTTGGAAGGTAAAGCACGCTGTCTCTTTACAACAATCAGACCATAAAAATTAAGGAGAGCTTTAACACCTATGGTTGGCAAGGCACCACAGAGAGAGGAGTCAGAGGCGGCTGGTGGAGACATACATTTTTACAGCCATCTGGAAGGCATTTGACAATGTTAATTAAAATTAAAAATATAGATTCCATCCTTTCACATTAAAATACAAATGTCTGGACTTAATGTTATGCAGAAAATGAGAAGTTCTGCAGCTGGAATCCAAACTACTCAAACTCAGCAAAAGCATGAGCCTCTGCCCAAGGCAACAGGCTTCGTGAGATGGGGCATGGTGCATGTGAGGAACGGACAGTGGGAGGGACGGGGAAGAGACAGACAGACGGATGAGCTTTGGAAAATGGTCAGCGATTTCTGTGTGCTAGATGATCTGGGTAGACTCACATAGGAACATTCTGGTCATGGAGGGAAGTTCAGAAAGACAGGTGTTTACAGCACAAGGAGCATCTGGAGAAGACAGAGGAAAGACAGACAAGAGGGAAGAAAGCAGGGAGAGACACAGGACAGACAGACAGAAAGATGAAAGACCGAGAGGGAAGAGAGATGAGGAGAAAGGGCAACAAAAAAAAAGAGAGGCAGAGTGGACATGGAGCGAGAGGGTAGACAGACTGGGAGGGAGAGAGAGGGACATAGAGACAGAGGGGGAGAGGGGAGAGAGACATAGAGACAGAGGGGGAGAGGGAGAGAAAGGAAAGAGGGGGGAGACAGAGAGGAAGGAAGGGAGGGAGGGTGACAGAAACAGGGAGACAGAGACAGAAAGACAGGTACACACACACACACACACACACACACACACACACACACACACACACACGGAGAGACAGAGACTTGGGCAGAGACAGGGAGAGGGGCATAGACAGATACATAGAAAGACAGAAACACAGAGGGAGCCAGACTAGGGTGGAATGAAAAAAGAGGAGGAAAGGTAAGTGTGTGAAAGAGACATAGACAGAGATGATCAGAGACAGAGATAAAGAAGAGAAAGAGGGAGGAGATACAGAGAGATATAGGGGAAAGACAGAGAGACAAGAGGAGAGAGACCGGGAACTGAAATCTTTCCTAGCACACTTGCATGTGCTGTGGGTCAGTGTGCACAGTGACCAGACAAACAAAAGGACCTGGCATCTGACCACTCCTGCTGCCCCATCAGGTCCACTCTGGGCAGGGACAGTGGTGTGAGTGTCTGGAGAGACGTGGCATGGGGCTTGACTTGCTCTTGATTCCCAGGCCTGTCCCCTGCGCTCACCTGTCTTGGAAGCGGAGATGAGAATTGCATCTGTTGTGAGCCTCAGGAAAGGGTGGCATGCCCTTGATCCACGTAAGCAAGTGGGGACAGGAAGGCTTGCGGCAGCGCTGTTTCTGCGTCTACAGCCGTGGGAAGACAGGAATCCGCCTTCCAGATTGCTTACTTCCACCCGAGCAGCTGTTAGGGTCCTCTCTAACTACTGTTCTCTTGTTCTGGTGTCTCCCGGAGTTTCTAGGGATATAATCCCAACCTAAGCAAGGCAACTCGTTTTCCCTCCACATCTTCCCCTCCACCTTTGAAGCTAGAGAATAGCAAGTGAAGTCTTAACCCTCACCAGTCCAGGCACAGGCTTCCATGGGAGATGTTGCAGCTCTCCCATTCAGAGTGGCTGTCAATGCTCTCTTAGATCGAATGACCTTTATTGCACCAGTTTCTTCTGGTTATATTTTATTCAGAATTTGTTTTGTGAATGAATGCTAGCCTTCGTCAAATTTCTCTGTTCCACCTTTTCATATCCTCTTTTCCCCCTTTGTGTGCTGAGGGAAAACGGTGGTGAGTTATGAGACACCGCACATGTTTCTACTTGGAAATAAACCTGCTTGTAATAGCTGGTTGTTCTTTCCCTGGATAACTGGCGACGGCTTGCAGTGTCCATGTGTCTTCCTGGGCAGCTCTGTCATTACAGCTCTGAGTTCATGTGCGGGGCTGTGCTTGCATGCCTGGTGTGGGCAGCATGTGACCTGCTCAAAGTGAAGGGGTCCTCCTGCCCCCCAGGGTACTGCAGCATGACAACCTCCTCCCACAAGGCACGCCTTCCTAACGGGCATGAAGGCACACAGGGGCTGGAGGTCACTGAGATATTCTAGTGCATTGTACCTCATCATCCCCCACACATGCAAAAGCTGATGTATTCTGTCATTGCTTGTTCCGCACACTGTAGCTGTGGACTGACTTGAACATGAGTCCTTGTCAGATACTGTTTAAGCCCACTCTTCGGTCTTCCCCTGAAATTCACAAGTGGTCAGCTCACATTTTCTATTTCTTCTTGGTGCCATTTACAGAATTTATAGAAATCTTTTCCTTGGGTCATTCTTTAATCTTGGTGTTGTGTGTGTGCTCAGTTGAAGCACCAGCCATGCGAGCATTGAGAAACTGAGTCTGGAATCCCAGAACCTACAGAAAAGCTGAGTGGGACAGCACACATCTGTTTATCCTAGCACTAGGGAGCAGAGACCAGAGGATCCCTGGAGTTCACCAGCCAGTCATTTGAGCCAGTTCTGTGAGCATCAGGTTCAGTGAGAGGCCCTGCCTCAAAGAATAAGGTGGAGTGACTAAGAAAGGCACCCAACATTGAACACTGGTCTGCATGCACACACGCACACACACACACACACACACACACACACACACACACACACATTCACATACATATACACACTCACACCACTCATACACACACGCTCACAGATACACATTCTTTCTCACACGCACTCTTTCTCACACCACACGCATACACACACACTCCCACATATATACACACACCACTCATACACACACACTCTTTCACACAACACACACACACACACACCCCTCCCTCATACACATCTGTAAAATGAAATGAAGCAGAGAGGTTTCTTTAAAAGAAAAATTAAAGGAAGCAGGGGTGCAGTTTCTGTGAGAGACCCTGGTGACTGAAGGCAGGATGCCAGGACTCTCGATGGCCGAGTCTCCTTCCCAGAAAGAAAACTGAGAAAATGGAGTGCAGTGTGTGCAGAGTGCAGAGGCAAGCTGCTCAGGAACAAAGGGTCAGAGGACACTGAACATGGCCATTTGGTTTCATGGCTGTGCCTCCCAAAGCCTGCCTGAGCCGGACAATGTGGTCACTCAGCGGTCACCATAGCCATCAGTCACTTCCTGCCTTGGCTCCGGGCCAAGCCTGCAGGAACCCTCGCCATCGCTCCAGGTAGGGGCTGTGTCATTAGATAGCGATGCACAGCTGTGGGGAGGAGGCTTCACCCGTGTCCTGATGGGTCAGGCTCTCCAGCTAGGGTATGTTTTATTCACGCCTGTCACCTACACCCTGGCTTTATGCTGTGCTAGCCCACCAGCTGCTCACATAGCAACACTACGTCATCGGCATAAAAGACTCTGACAAACATCCATCTCCTCACCTCTTACGCAAGCAGTCTATGCTGGCTAAAAGAGGCAGAGAGACCCACACGGAATTCTGCTGACCTACCCAGGGTGATGGCCAATCTTGCCAACTTAAAGGGATTTAAAATAACTATAAAAACAAAACCCCCGGCAAGTCTGTGAGGGTGTTTCTAGATTTGGTTAACGAGAGAACAGCACCATCCTATATACTGGAGTCCTGGGCTGCATAGAATGGGGAAGAGGGCTGAGCTGAACACTGGCATTCACTGTTCTCTGCTCCCTGACTGCAGACAGGATGTGACTGCTCATTGCTCTCACAGAATGTGACCAACCCAGTCACTTCATGCTCCCTCCACTTCCTGACTGCAGACAGGATGTGCCCAGCCCCTCCCCCCATGCTCCTGCACTTCCTGACTGCGACAGCCCCTCCCCCCATGCTCCTGCACTTCCTGACAGTAGACATGATGTGTCCAGGCTGCACTTCCTGACTGCAGACAGATGTGACCAGCCCACTCACATTCCTGGGGACAGCACCCCAGACTGAGCCAAAGCAAACTCTTCTTCCTTTAGCTGATTTGTCGTTTCAGAAAAGTACAGAATGGGGGTGGGGGAGGGGATGCCGGGTTGGGCCGATGAAAGCAAAGCCTCTTTGTTGAGCAGCCTGTGGTGTCTGCGTGCCCAGAACTGGTGCCTCCAGTGGTGCCAAACGGAGTTAAAAGATCCCGCCTGGTTTTCTGTAAAGGCTTCATGGACCGCATCCATGCTGTGAAGCATCCCAGGCTGGGTGTTCTTTGTCACGTGTGCTTGTGTGTGTGTGTGTGGGGTGGATATGGGGTAAGCCCTGCTCAGAACTCTGGCCCTCCAGTCCCCAAGAACCTCACTTTATCCTGCAGAAGGTAATTCATTTTGGAGCTGACAACATTATGAAGTTGGAACAAGTCCCAGGGACAAAGAAACGAAGGCGCTGCAAAGCTGGGACACCTGTTTTTATTAAAAGTTGACAGCTTTTATCAAATTATATTTATAGCCACCCCCTTCAGTTCAGAGGGGGTCTGGAATCTGGAGAAACTGTCACTTACTGGCTTACAACATAAAAGAGCTGGGGCATCTCCACCTCCCGAACCAATCTCAAGGGCTGCAGGGATTTCAAACCCTGCAAAAACATCACTGTGTGGTGTTCTGCGCTTTCCCAACAGTCAGCTCATTTGTGCTTTGCACAGTCGGTGTTTTTACTGTAGATACAAGGATGAGTCCACACGATCCATGAGACACTCACAAATTTCCCCACCCCCAACCTCACCTACATTCTAATCTTTGGGACCTTTATCTTGGTTTCTAAATAGGCAGAGAAGAGGCAGAAGAATGTTAGCAGGTGTGTCCCTGGCAATATATTGACCTCTGGCTTCCATAGGCACATATATGTGCCTGCACACACACACACACACACACACACACACACACACACACACACACCTACCACACTGTACACAAATGCATCTGCACACACACACACACACACACACACTCACACACACACACACACAACACACACACACACACACCTACCACACTGTACACAAATGCATCTGCACACACGTATGCTCACTCCTCTGCACAGCAGGCAATGGCTGTGTCCCGCCTACAGTTCTCCAAGGCTCCAACACACCCCGTGTTTCCCTTGTGTGGGAGGAACTGCTTGCTCGCCTGCCCAGGGAGCCACACGAGCCCACTTCCTCCCTAGGCATCACAGTCTGCTATTATTTGTTTTCTTGTGTGAATCTGCATACGATTTTTAATTTCTGCTGTCAACTGCATCAGCTTTTCCAATTTCTGACTCCTTGGTCTGATGTTCAGGATTGTGAATGAATTCACACGGTTCTAAGTTCTCCTGACTGGTAGAGACAGTGGAGAGAGACGTGGATGTCAGGCACAGACATGGTCGTTTTTGATGCTGAAATGCTCACCTCGTGAGACTGTATTCAACAAGCATGACATGCCAAGAGCATTAGGAGAGGCTCCTGCTTGCCAAGGTGTGACAATCCCCAGACACAGTGAGCCACCATGTCCCCTTCACTGCCCATCTCCTTTATCTGGAATCCTGCTTTCTTGGAGTCAAAGCCACTGTCTTGGCTTGTATTCTGTTGCTGTAATAAAACACACAGGCAGAAAGCAACACCAGGGAAAAAGGAATTTATCTTAGCTCACGATCTCAGGTTACAAACCACCAACACAGGGAAGTCAGAGCAGCGGGGGCTTCACATCTGGCTGCAAAGCATTCACAGTCCAGAACAGAGAGAAATACATGCACGCAAGCATGCATGTTTGCTTGTGCTCAGCTCCGTTTCTCTAGTCATACAGTTCAGGAGTCCCTGTCTAGGGAATGGTGCTGCCTGTTGTAGACTGTGTCTCCCACACCAATTAGCTTAATTAAGACAACCACATTCAGACATACCTACAAGCTAACCCAATGTAGACAATCCCTCGCTGAGACTCTCTTCCCAAATGATCCTAGGTTGTATCACATTCACAATTAAGGCTAACCAGCATGTAGATCCATGCCTGTGGTTCATCCATTTCTATGGCTGCATAGTATTCCACAGTGTGATCACCTCATTACACACCCATTCTCCATAGATGGTCATCCAATATGTTTCCTTTTTTTTTTTTTTTTTCTTTTTTTTTCTTTCTTTCTTTCTTTCTTTCTTTCTTTCTTTTTTTGCTTGAACCGAAGTGTTGCTGCAACTCTCTTTATGTTTCTTCTGATGAACACAGGCAAGCATTTCCAGAATGTTCTTTTCTAGGTCTACTTTAATCCAAGTTCACCCTCTAACAGATGTCCTATGTTTCTGCTCTACCTTGCATGAATGCCTAGAATGCCCTGTGTTGATGGCTCTGTTCACTGCTGGGAAGTGGTGAAATCTTTGGGGGTTGGGAAGGTAGTAAAGGTCACTGGGGAGACAGGTCTGCCCTTGAAAGAAACTTTAGGCCCCATCCTTTCCTGTCTCTAGGTTGACCTCTTGGCCTCTATCATGAACAGCCTCCTCTACATACGATCCCACAAGGATACTCTGGCCCCAAAGCATTAGGGCCAAACAACAGACTAACATCTGGGAACCTTGAGCCCAGGCCTCCTGCTCTCCTTTAAGATGACAATCTTAGGCATTTTGCCACAACCGTGCAAAGCTAACAGAGCCTCCATCATCCTGTAGCTTGTTCAGACTCACCCACATCTGTTCTGTGCTGTCAGCACAAAACACTGTATCCCTCTTAATGGCAGCCATTCGCTCTCCTGAAGAAACGCAAGCCAGGCTTGCATGCATAGGACAAGGCTTGGGGTTGTCGTGCTGGACAAAGATGGCTTCACTTTGATCCCCAGAGTACACTTATGAACATGAGAAGGAAGCTGGTCTCCAAGGCACTCTGGCATCTTGGGTAGATTACTCGAAGCTATGCACTTCCCATCTCTCCCCAGTGACAATGCTGGTTATGGGAATGGCTCTGACTTGTTTAGCAATTACCTGCCCCCAGCATCTTCAACTGTCTTCATCAATTCCACACGCCAGGTTCACCTCCTTGGGGAGCGATTCCCTCTCTCCCCTCAAGCTCTTCCTCTCTCTGTTGGCTCTTGCAAAGCATTCTCCACCTACTTCTTTTACAACCTCATCATCGAAGTTTATGGCAGAAAGAATGAGGCTCACACGTGACCAAAAACCCACAGAGAAATCTCTCCTACCCTGGGCTTTCCGGGAGACACGTGTGTGTGTTCCTTCTTAGGACTGAGCAAGCGGCTTGTACTCTGAAGATCCGACACTCCAGCTATAACTCAGGGACATCTGTCAGATTTATTGACTGGCTGGGGAGACAAACGAGGCAATGGGCTTCTGCTCCAAATCATTTTAAGCTTAGGAAAGTGACATGCAATTTTATAAGTGCTCGGGAGAGTCTCACGACTTTCAAAGATGGAGAAAGAAAGTTATCAAGTTATCAATGTGTCTCTGACGTCCTTATTGATGCGTTTGGAAATTGACTTGACTGCTGTAAGCAAGAGGTGACGATTAATACCCACCTGAGAGACACGGGGCCCAGATAAGTTCTCACGCTCGAGGACATGCCCCTCTGAGGTTGGGTCCTCCTGGCTGCTGGAAGAATAGACAATTAGACAATGTAGCTACCATCCTGGGAAAGACCCATGATGCGAACCTTAAGCCCATGGGTGGCTTGACTGTGAGCCAAGCTGATGCCCTGACCACCAGGGGGTGCTCTGCTGCTCTGGAAAGCCAGTGAGATCCTCCATCCTGGAGTATCTTACTCCTACAGGCGACCCTGGCTTCCAGTGGCCCAGACTCTGCCTTCTTCCTCTAGATCAACATTCTTTAGCTTCTCTGATTCTGGGGGAGAGAGAGAGAAATGATCACAGGAAACCAATTCTACTCCTCCCCAGCCAGAGTCTGAGGCTGGCTGGGCTGCACCAACCCTCGGCAGCTGCAGGTTCACAGTAGAACATATAAGCTTCTGTCTCAGGAATAGCCTGTCAGCACCATTCTGCCCGAGGAGCTGTGGTCCCTTCTGAACCTCATGCATGCTCTCCATGGTCCATGAGTGCAGTGTGCTATCCATGGGGGAGCCTTCTGCCTGGGATAGGGCCCTCGGGGTTCACTGCCGAAGCTTGGTCAGCAAGCACCCTTGCTTCCCACTGCCTTCAGCCTGGGCAGGGTGTGGAAAATTGAGTACGGTAGTCCATCTCTTTTAAGTCACGTCCACTGAAACCATAAAACTTGAATTTCTCAAAATAAACAAAATAAAAATAAAGGCTTTTAAAATTTATGCTCTTATTTGCCCCTGAAATTACCCTACTTAATGGTACATAATAGAGGTTCAATGTGTCATTTTATTTTATTTTTTAAACACTCAAAGATTATTTCAAGTCCATTTTTTTACATATATTTGTTTAGTGTGTTTAGGTGCATATGCCATGGTGCACGTGTGTCCTTCAGGTGGGAAAACCCACCATGTGGATTATCTGGAGATCAAGCTCAGGTTGTCAGATTTGGCTGCAAGAGCCTTTACTGCCTGAACCCACTTGCCGACCCAATGTATCCTTTTGATTGAAAATATGTTTTCACTCATCTTTGATGGCTTGGCTCAGGAGCTGTGTGGAATTATAAACAAGCATCTCTGTGTCCTTCTGAGTGTGAGACCAGGTCCTGCTGCAGCATGACTTACCTTTCTGGATGTGTCCTGCAAGATGCCATCTGAAGCCCATGGGAGATTTTCAGGCCAATGTTAACAGTAACATGTGGATACACGTTATGTTCCAACACCAGCAGTGAATCCCTGGGCAAATTGCCTCAATTTCAGATCTCAGTTTCCTCACCTTTAACCTAGTGCAGTGACAATGTGGACACCCCTCCACTAAGAACAGAGGCTTGTCTTGACAATACCATCCTAAATAAAAATCTCATAAACGTATTTGTGTAACTGCACCTCCATGTAGACCACCACAGCTCTGCTCAGCCTAATGTGGCTTGCAAGCTCTTATGTTAGCCAGAGCTGGGCATGGCTATCTGCTATGAAGCCTGTTTGAATATCTTACGTGGCTGGTTAAGCTAATGTAAGAAGTGAAAAGCATCTCCTTGTCCCCTGTCCTCAGCAGGGGTCCATTTGCCCTCACCTTGTGGGGCTGTGAAACAGTTTGGAGGTGGCAAGTGTCCAGGCATGCAGAACAATGCCCTACACTTGGCCAGTCTCAATAAATGTTCCCAACACAGATGAGAATCTGTGGCCTCTGCATGATGGAGAGGCAGTGTGATGCAGCTTCTGCATCTTCAGCAGCAGACGTGGACGCTGGGAAGCTCCTTATGGCTAAGTGCGGTGTCAGGACGCATGCACTGGGCTTCTGCATATCACCCCGGCACACGGACCTCATGTCACCCTGGCACCTGGCCTGCTTTCCTTTTCCTCCTGTGATCTGACCCAGAGCTCAGCTGCTATCCTGATGTCACACCACAGCAAACAGTGAGACTCTGTGAGGCCAGAACTTCCAGCCTTGCATACATGCGGTCTCTCAGGTTTCTGTCTCTGGGGATTTGAACACAGGATGGTCAGTTGACTGCCTTGTTTCAGAAGATCGAAGCCTCTGGATCTCCTGTGACCCTGTGAGCTCTGTCTGTCTCTGGGATGGTCAGCGGCTACTACTCAACTCTCCTGGGTCTGATGCCCCAGAATGAATGGCTGGCAGACCCTGGGGCAGCACTTGATGAGCACACAGTTGGGACATCTGTCCTTTTCTTCTTCCTGGAAGAGGTATATGAGGCAGGTGCTAGGAAAAGAAGAAGGCACAGGTTAAAGGTTATAACATAATCCAAAAGTCCCAAAGTATATGGCTTTGCAATCAAGAGTATGTATTTGGGATGGCCTTGAACCAATGGCTCAGTATCCTGGAGACACAAAAACAAGCACAACGGTACCACCTACTCCTGGGATATCCCTAGAAGTCCATGAGATCTAGATAGGGACAAATAAAGACAGCTTCTGTTACCATCAAGTGAGTAAAACTTCGCTCAGGCAATGCCCTGCCTTGGTAGCTGGGGCTGCTGGGACAGCACAGGTCACAGCCAGAGGCTCATGGAAGTGGAAATTCCCTTCCTAGACATCAGACCTTTATTTGCCTTTCTGCTTTTCCAACCGCTTTGTCCAATCACATGACAAGCGCTTCATTTTTCTGATACAGGAAAATGACGTTCGTCCCTGCCCTGCTGTGGTCACAGTGAAGGCTGGGCAACCCAGTGCAATGTTGAAGAGCTGGTCCCATGGAGGCTTCTTCCAGGTTTGATATGGTCCTCCATCCTCCATCTCCCACCTCCCCACCCCCATAGCTGCTTCCATTCTGATCCCATCATTACAGGGACTCCGGCATATAGGATTAGGTCCCACACAACGACCTCGCTTAACTCAATCACTTTTATAAAGACCCTGTTTCCATCAGAGGTATCCAATCTTGACACCATGATAGGATGCTGCCACCTACAAAGTTCACAATCCAGAGCTGCATAATTGCGATGTTAAAAAAAAAAGCAAGGAAAAGAAATCTCATAAATCTCATGGTGTAAGTTTACAGTTCTGTACTGGGTCTCATTTTCAGTTATCTTCAGCCTCACCTGGCCTGTGAGGTACAGGTTGGACGAACCTGCTCTAAATGCATCTGACTTTTGGGGCAGGAAGGGGCCAGGATTCCTTCAAATTCCTGGGGTACCCATTTTTCATAACATCTGAGTGCCCCCTTCCTCTTTAGAGAGCATTATGTCCATTTTTTTTTATAAAAGTGCCACCCCTCATCAGCTTTCAGATAGACATGAAGTGCAGGAAAAGGGACCTGGGCTTAGGGGTGTACATGGCAATGAGATTTGTTCATCTTGATCTTGGAGTGAACTTGGACAGGAGGCAGAGCAGATAGCCGCTCAGCCTCGGAAAAAATCAGAGCACCCTTCACATATATTGATCACCAGGATGCGCTCTGAACACCTGCTAATCAGTGCTAAATGAGCTCAAATTGGTTATCGGTTATTGATTCAGAAACAACATATAGATTAAAATAGAGCCCCTGAGAGTACACTTTGAAAACCTGGGTTATTAATCACAGAGAAATGTAGTCAAAAAAGGCAAATGGAGAGTTTGTATCATTCCAAGGGAGCTATAACATTGCTTAAGTTTGAGGAAGGTAATTGTCTTGAGCTGCTTGGCAGACTGCAGTCGTGATGGGAGATTCTGTGAAGACAGGTCTAGTGCCTTCCCATCCCATGCTCTGGGGTCTGGTCAATGACTCTGATGTTCCTCATGAGGTAGAGCCCTGGTGCACGCAGACTGACCCTAGTGTCGAATTTATTTGTACAGATTCGAAACTTCTCATTGATTTTTATTACAAGATTAAGGATATGTTTCTCCAAGGAAGAAAAACGGCTGCAGAAGTAAAATTATAACAGCCATAAGCATGGTAAGTACAGTGTGAGAAGTAATTCTAAGCTGTCTTTGCAACAGAAGTTACAAGCTACAAAACCTCTACCCATTACTCGCTACCCACCGGCTTCAGCTGATGTCTCCCGCTGGGATTCTAGAGCAGCCTACAGATGCCAGGTTCTATCCATGATCTTATATCCCCTGGAGCTCCTGGGTCTTCCATGAAAACCCCCCTCCCCGGGCTTGGATATGCCTCTACTGAATGTACTAGGCTCTGCTGATTCCCCATGGGAGACCTTACCTTCTTGTAGGAGGGAATGGGGGAGGGCTAAAAGGGGGAGGCTGGAGGGACCCGAGGAGGGAAGAGGGGGACCTATGATTGGTATGCAAAATGAATAAAAAAGTTTCTTAATAAAAAACATCCCCCTTCCCTGGGTCCTCTGGTCCCCTACTCACCTCATCCCTGCATATCCCTTCAGGAGCTTGCTCCTAGCTTGCTTGTGTCTTGACCCCTGGGATGGAGGTCGTTCAATCTGAGGCTCAGCTCCAGAGTCTGAAGGGTCTCAGGTAAACACAGGGGGCCTTGTATAGTGCTGTCAAACTCTGTGCATGTGTGCACATATGTGAATGTGTGCATTCAGAGGCAAAAGTTACCTGTTGTGTGTCTTCCCTAATAGTGCTCCACTACACACACACACACTCTCTCTCTCACACACACACACACACACACACACACTCATGTGCACACACTGATCAAACTCAGGTTACCAGGCCTGTGCACAAGTGCCCCTTCCTGCTGAGCCATTTCACCAGCCTTGAATGGAACATTCTAGAAGGAAAGCCCTATTCTCCAGAAAGCCAACAGCAGGATGGCTGTCCATTCTGGATATTCAGACCTGCATCTTTGTGGAAGCTTCTTGATCACTGACAGTGAAATAAACTGACGTGGTGGCATAGTGGGAAAGATCTCTCCCTTGAGACAGCAGCAGAGGCTTTGCAATCTTTGGGAAGTCAGAAGAGGGCAAAGTGTGAGGTTAAGGACCCTGGAGGTCCTGGGATGTGTGGAGCCTTGAATCAGAGCTGTGATTGTGAGTCGGGAGGATGCTGGTTGTGTCATTACAGAGATGCTGCACGGCTGAGGAGTAGGAAGAATGCGGGACTGCAGCTGCAGGGCTGAGGAGCAAGAGCATGTGGGGCTGCAGCTGCAGGGCTGAAGAGCAAGAGCATGTGGGGCTGCGGCTGTGGGGCTGAGGAGCAAGAGCATGTGGGGCTGCAGCTGCAGGGCTGAAGAACAAGAGCATGTGGGGCTGCAGCTGCAGGGCTGAGATGAAAGAGCATGCAGGGCTGCAGCTGCAGGGCTGAGCGTGGGCTGAGAGAAGAGCATGCGGGGCTGCAGCTGCAGGGCTGAGGAGCAAGAGCATGCGGGGCTGCAGCTGTGGGGCTGAGATGAAAGAGCATGCGGGGCTGCAGCTGCAGGGCTGAGATGAGAGAGCATGCGGGGCTGCAGCTGCAGGGCTGAGGAGCAAGAGCATGTGCGGGGCTGGCAGGCTGCTGGGGCTGAGATGAAAGAGCATGCGGGGCTGCAGCTGCAGGGCTGAGGAGCAAGAGCATGTGGGGCTGCGGCTGCGGGGCTGAGGAGCAAGAGCATGCGGGGCTGCGGCTGCGGGGCTGAGGAGCAAGAGCATGCGGGGCTGCGGCTGCGGGGCTGAGGAGCAAGAGCATGCGGGCTGCGGCTGCGGGCTGAGAGAAGAGCATGGGGGCTGCGGCTGTGGGGCTGAGGAGCAAGAGCATGCGGGGCTGCAGCTGCAGGGCTGAGAGAGCAAGAGCATGTGGGGCTGAGGAGCAAGAGCATGTGGGGCTGCAGCTGCAGGGTTGAAGAGCATATGGAGAGCAAGAGCATGTGGGGCTGCAGCTGAGACAAGAGCATGTGGGGCTGCAGCTGCAGGGCTGAGATGAAGAGCATGTGGGGCTGCAGCTGCAGGGCTGAAGAACAAGAGCATGTGGGGCTGCAGCTGCAGGGCTGAGATGAAAGAGCATGTGGGGCTGCAGCTGCAGGGCTGAGATGAAAGAGCATGCAGGGCTGCAGCTGCAGGGCTGAGGAGCAAGAGCATGCGGGGCTGCAGCTGCAGGGCTGGGAAGAATTGAGGAGAGCCCCAGCTCCCTCATTTCCCAGAATCTTCTTCCCACTGTGTCCTTAGCTGAGCAGGTTTTGTGGTCACTGCTGGTGCCACTCGAGGCTCTTCAGGAGTGGCTCTGTGGGAGGCTACAAGGTTCCTCTCCCATGCTGGACTGGGCCTCCCACCCGTACAGTGGGTTCCATCTGGGAAGGAGGACTCTTGCTGCCTTTCATGCTACTCGGGCCCTTGAGGTTACAAAGGGTGAAAGACGCAGGGCAAAGGCATTTGTGTCTTCATGTCCCATCTACTCTGTAGTCCCTTCCTGTCACCCCTCCTTCTATGTGATCCGTGTGCTCAGGCCAGGGCAGTCTCTTTGAGACTCTTGTGACACCATGCGATGGTCTCATGTGCCCGCCTGTCCCTTAGTGTTCTCTCACTTCAGCTCCAATTGGCAAGACTCTTCCTCATCCATCCTTGGCTTGAAGAGGACCCCCTGCCAGACCCACTTTATGGAATGAAACTCCCCAAACCACAACGGAGATATTACTAAGTACAGTCAGCCATGGCTCTGAAGGGTCTCAGCCCCCATCTAGTTAACCACTGAGGGCAGGAGCTGACCAAAGCTCATGCCCTGCACACCTCTTAGCCCTCAAGCTCCCACGAACGTTTCACTGGGCTGAGGGCCACGCGTGACCTTCCCAGACTGGCCAAGATGGCGTTCCCTAGCTGGGAATCTGGGATGAGAATGGGACTGGGCTCAAGACGAAAAGCCCTTTAGAAGCTCATGGAAGCCCAGCACTCTAGGACCAGCCAACACTCCCTCCCTCCTGCAGCACTGCCCACCAAGCTTCCTTGCTTCCAGCATGTGTGTGACTCTGGGAGCCAAGAGCCCCCAAGGTGCCATTCCTTGGGGTAGTTCATGTGTACCTCAAGCTACACAATCATTCACAGGGTTACTGCCTGGCCAAAGGCAGATGGCTGAGACACTAGCAATGAATTCACAAACAGAGCGGCATCGTCCGCGGTCATTTGGAGCAGATCTGCTTCCCTTGATAGCCCCAGTCAAGTCAAACGTGCACTTTTAATCCTGATATTAATTACTAATAATAACTCTCAGATCACACAGCACATGGCAATTGTCTTTCTTTATATGGACATGCAGGTTACAGAATGGCTAAAGGGGTTAAACAGGTCACAGCAGAATTTAAGGCATTTCAAAGGCAAGGCGGGAGCTGCCAGGGCGAGGAGGAGCGTCTCTGTGGGAGTCAGATAGCAAACCCAGGCTGGAGGTCTGTGGGGACAAGCTGTGGGAGCAAGGTGCAGCAGAGGCCGCGGAGATGAAGATCCTAAGACCGGGACCCAATCCCGGCTAATGAACTGCAGGGCTGGAGCAGAGGTAAACCCCAGTGGACAGTTTGGGCTTCCCTACCTGTTGGTCCCTTGGTACACACACCAGGGGTCAGGTGACAGGCCTGGGGCCAATGTCATTGCAGTTCATTTTTTTTTGTTTTTGTTTTGTTTTAATGGAGTCCAGCTGAGGGCTGCATCCTTCTCTCAGACTGGTCTGCTAGACAGGCTCTCAGCCCTGATTTTCCTGATATAATTTCAACACATATATGTGCTCCCACAGTCCCAATTAACTCTCATAAATTTGGGACCCTTTCCATTCTTAGGAATGAGCTGTTTCTCAGTCTATGTCTCGGTGTGTGGTGCCTGGCAGGTGGTGTCCACCTAAGTGTCCAGTGATCCTCCACCTTCAAAGTGGAGTCTCTCAGGGCAAGGCATTTTTGAAAAATCAGTGTTTTACACAACATGGAGTCACCCACGGGGCACAATGGACAAGTCAAGAAATGGGGGAGAGACCAGGAAACCACGGCTACTCAGTAGTTGATAAAGTAAGGTGGGCTTGACAGGACATCAGTGGGAGGTGGTGTGCCCTGGAAGCACATGATTGGAAGTCAGTAGGGGCTGTGTGGGCATGAGAGGGGTCCCTAGCAGCCTTCTCAGCTCTGTAGCAACTGTCAATGCCCGGCACTGCCTACCAGGGTACAGCAGGAGGCACAGCTGTCTGCCCAGTGGAAGCAAAATTGCTCATTCAGAGGGAAGCGGAGCAGCCTGCAGGGCAGGAGGCAGCTGAGCTCCTTCTGCCCTCTGGGGACCTGGAGAAGCAGTTCAGAGCCATGTAAAACAAGGCAGGCTGTGGGTGTGCCACTGCTGGATCCAGGGATGGAGATATTTAATGTTGAATCCGTGTGTGTGTGTGTGTGTGTGTGTGTGTGTGTGTGTGTGTGTGTACATACACATCACATATACATATGCATATATATGTCTATCCCTCTACACACAAAGAAAAACATTCACTCACATGTCTGTCCATCATCTACCTAGAACGATAAATGCATGAACACACATATACAAACTCCCATGCTGTCCATCCATTCGAGCGTGTGCCCTCAGCCAGTCCATCACCACATTCAATTCCCTCCTCTCTCTTCCTTTCCCCCTTTCTCCTTCTGCTCTTCCAGATCTCTCCATCCTTCACACTGGTGCATACCTTACTTTTTAACTGACTTCTCCCAGCTAACCTCCCTCCATGGTTAGATAGCAGGATCCTGAGCTGAGTGGCGATGAGGCTTTGGATGAGACCATGGAGACTCAACAGTTGCTGGCCTGTGTGTAGGTCAGCAGAAGTTGGAAACACCCTGCTCACTGGTCCCTGTGCTTCCACTATCTTGCACAGTGCCAGTTGCTCAAGACAGGACCTTTGTCCGTCTGGGATCTCACAGGAAGATAGAAAGCCAGGGCATCGCTAGGATGCTGTGGACACTGTGGCATTGTTGCTAATTCCTTAGCCCCACTTTCTTTCTGAGAAACACAGGAGACCTGTGCCATGGTTGGATTTCTCCATCTTTCTATGAGCTGGCTGCAGGGTGCAGTATTAGAAAGATGGGAACTGCAAGACCACCATTAACAGCAGTCCTACTGTGAGCAATTAAAGCCCTGACAAAGGACAGTGCAGCTTAATCATCTAGGCGTTCATATTCCCAGCCTTGATGTTCCTCGACATGTGAAACAGCACAAAGTGCTTTCAGAGCCCATTGAAGCTACTGGAGCCTGCTGAAGCTTGCCAGCTCCTGGGGAGCCCAGAGATTGAAGTCAATTTGCCTTAATAAAGCTGTTTAACGTTAATTTAAGGTGGAATTAGGCCAGGTTTAAGAAAATTAAGAAAAATGTACTGAATGAGCACAGTGGAGCACCCTTCCTGGCGAAGTCAGCCTCCTGCACTGGTGCAACTTCCAGCAGGCTTCCTGGAGGTGGGACCACTGGAGCCGAGGCCCTGAGTGCGCACTCTTCCCAGGACTCCAGCGAAGCCGCACTCCTGTAAAGCAGCGGTTATGAAGATGTTGTTTTGTATAGTTGAGCCGAAGATAATAAAGCCCTCTGAGTGTGTTGAAAACCTTCCTCGGGGGAAGTGATATTTTTATAAACCGGAGAAACTCTTGCAAGTTCTTTGGAGTTAGGGGAGGGAGGAAGGTGGCAGGAGATGGCGGGCTGAGTCTTGTTTCTTTCTCTTCTCACTGTTACCATAGAGACCAGGAGAACCTGGTGGGAAAGCTCACCTCCTGAGTCACAAGGGTCTAGAGCAGTGGTTTTCAACATGTGGGTCATGACCCCTTTGGGGGTTGCATATCAGATATCCTATATTACGATTCATAACAGAAGCAAAATTACAGTTATGAAGTAGCAATGAAATAGTTTTGTAGTTGTGGGTCACCACAACATGAGGGACTGTATTGAATGGTCATAGCGTTAGGAAGGCTGAGAAACACTGACCTAGACACTTCCAGACTCTCAGAAGCAGAGAAGATTCTGGGACAGAGTCCTGGTCTTCCCAGTCAGAGAGCCACAACCGCACTGTTACTAAAGTTCAGAAGGAGATCGCCTGTTTCCCTTCTTGCCGGTATGGAAAATTAACTCCCAACCAGAAGCGACTGGAAAGCAGATGTTTATTTTGTCCCACTTGGAGAGGAAGCCGTGGTGTCGGGAACGCAAGGCAGCTGGTCACACTGCATCTCAGGCAGGAAGCAGAGAGTGAGTGCTGCTTCTTCGCTGGCTTTCTCCTTTTTCGTTCAGTCTGAGACCCCAGCTCGTGGAATAGTCTACCTATATTCAGGGTGAATCCTCCCACCTCAGTTACCACCTGGAAATGTCCTTACAGGCACGCACAGAGATGGGGTTCTCAAGTTGACGGTGAAGATCTCAAAGGAAATTGAAATCTGAACTTGACTGTGGTTTGGGGAAGTGCAGTCTTGCTAGGTCAGAATGGAAAATTTTAGATTTCTAGATAACACCCAATGGAGGTCCAAAGTGGCATCAACTTGCCTGGTGCTTAGTTTCCTGGTAACTGGGTAGTTCTGTGGCATGGTTGGTATAAGGTGAGGAAAGAGCAGGGGAGATCACTCAATGTGTGGAGTGCTTGCCTCACAAGCATGAGGACCTGAGTTGAATCTGCAGAACTCTTGTAAACAAGCCATATGGGGCGGGGCATGCTTGTGTCCCATCTCTGGGGACACAGTGACACTTAAATCCATAGGCTCCTCGGAAAGGCAGCTTAGTTAAGCGGTGAATACCAGGTCCCCGTGAGTGATCCTATCTCTAAAACCGACATGGATGATGCTTGAGGAATGGCATCTGAGGCTGACCTCTGGCCCACATGTGCACACACAGTGAGAGGGGAAGCAGCAGGCTCCGCTTTACTGCCTGCTGCATGAGGTAGTGTCCAGCCTTTCTCAGCACCTCTCCCGGACACTGCTTGCTGCTTGCTGAATTCTGGCTGCTCATCGGCACTGCCCTGGAAATTCCTAAGTCCACAGAAGGCTGAGATCCTGTCAGTGTTACAGGTGGGTGGCATGGACTCTCTCACTGTTCGTGAAGTCTGTGCCTTTGGTGAGAGCATTCCCCAGGGATACAGGGAAAGTGCTGGCAGGCGCAGGCAGCAGGAGCAGACATTTGGCTCGGCAGACAGGCTCTACTTAGAGGTAACTTCCGGTGCCCCACTTCACCACGGGCATTGTCATGGTCATGGACACTGCCATTGTTTGTTCACTTCCCGAAAAGTGTACATTTGTCACAGTGGTGGGAGGCTGGGATTCCCTAGGAAGAGAGGGGAACAGAGACCAAGGAGACAGGTCAGACAGGACCAGGGAAGGGCTAGTGTGGGAGTAAGGATGGGCATGGTGAGGATGTCTTCACACACCTTCAAGGGGCCAGTGGGAGACTTTCCTGGGCCCAAAGGCACACCAACCACAATAGATCAGTGCCAGTATCACTGGGCTCTGTGGTCACTCCTCCAGCCCAGGGCCACGTCCCAGACATATACACAGTCCCTGTTCTCCTGGAACTCACATGCTCGTGGGGAACACATAAGGGGGCATCCTGCCTGTTCTGAGGAGACGGAGCACATCGTAAGACTTCTTGTCTGGAGGGAGCACTGCTGAGGAGAGCAAGGGATGGGGTTGGTCCTGGACAGCCTGAGTCTGGTGCTTTGCAGGAGGAACAGCCAGTGCAGCGGCAGGATAAGCTGAAACAGTAAGGGGATGCATGAGGCCTGGGGATCGTAAGCAGAGGGCAAGCTCTATTCACAGGGCCACAGAAGGCCCCAAGGCCTCCCTCCTAGGAAGTCTGACTTTGACTCTGATTGTTACAACAGAGGCCACAGAATGCTGATGAGTGGAGACGGGCACCAACTGTCCAGAAGCTGGGAGACCCAGCCACGGTGGCAGAGCTGACTGGATTGGAGGGGGGATGGGGTGGAGGTAAGGCTTGCTTTGTGTCTGGTTGAAGCTTCTTTGAAGTGGAGCCTGCAGTTTTTCGATGGGGGTGGGAAGAGGGGAGGGGAAGGGAGGCAAAGACTGCTTCTACCGGAGGACCCAGAAAAATAGGTCTGCCATCAAAGGCATGTGGGGAGGCAGTGGGAGGGAAGCGGAGCTGAGTTAGAGCCGCACACTGCTGTATCCCCTTCTGATCTCCAGGAGAGCTCTGCAAGCATCCAGGCACCTCTGTGGGGGGCAGGAGTTTGCTAGAAGGACAAAGATGGCATTTAATGTGGGAGTTTGTGGAGGGCAGAGAGAGAAGCAGGCAGCAAGATCATCTCTGGCAACCCATCTCCAGAGTCCATGGCTTCATCGGCTTCATCAGATTAGCTCCCTTCTAGTGTGGGCAGGGTCTGTGACCTCCTTCTAGCCAATAGGAGACAGAGCAAATGGAGAAGGCTTTGGGATAGGCAGGGTGACATTGCCTGGTGTCTTCACACTCATCACACTGCACATCTGCTAGGTCTCATGAAACTGCCCCATGCTGACTGAGAGGATTGTGGACTCCACAGGGGGCACAGGGCAAGAAGCTGACAGCCAGCAAGAGACAGGCCCCAAGAATATGCACCCCATGGACACCCAGAGAGCCCAGCCTCTTCTTTTTCCTACTGAACCACAGAGAAGACCATGGTCTCAGGCACCACCTTGACCTGAGTCTTGCACAGTGTCCAGGTGAGCCACATCCAGACTCCTGACAGGAGCCTTGACTTGAGCCACGCCCAGGCTCCTGACTCAGAGAGACTCAAGGCAATGCATGAATGGAGCCAGAGGTCATGTGCTGCCCTTGTCTCTGGCTCTCCAACAGAAAACTAACAGGAGAGAGGAGAGATGCCCATACTATGGGAGCGGTAGAGTCCATGCTGGGACTTTCTTCAGAAGGGACTCCCGGGCTGGCCATTCTCTCCAGAGAAGTCTCCAAGGCACATCCGGTAGCCCCAGAGGTCTGCTCATGGAACTCTCCTACCATGAGCTCACTGTGTGGAACCTGTACCAGCTACTTGCAATGAGCAAGGTGGCCAGGGGCAGCCTGGCCAAGTGCCCGAAAGCCAGCCTCTCCCCCCGGGAACGCGCAATGTGTGCCGCAGCAAATTAGCTCTAAATAAAAAGTGTGGCATGTGGACAGGGAGATAATGCATGCTGTGAGTAAGCCAGCCCTCCAGGCCACACGCACCTTCTGATCACAGATGCAGCCTTCCCTCCCCAGGCCTGAAGGCAGGCTCGAGCCCCCATCCGGCCAGTGCTCTGGTTTCACAGTGGCTTTTCCTTGCTGGCTGAGAGTCTTTCCTGCTTGTCTTCCAGACAGAAGCTCTAGGCACTGGTGTTGAGGCCCAGGCTGCTGACTTCTCTACTGGATTCCAGAAAGTGCCTCTTGGTTTCCACACCAGCTCATTTTGTTGCTCCCTGGGGCAATGAGTTTTCCCACTGAGGGATATCTTCCAACAACAGGAGAGAGATGATGCTTTCTAGCTGCAGAGTGTGGGAGAAGCCTCTTTGTTCTCTCAGCCAGTGTTTGCTGACAACCTGTCCTTGACCCCGAGGGGCAAGTGAGGCTGTCTTTGAGGTGGGCACTGGCATTAGAAGATGCCTAATTAGTTGAGGACTTGCAACAGGCCAGTAGACACCCTGGGCTTGTCCGTCCTTTCCTTGACCCTCATGTGCAGGAAGAGGACAGGGCAGACGTCAGGACTTGTGTTACTCAGCTATGCTCTCATACAAATGAGCTTTGGGGTAAGAAGATGGGCAGCTGGGTGAGATGCGGTGAGAGCGATAGCCTAGATCCACCGCGGCTAGACCAACTGTGTCACTGCGCACAGGCCGCTGGCCTTTGGATCCATTCATCCCGTTCAAGGCCCCGTGTGTCTTCTAAAGGGATTGGCTCTGTCTCGTTCTATTGTAGAAAGAAGTCATAAAAGTGGGCATAACGCTTTGCACACAGGGGTGTCATGGGGTGTAATAGCAATCTTCCCTGTCCAAGTTCCTAACTTCACTCTAACAGTGTCTCTCAGTAACCTCTGACTCAGCATGAACAGAAAGCTGGATTCTAGATCTGCAATATACCAACTCTCTTGACTCTTACCATCTAGTGAGTCCTGAGCTCAGCCTCAACGGAATTCAGGATGCAGAGCCCTCAAACGCTGTTGGTGAGGATGTGAATTAGAAGCCTCTCTATAAAAAAGAAGGTAACGGAGCCTCAGAAACCGTAAGTAGATACAACCTAGTGCTTCCTCCTAGGTCATGAAATAGGAAGGGAAAGACATCTTCTGACGCAGTCTCGTGACTGTTACAGCATGTACCAGGCCTTCTTTTAGGGGCCACCAACCAGGTCCCAAATCATGACACAGAGACTTATTACTAATTTTGAATGCTGGGCCTCAGCTTAGCTCTTATTCTAATCTGTTTCTCTTTAACTATGCTTTGCCTCAGGGCTTTTTATTTTTCTTCTGTGTGTCTTACTTTCACTGCTTCTGGTGTCTGGCTGGCTGGTGTCTGGCTGTCTGGCGTCTGGCTGTCTGGTGTCTGTCTGACTGGCGTCTGGCTGGCTGGTGTCTGGCTGGCTGGTGTCTGGCTGGCTGGTGTCTGTCTGTCTGGTGTCTGTCTGTCTGGTGTCTGTCTGTCTGGTGTCTGTCTGGCTGGTGTCTGGCTGTCTGGTGTCTGGCTGCTGCGTCTGCTGGCTGAGTCTGGCTGCTGATGTCTGTCTGGCTGGTGTCTGTCTGTCTGGTGTCTGTCTGTCTGGTGTCTGGCTGGCTGGTGTCTGGCTGACTGGCGTCTGTCTGGCTGGTGTCTGGCTGACTGGCGTCTGTCTGTCTGGTGTCTGACTGACTGGCGTCTGGCTGTCTGGTGTCTGTCTGTCTGGTGTCTGTCTGGTGTCTGTCTGTCTGGTGTCTGTCTGTCTGGTGTCTGTCTGGTGTCTGGCTGACTGGTGTCTGGCTGACTGGCGTCTGGCTGGCTGGTGTCTGTCTGTCTGGTGTCTGGCTGTCTGGTGTCTGTCTGGTGTCTGTCTGTCTGGTGTCTGGCTGGCTGGTGGTCCCTGGTGTGTCCCTCTCATTCCCTCTCCTTCTCCATTCCCTCTTCTCTTCTGAGCCTAGATTTCTCCTCCTATTTATTCTTTCTGCCCACCAGCCCACCTATCATTTCTCTGCCTAGCTACTGGCCATTCAGTTCTTTATTGGACCAATCAGGTGCCTTAGGCAGGCAAGGTGAAACAAATGCAACACATCTTTGCATAATTAAACAAATGCAGCATAAAAATGTAGCACATCTTTACATAGTTAAAGTTAATATTCTACAACAACAGTGAGTGCATAAGAGGTAAATAATGAGCCAAACATGTGTCCACTGATAGAGGAATGGGTAAGAAAATATAGAGGTGGGTGGGTAGAGAAAGGGAAAGATGATAGCTAGAAGATAGATTATAGATATATAAAGGGAGAAATAGAATTAGATAAATGATAGGTACATGATATGTAGATAATATATCAGTGATAGATAGATAGGTTGATAGATATATTTGTAGATAGATAACTGATAGATAAATATGGAAGAATGCATTATATCTTATATAATTGAATTTATACAGTATTTTATTCTTTGACAAAATATATTACAAACAGATTTCCCTGTGTGTGTATTTATATCAGTGTGTACACAGAATGGACTGTGTGTAAATATGTGTGTGTGTTTATACACATGCAGATACACACACACACAATGCACACATCCAGGTATAGTAGCACATATCTGTGGTCTCAGCACTGGAGAGGCAGAGGCAGGGATAACTCAAGTTTAAGGCCAACCTGGTCTACATTTTAAGTCTCAGGCTAAACAGGGCTATGAAGGAAGACCCTGTCTCAAAACATAAACAAGCAGACCAAAATGACACAACCTTGTCACTTGCAACATGGATGGAACTGGGAGACACTGTGTTAGGTGAAATCAGCCAGGCACAGAATGGTGGGCTGAGAGCATTGCCATGGTGGGCGGAGTGCAATGGTTGAGGTGTGAGGGAAGAGGGGCTAAAAGAACAGGATCAGAGAGGGAACAGGTCCTGTGCTTCAACTGATGACTCCTCAACCATGCTCATCACACAACCTTGATGAAATCCAGTGACTTGTTAAAATAAAAGATGTGTGGGTAAGAGGGGGAAAGTTAGGAAGAAAAGGAATCCTAGAGGAAGTGGAAAGGAAATAAGAGAGGGAGGGATAATTATGATCAAATATATTATATATACACATGAAATTTCATAAGAATAAAATACTGTATGTGTATATATAATGAGGCTCAGAAAGAGTCTTTTAAAATATTATTATTGCTAGTTATATGTATGTGGGAGTGTGATATCTGCATGTGAGAGCAGGTTTCCTGTGGAGGCCAGCCAATGCCATCAGATTATACACCATTGTGAGTTGCTGCATATGAGAATTGAACTTGGGTCCTCTAAACTCTTAACCTCTGAGCCATCCCCTGAGCCAACAGAAATAACCTCAGTAGCTGCCATGGAGAAGTCGGGGGACAGTAGAGGATTCTTAGACCAGGCTTTGATTTAGTGCTCTGTTTAGATTTGCTCACAAATTCGAATCCGTGTCATGGCGACTGTCAGTTCTGGAGGAAGACACCCGCTTCCCCTGTGGGGAAGGCATCTTTGCATCTTTCACATGGATCCCTGAGCCACTCTTCAGAGGGCAGCCAACATCCCTGTACAGTCATGGTCCAGCCCCTTGTGTCTTGCAGAGACCAGCCTGTGAGGAACCATCAAGGACATGGTATCCCGGGGATCTATTTTCACATCATTTAAAAACATGCACAGGCCTGATGCTCTGAAACAAAGCATGGGAAGTGTTTTGGACACACTTTAAATGAGATTATTATAGACTGAGAAACAGTTCCTGCTTTAATTAGAAAAAATCTCAGTGCTCAGACTGGGAAGCTAATTGCACCACTAAAATACTGAATGGCTCCTAATTTTGCTACTTAGAGGTACACCTGGTGACTTGCCATTCAGCAGCACCCAGAGACTGGTACAGCAGGGAGAAGAGCCACAGCTGTGGGGCAACAAAGGCCTTGGGAGTGCACAGCACCGAGAGCTCATCCCAGCTCCAGTTCTACTGTGGCATCTGCCATCAACCGCAGCAGGCGACACAAGGAAGCAGCAGACAGTGATGCTGGAGCACCAAGGCCCCCAGAGAGGGTAACACCACCTTTGGTGATGCTGTGGGGCAGGTATAGGTAACCTGAGATGAACTCAGGGGATCGACCTTGGAGAGGAGCAGGCGGTGTGGTTTCTGCACATTCGCATCCTGATCAGCCAACTGCAGATTGAGAAAAATCCACCCCACCCCAGCCCAAGGTCTCATCCCTTGACTTCAGGAGCTTCTAGCTGGGGCACCAGAGTCCATGGGAGTGTGAGTACATCACCCAATCCCAAGGGATGCTGATTCTGCCATTTACCTGCCTGCTCATGGTTTTACCTAGTGCCTCTCTGAGACTTTGAGGTCCACACTGGGTTCAACAGTGAACCAGCCTAGAGGGCGATGCCCCATGTCACATGCCCTTCAAACACACTTCCATTAAGCTGAAGTATTTTAGTGAGTCCCACAGCATGACAGTGGGTGGGTATAGCCTTATAACTGTGCGTGTGTGCCTGTGTACTTGTGCACATGCATGTGTGTTGTGTTGTATGTGTGTAAGGCAGAGGTTCAGTGTCTTCTTATCCACTTTGTTTATGAATAAGGTCTCTCACTGATTCTGCTGAGGTTAGATGGCCAGCAAACATCAGAGATCCTCCTGTCTCTGCCTCCCCATCATGGGAATTTCAGGCTCACCCCACAGCACCAAGCTTTGTGGGTGAGTTCTGAAGATTAACATTGAATCCTTACGTTTGTGCGGCAAGTACCATCTGAGCATCTGAGCCATCTGAGCCATCTGTCCCCGCCCCTCACCACCCCCACCCCCACCCTGCTCCTCTGCTGCTGTAATTTGTACATAAGTGGCTGCCAGAGGTCCAGTTACTGTAAGTACCCAGCATGGTGCTATTCAGAGAGAAAGAATGGGCAACGGACAATTGGAAAGAATGGGTGTGACCTACTGGAGGGAGAACCTTAAACCTCCTGCCTTGAAGGGGACAGTGGGATCCCTTCTTCTGTGTTCTGCTTCCTGTGGGCAGCTTTTCTCAGATGGGTCCCTATCATGTGTAGCTCATTACAGGCATAAAATACAGCCAACCAACCATGAACTGAAGTCTTCAAAATTGGGAGCCCAAATACCCATTTTCTCTTTATCAGCTAAGGTCCTGGGTATTTGTTACACTCATGGGAAGCCTGAAGATGGAAGTTTCTTGGTCCTGCCAGTTCCTGCCCAGGCAACAGCCATTTTTATAAAATAATCACTCAGAGGCTTAATGTTAATTACAACATGTTTGGTCTATGGCTCAGGCTTATTCTTAGCTTTCTGTTACATCTTAAATGAACCCATTTCTATTAATCTATGCATCACCACATGTCTTGTGGCTTTACCTGTGTTCTACTACATCTTGCTCCCCTGGAGGCTTGTAGCGTCTCTGACTCTGCCTTTTCTCTCCCTGTACTTCTCTTGAATTTCCTGCCTGGTTATATCCTGTGTTGCCATAGGCCAAAACAGCTTCCATATTAACCAATAGTAGCAACACATGTTCACAGCGCAGAGAAAGACCATCCCACAGCAGAAGCCCACACAATCCTGGATCTCTCCAAATGCATGAAGCTGAAATGGCTGTAGTGTGGGGCTTCTCAGGAACTTCATTTCTGAAGTACGCAAAGATAAGCAGTAGCAAAAAATGCACACCCACCCCGCTCCTTATCAAAACTTCTCATCTCCTTACTACCTCAACTTATAGCCTGGGAGGAAATTTCTTGACACCTATCCCACCCAACTAAAGCCACTGAGGACAGACTCTCCACCACTGGCCTCTGCTCCACAAGAATGTCTGTGGAGGGTTTTGCTCACCTGAAAGATGCCTTCCAAGTAATTGGCACATTATGGAAGCACACTCTAGTCTGTTGTGAATGAGGAAAGTTCTAGAAGCTAAAACTAACCCATTGGGGAGGTGATTCTTTATTGCTTTCCTCTCCTTGGGCTTCTTACATCATTTTGTAAAGGAAGGTTTGTTGTCATGGAGCTGAAGATTTCAATCGCATTTTGCTAAAGTAGGGCACAGGTGACTTAACCAGGTCACACGGCTTTTGAAAACTCGTACTTAAGCACTAGTCTTAGTTAATACCCCTCCTCACATCAAAAGGTGCAAAGGCTGCAGAGGGAAGTGAGGGCTGCCATAGGGTAGGGAGTTTGCCCTCCATCCAGACCACAGCAACCCAGATCAGCATCAGTACAGGGGAATCACTGTGATTTGGGTTAAAGAGGGTTTAAAAGAATTTTCCTTTTGAATTGAGTTTTCAAAAATTGAGTCTTTCCTTTGAAGAGTGTCTTAGCTTAAGAGCAGGGATTCTATGAGACCAACTTGTGGGAGAGGCAGATGAGGTGGGGGCAGGCAGGGAAGAGGGAAGGGAAGTGGTGAGAGCCAGGCAAGGCTGTGCACCCCATGAGCAAATAGTTGTAAAATTTACAAAATAAATGCTGTTACAGCATGCCCAGTTAGGCTTGAATTTTAGATAGACAATAAATAACCTTTAATGTCAGCTTATTCCATGTAATGTTTGAAACACAGCTACAGCAAATCATTCTCTATTTATCTAACATTTAAGTTTAGTTGGGTCACGTGTGCTTTATCTGGCAGCCTGGGTAAAGTCAAGCCAGGACTTTGGATCTGGTAGACTTCATGCCGAGAGCCTCTGCTTGGGGCAGAGCTGGAAGCAGCTGGCCACCCTTCCATCCCTGCAAGTCAGGAAAGCCACATGGAGTGCCAGCTCTTCTGTGCTAATTGTGGTCATCATGAGGGAAATGTGTGGGTTTCCAGAGCCTCTCCCCTTCCTCGTGGACCCTGAGGATGGAGTTTATGAAGGTCCTTTGGGCCTGAGATGAGGTGTCTCATTCAAAGACTCTGCAGAAGCGGTTCCTGTCAGTGCAGCTGGAGGAAGAGGAGGGGAGAGGACCCATTCCAGGACCTAGCATGATTCCCAAGAACAAACAGGTGCCAAGGCCGGAGTGTGTAGATCTTTTAGTAGGAGGTTTACCTAGCATGCACGAAGTCCTGGCTCACATAAACTGGGTGGTAGATCATGTCCATAGTCCCAGAACTCAGAAAGAACAGTCAGAATGATCAGAAGTTCATGGTCATCCTCAACTCCATAGTGAGTTCACGGACATCTAGGGATGTGTGAGGGTCTGAGTCTTAGTTAGATTTTCCACTGCTATGAAAAATACAATGGCCAAAGCAACTTACAGATGAAAGTGTTTTGTTTGTACTTCTGGGTAACAGCCTGTCATTGAGGGAATTAGGGACAGGGACTCAAGGCCAGAACTTGTGGGAAGAACTGAAGTAGAGGCTATGGAGGAACATTACTGGCTTGCTCCTCAAGGCTTACACATCCTGTTTTCTCATAACACCCAGGACCATCAGCCCAGAAGTGGTACCACCAACAAAGTGAACTGAGCCCTCCAAGATCAATCATCAGTCAAGAAAATGCACCACAAGCTTTCTCACAGGCCAGTCTGGTGAGGCTACTTTCTCTAGTGAAGTTGCTTCTTCTCTGAAGTGTCCTCTAGCTAGGTCGGGTCAACGAAAAACTAGCCAGCACGCCCTGCTCAAAAAAGAAAAATCAACCGACAAATCCATAACAGATTCCTGAAATGGAAGACCACTTGAGTTGGTCTAAGCAAACTTACTAGGTAGTTCACTCAACCAACATTGACCATGAACCTACTATACACAGCTACCAACTTCACAGACTGATGCAGACATGGCTTCTTCTTCTTGAGGGATGGAGTTGATTGTAACTGGCATTCTCTTTAAAGCATTTGATTCAAACTATATTTTCAGAGTCTTTTCTTTTTTTCAGATAAATCTCACCTTTTATTATTCATACAAAAATTCTATTTATTACCAAATAACACCCAGAAGTTCACCAAGATAGCAGCACCTTGTCAAGTGGGGCAGAGGCATAAGTAAACTAAAAGGTGCTTCAGCAAAGGAACATTACTACAGTTAGAGATTTTTTTTTTCATTTTTCTGTATTAAGAAATTTTCTACTCACTCCACATACCACACACAGATCCCCACTCCTCCCTCTCTCACCCTTCAGCCCTCCCTCCCAAGCCACCCCGCATCCCCACACCCCCCAAATCAAGGTCTCCCATGGGGAGTCAGCAGAGCCCGGCACACTGGGCCTAGGCAGGTCCAAGCCCCTTCCCACTGCACCAAGGCTGCACAACCCAGACTTAGAAGGACAAACATAGCATGTACTCATTCATAAGTGGATACTAGATGTGAGAAAAGGGATAGCCAGACTCCAACCCACTCTCCTACAGAGAGGCTAGCTAACAGGGCAAGACTCTAGGGTGGACACATGGATGGCCCGCCAGTGAAGGAGAAGTGGATGAGGAGAGGACTGGGAGCAGGGTTGAGGGGGGTGCAGTGGGGGTGGGGAGGTGGCGGAGGGTGAGGAGTGGGGCATGAGAACATAGGGAAATGGGAGGGTCGAGCTGGAACAGGGACAGAGTGGGAGGGCAGGGAGGGAGATACCATGATAGATGAGGACATCATTGGAAAAGGAAGAGGCAGGGTGCCTGGGAGGCTCTCAGGAATCCAGAAGGATGACTGCACCTTGGAGTGCTGGCAGTGGTCTAGAGGGTGTATGGATTGGTCTACTCTGGTGACCAGCCTAGCAAATAACCTAACTGTCATCATAGAGCCTTTGTCCAGTGACTGATGGAGGCAGATGCAGAGATCCACGGCCAGGCGTCAGGCTGAGCTCTGGGAATCCAATCAGTGAGAGAGGGGAGGGATTCTACAGGCGGGGGACGTTGAGATCATGATGGGGAGATGTGCAGAGATGACCGGCCACACTAGAGGATGCCCATGAACTGTGGACTAATGGCTGTGGAGTCCCAATGGAACTGGACTAGGCCCTGTGGATATGGAAGATGGTTGTTTGGCTTGAACTGTTACCCAGGCAGGGGGATTGGGATCCATCCCTGGTACATGGGCAGGCTCTTGGGAGCCTGGTGACTGTGGTGTGACACCTTGCACAGAGTCTTTTCTGTAGTTCATTGGAATAGTTGGTAGCATGCTTCAGAGAAAGAGTCTAGATGTGTATTAGTTAATTTTCCATTGCTGGGATAAAACACCCTGGCCAAGCCAACTCATAAAATAAAGCAATTAATTTGGGTTTCATAGTTTTAGTGGGTTATAGTCCATAAACATCGTGACAGAGAGAATGGCAGCCAGGCCAGCGAGCATGGTGCTGGAGCAGTAGCTGAAAGCTTATGCCTGATCGCACACACACACATACACACACAGGGGTGGGGGTGGGGGGTTGGAGAGGAACTAGGAATGATGTGGCTTTTGAAAATCTGTCCCCAGTGACACATCTCCTCTAACAAGACCACACCTGTCAATCCTTCCCAAACAGTTCCACCAAGTGGGGACCAAGTATTCAAACATATGAGCCTATGGGGAGCAGGGAGCATTCTCACTGAAACCACCACAAAGGTGTCTCCATGTTTAATAGATTACAGTCTTGGTGAGTCTTGGTGCTCAGTAGGTTGGTGTGTGTGTGTGTGTGTGTGTGTGTGTGTGTGTGTGTGTGTGTGCCCTGTGCTTAGTAGGTTGCAGTTCAGGTGCTTAGTAGGTTGCTCACAGATTTTCCAGCTACTTTTCTCATCAGTGTGACCACCCATGCAAGAAAGCCAAGCTGGCTGGAGCAGGAGGCTGCTTGCTTGCATCAGAGTGAATCAGGAAGCAGAGAGAGGATAGGAAGCAGGACCAGGCTGAAAACCCAGAGCCCTAACCCTAGGATCCAGCTTCCCCCATGAGGGTTCACCTTCTAAGCATTCCACAGCACCAGCTCAGGAACCAGTATGCAAACATGTGAGCCTACAGGGAACAATCCTCATTTAAATCAGAACAGTAAGTAATTGATACACTGAAGCCTTTTGCAGTGGCAGATGGGCCTCTTGTTTCATGCCCTGGGTAAATCACATCACACACACACACACACACACACACACACACACACACACACACACACACATATAGCAACCAAGATGTAAGGAGAAAAGCTAGAAACTGTTGGGAAGATCAGAAAGTGTGAAAATGTGTCCCTTGATTTGAAAAGTAGCCAAAGAGACAAAGTAGAAAAAAGTGTATTCATGAGATAGATTGGAGAAGGCACCAGACAGAGCTGAAGAGAACATTAGTGAAGTGGAAACATGAAGGATACAGAGAAGGAAGGGATGGAGAGGAGGAGACAATGAGGACTGGAGGAAGCCTGAGAGAGAATGAAAAGTCCCAGACACCAAAGGGCATAACACAAAACAAACTCACATCTGGAAACTGTATAATAAAACAGCAGCGGGCATTGGTGCCTGTGTAGCCTCCCTGTGTCGTAAATACCGGGTGTGTATCTTAACAACAACGGGAAGATGAGAGTTCAAAGTTTCCAAGCAAATGATGCAGAGGTAGAAATGCTAATATCCCTGTCTGATCATGTCTGCACTGCACATGTAGATAGAAAAGTCACATGCCATGTCATATATGTGCACAACTATCACACATCAATCAAGCTTAACTTTTTTCTTTTGAAAAAAGTTTTATTTTTATGTGTATGTGCATTTTACCTGTATGTATGTACGTATGTACACCATGTGCATGCCTAGTGCCCTTGAACTGCTGGTCCTGGAGTTGCGGCCGGTTGTTACCTGCCATATTGGTGCTGGGAATCTAGCCCAAATCGTCTGGAAGAGCAGCCAGTAGTCCTAACTGCTGAGCCATCTCTCCTGCCCAAGTCTCACTTTTTAATGTTTTATTCTTATGTGTATATGTGTGTGTGTGTGTGTTGGTGTGGTGTGTATACTCTGTGTATGCAGCACCTGAGGAGTCCATTAGAGGGAGTCAAATTGTCTGGAGCCAGAATAGCAGGGGCTCATGAGCTGCCCTGTGGGTGCTGGGAATTGAACCCAGGTCCTCTGAAAAAGCAGCCAGTGCTCTTAACCATTGAGCCATCTCTCCAGCCCCTTAATCAATTTCTTTAATGTGAACAAAGGAGGGATCCTGGCTGCTTTGGCATGATCATCGCACACTACATACATGTCCCAACTTACTGTGTTGTATGTAAACATAAATGTTCACAGTTAAAATAGTAATTAATTTTTGAAGCTACAGAGAGTTGAGAAAAAAAAGGAGAGAGGGAATTTTAAAGGTTTATAGAAAAAGTCTACGAAGACATGATACTTATGTGGAAATCCCAGAGCTGTGAAGGCACCAGGAAGAGATTTCAGAGCTCAGTGGCAATAGCTATTGGTCTGGAATTCAGTGGTGGGTGTAACCTGAGACCAAACAATGAATAACATCTTTCCTATATGAATTAAAGGCATAAAGATTTCGTAAGGAAAGTTTTTTTGAATAAATAAAATGTGTGAATTTGTATGTCTGTGAAGTGGAGGCAGGGGAGACAGAACTTTCACTCACAATGAGATCCCATGTTTTAGGTTGCTGAGAGCAACCCTGAACCTCAGCCATCCTAGTCTGTGTCTACAATTAGGCCAGACTCTCTGGTTAGTGTACACAGGGCAACAGGCCCACAGTGCCCTTCCCAACACTGTGGGTCCAAAGGAAACAGTGAAATAACTTAACATCCATTGTTCTAGGTCCCTCTCTGTTGCTATAATAAACACCATGGCCAAAAACAATTTAGGGTAAGAAAGGGTTTATTTGGCTTACACTTCCAGGTCGCAGTCCATCACTGGGGGAACTCATGCTAGGGACTCAAACAGGAACTTGATGTAGAAACCATGGACGAAAGCTGCTTACCAACTCATTTGCTGACTCATGATCATTGCCTTTCTCATTCAACCCAGAACCACCTGCGTGGGGATGCAGCTGCCCACAGTGGGCTTTCCCATGCTAATTACTAATCCAGACAAGTCCCCACAGAACTGCCCATGAGCCAGTCTGATCTGGGCTCCTTCAATTGAACCTTGCATTTCAGGCAGCTCCAGACTGTGTTGAGACGAAGTTACAGCTAAGGACATGTGTCACTTGGAAGGTACTTAAAGGAGCCATGGAAGAGTCTTTAACGGGATGCTGCTCAACACTGGAAAACTGAGTTCATGTGCCTGCATCAGCTTAAGAGTGCTCAAAAAAGAGGTTGAATTTTACAAGGCATAAGAGAATTACATGTCCAGAAATGTTAAATTCTGCAGACAAAAATTTATCCATAGAAATGCTAAAAGTAGTTCGAGATGAGTACTATACATGTGTATGCGAGGCAGATGAGAAGTTCACACAGAGGATCTATGCTGAGGTCTTGATAGAATTCTTTCTCTCTGGGGAGGAAGAAAGGAAACTGTATTAATTCTTTTTTGTCACTATTCAAACACATAAGACAGGGGACACACAAACAGAAAATTAATTTGGAGTTTTGGAGTCTCAAGCACATAGCAGTGTTCTTGAGCCCTCTAGCAAGAGCTGCCCAGGCTGCATCTTACATGGCAGATCTCATCATGGTGGTATCACACTGGGAGCCAAAGAGAAACTAAATTCCACAGTCCTTTCTATAGACATCCCCTTTACTGACTCAAGGACTTTCTAACAGGCTCTCACTCTAAAGCATCGGTTCTCAGCCTGTGGGTCACCACCTCTTCAGGGGGTTGAATGACCTTGTCACAGGGATCACCCAAGACCACCGGAAAACACAGGTATTTACATTACAACTCATAATAGTAGCAAATTACAGTTATGGGAGTAACAACGAAAGTAATTTTATGGTTGGGGGTCACCACCACATGATGGACTGTGTTAAAGGTTCGCAGAAGTAGGTAGGTTGAGAACCATTGCCCTAAGGGCTCGGCTCCTGACACCAGCTCCACCACGGGTCTTTGAGGGATTGTCCTATTCTTGTGACAGTGTCCATCAAAAGTAGTTTAAGGAAGTGAAGGCGCATTCTAGCTCACATTTGGGGGAACAGTCCACCCAGATGTTGAAGAGAGGGCAGTGGAAGCCTGAGGTGGTGAGGAAGGCATGGTGGCAGGAGTGTGAGGTGTCTGCTCACGTTGCCTCCGCAATCAGGAAGCAGAGACATGGTTGCTGGTACTCAGCTCTCTTTCCCATGTTGGCCTTGTCCAGGACCCCTGCCTGTGGTATCACGCTGCTCGCATTCAATGAGGCTCTTTGCGTCTTCATCTAACCTACATATTTCTATGGAGACACGTCCAGGGATTTGTTTCTATGATGACTTAATCCCAACATTGACAATCAATAGTAACCATCCTGGGACCAGCCACATCAGAGCCATAGCAGAAACTGCAATAGTGAGAGACTCCAGGTGGATTTTATAACACACACCTTATTTCATGTTTAAAACAATGTTGTGGCTGGAGATTTGTCTCCTTTTCCTGGGAGGTTGTGTATTGAGGCAGGAGTAGACGGCGTGGAGGACATGTCCACGGCATGAGTCAGATGAAGCAATCTGAACTGAAGAGAAGGTTCGGGTCAGATAAAAGTACAGGTGCCTGAGAGGAGCCAAGACCAGGGTTTGATAATCTGCTGTGGTATCACAGAGCACTTCAAGACAACAGCAGCGAGTTGGTCTGTTGAGTTCAGCCTGGACTGAACTCAACATCTGCTTTGAAGCTTTTGTGGATGGATTCAGCTGTCTGGCTTTGACAGCTCAGTCCTTCTCTTCAGGACATATCTTTCAAGCCATATTTCTTCACCCATGGCCAAACCCAGGCAGGGAACAAGGAGACAAGCTCCTGTTCAGATGAGTTCATCTGGATCATACCTGCTCATTCGACAGTGTAGACAGAGCAAACACACATGATTGGCCACATAAACCATGGGTCCAGTCCGCTACCACCTACCCCAGTAATTGCAAAATAAACAACACAGTGTTGTAGAGACATAGAGATGGAGGAAAAGCAGCTCTAGGAGCCAATAAATAGCTCAAGATGAAGAGATACAACTACCATGGAACAAGCTTGAACAGTGAACCCTACTCTAAGTCAGGAGTTATTGTGGAGGGCAGAAAGGTTTTGTTTTTAACAAGGTGCAAAAAATCACTAATCAAAAAATAAAGGATCAATGAACTCAATTACATTAAAATTGTGAGCATGTACCAAAAGATACCAGAGAGAGAGAGAGAGAGAGAGAGAGAGAGAGAGAGAGAGAGAGAGAGAGAGAGAGAGAGAGAGAGATTGAGCACAGAAAGACAGGCTGTAGAGTGGAAGAAGACATCAACACTGGCAAGATCAAGATTGAAAACACTGCCAACACTCAGTGTTTTTCTGGTGAGGATGTATATTCGATGCAGAGAATCTGGACAGAGAATTTTCTCAAGACACCTCAAGTACCTGCCAGCTGTAGCATCAATGATATTGGTATGTTGTAGGGATATACACCAGCAAGGTGAATTTAGTGGGTAAACAGTTGGTTAAAAAGCAAGCCAGAAGGAACACTTGTAGCCCAGCCCCCTTTTATGGAAAGATCAATAGCAGGAGGAGCCCAAACTCCCCAGGGCAGGCATGTGAGCATTGTGTCAAATTAATGAATACAAGCAAGATATAATTGTAATCAGAAGTCAGGGTAACACTGACCTCAAAGGAGGGAGGGCCTGTGACTGGGGTGGTACTGAGAGATTATGGCTGGCTCTGAAATCTGGACCAAATATATTTTCTTAGCCTGCGTGATAATAATGCAGTTGCGTATTTTACAGCTACTTAAACAACAGCAGAACAACGAAGATGGTTCAGAGCATAGAAGAAGCACCTGCTGAGCAGGCCTGACAGTCCGAGTGTGGGTCCCCAGAAGCCAAGTATAAAAGCCAGGTGCTGAGGTACACATCTGTAATCCCAGCACTCCTAAGGTCATTGAAGTAGAGACAGGAGAATCTTCCAGAAGCTCATGAGTCAACTAGCCTGAAGCACATGGTGCTGTAGCAGTAATAGCAAAGACAGACCCTGCCTCAAATAAGGTTCAAAGTGAGAGCTGACTCCTGAAAAGTTGTCCTCTGACCTCCACATGCAACATGGAACACACAGACACACACACATACATACACACACACACATACACACACACACACACACACTTAAAAAAGAAATAAAGAAAAGGTACAACTTCAAGCATCTAGGATGGACAAGAGACATTTGCAAGGAACCAAGCAGCATTCAGAGCACAGGCATTGGGGGCGGAGATCCTAGAGTGTTGTGGAGGCTCCAAGAAGAATCAGGAATTTAATGTTTTGGGCATTGCAGGTGATGGGCACAGAGATGATCCCCAGACTTCCAGCTCTGTTTACAGGGTTCATGGTGACATTCATCCAGATGGTTTTGCTGAGAGAGAATTGCCATCCTCCACTCATTCATTTGTGACATTCAGCCAAGCAAGTGAGCACTCATGTGACTTCTGGGTCAGAGAAGTCCTCTGAGCTGGAGGTAGGGGCCTCAGAGGAATCTGGGTGTACTTCTGCCTGCAAAATGGTGGATCTCATGAGGGCTGGGAGAAGTGCTTTGGATTTGAGACATGCAGAGCCTGGGCAGCCTCACCCAGAAGTGCCTGGGTCAGGGTGGGCGTGAGTGAGACGGAGGTGTGCTACCTGATGGTGTAAAGAGAAGATAATCGCTACATTGTCACCCATCTGAGGCTCATAGACAAGAGCCTTATCCCAGAAGGTAGGGTATCAAGGGAAAGGCACAGGCTTGGTTTTAAAATGTAAGTTTTAGGTGACATGGGAGTTCTCATAAGGGAAGGAGGACTTCTGTAGTCCTGCTGGGGGTAGGGGAGGGAGACAAAGAGGAAGAGAAGAAAGAGGGGCAAGGATGGAGGAGGAAGAGAGGGGGACCATGAGGGGAGGGAGGAAAAAGAGAAGAGAGGAGAAAGCAGGAAGTGGGGGAGGAGGAATGAGTAGAGGAGGAGGAGAGCCAGGAGTAGAGGTGGGGAAGGGGGAGGGATGGAAAAGAAAGGGAAGGAGAAAGACCAGGAGAGGGAAGAGATGGGCGAGAGTAAGGGAAACTGAGAGAGAGGGTGGAGTGGTCAGCGGAGGTCTCCACCCCTGTCTGCCTTTGGGGCCTCTCTCCACCCCTGCCTACCTTTGGGACCTCTCTCCACCCCTGTCTGCCTTTGGGGTCTCTCTCCACCTCTGCCTGCCTTTGGGGGTCTCTCTCCACCCCTGCCTTTGGGGTCTCTCTCCACCCCTGCCTGCCTTTGGGGCCTCTCTCCACCCCTGCCTGCCTTTGGGGCCTCTCTCCACCCCTGCCTTTGGGGTCTCTCTCCACCCCTGCCTTTGGGGTCTCTCTCCACCCCTGCCTTTGAGGTCTCTCTCCACCCCTGTCTTTAGAGCTAAGGTGCCATCTTCTGATGCAGGGGGACCCTCTATTGTGAGGATCTCGATCCTGCTTCTGGGAAAGATGAGAAACTTCTTCCTGTGTGCTGTGACCTCTTATGACCAATCTACTTCTCTTGTTTTCCTGGATGCCAGGGTGCCATGTTTGGGGAAAGCACACCCTGAAATTCACCCATGTGAAGGCATGTAAACAGTTAGGTCAAGAGCCTGGCTTCCCTCCACATCATCATCAGGACATTGTTATCAAGGCTCCATACTGCATCTCCATCATGAGTTGACAGACTGTGAAGCAAGCATCCCAGAGTTCTCAGCACTAAACTAATCTGGTGATGTCATTCATTTCAAGTTTCCACAGCTGTCTTTGAAGTGCTCACAGCAAAGCCGAGACACATGCTCACAGACAGCTCGTTCATTACGAGTGCATTGTTTCATTCAGTCCTGTAATCATGAGAGGAGACCAATTCACAGCACGCTGGAAACTAATTGCATTAGATCCCGTAGGAAGCTGAGAGATACACCAAGGGTCTCTCTTCCTCGCGAGAGGCTCCTAACAAGTATCACTGAAGGAGAGAGGTGACAGTTACCAGGGCCCAGGTTCCAGCCCATACTCTACCACTTGGTTCTCAAGCACTACCCAAGGCTGGACACCTCATGCCTAGTACCCCACAGCTGGGATGTGGCAGAGCAGGTTGCACCCCAGACTTTTTGATCAGTCTTTCCTCTAATTCCCATTGCCTCCTGGAGTGATCCATATTCTTGTCATGTGTGTTACTCATGTGTCATAATGATGGGGAACTTTGTGGAGGCAGCTGCAGGCTGAGAACTCCCCAAGGGCATGGTGACCTTTCACACACTCGACTCCTCTCTGATGTTTAAATTTTTTACATTTATTTATTTAGCTACCCCACCCTGTGGTACATACCCAGGCATGCCACTGTGCACATGTAGAGGTCAGAGGACAACTTGTAGGACTTGGTTCTCTTCTTCCACCGTGTGGGTCCTGGGGCTTGAACTTGGGTCCTTCTAGTCTTGACAGCAAGTGCCTTTACTTACTCTCTCTGGCCCCTCCGATGTTTTAATTTCCTTCCTCTTCTTAAGCGCCATCCTATAATTAAGCATGAGCTTCCTGAGGCAATCAGGGATGGGCACAGAGTGTCCATCATTCTCAGGACACCAAGCATGGGGGCAGGATCATGTCAAGCTAGAGCATGCTTCCCCTGCCTGGCTGTCTTTCTTGATAATCAATCAGCTACATATCATACATTTCTAGAACCACAGAGTAGGGTTGGCCCATGCTGCTTGCCGATATCACTCTGCTATCTTAGGTAATATTACCATCATAGCCACAAGCCAGGGTTCCCTGGAGGACTGTGCCTGTCTCAGAGCTACCAACTTCACAGATATGTTGGGGTATGTTTCTAGTATGTTGTGTGTGCATGTGTATACTCCCTTATGAGGATGCATGCACAGGTCAGAGGTTAGCATCAACCTCTGAGAATGTTTCAATCACTCTCCACTTTACTTTTTGAGAAAGGATCTCTCTCCCTGAACCTGGAGCTCACTAATTTGGCTAGACTGGCTGGCCAGTGAGCATCAGAAATCTACCTATCTCTTTTATGTGGGTGCTGGGGATCTGAACTCAGGTCCTCATGTCTGCACAGTAAACCTTTCTTCCCACTGGGCTGCCACCTCAGCTCTGGCTCATGGTGTGTTTAAAGTCATAAAGGCACAGTTCCCATGTGCTTGACACAGGCTATTTCTTTTAATATTCTGTCCAATGTCACGCTCACTTCCCAGATGAGGAAACTAAGTCCCACAGAGCTCCAGTAACTGTCCCCAGACACCCACTCAAACCTCACGTCTTTCTCCTCAGAGGCAGCTCTGTGTGATACACACCTGCCGCTCTCAAGCCTCCTAAACATGAAATGCAGGTGTGACTAGAAGGGGAGAGGGAAATGAAATGGGTCAAGTGTCCTTCAAGTTTAGTGCCAAGTGGTCATCTCAGGATTTCTCAGAGCAGGGAGGTTTTCCAAGACTGTGCTCCTCAGCTGGAGCTCTTTATCTGAAGTGGATGTGGAGGAAGCAGGCTTCTAAGAGCATCAGGGCTCCATCCCTCTGTTTGATGCTGCTGCGGAGGCTGGGGATGCAAATTGGTGAGTTCTGGGGGTGCACAGGCAAGGAATCAAACGCAGTAGCAATTTGGGACGGGGCACAGATTAGCCTGCAGGCTGTTCCAGTTTCTCATCCGAGGCTCACACAGAGAGGTTTATATGTTGGTGTCCCTGCTTTTTTATATCATATCCATTTGTCATCAATTACAGCGGCCTGTCTGCAGGGTACGCCAGAGAGGAGAGGGAATGCTTTTACAGACAAAGTGTGCGGCTTAGGAACGGAAGTGACAGCTATCCCTGGGAGTGAGTGCCTTGCTGGAATCCCACAGGGAACAGTTGTTCTTGGGCACGGCGTCTAGACCCAGAAAATAAATGAGATGACACAGATTGAGCAGCAGAGGCCCCGACTGGGTTTGTTTGTATGTCTTTAACTCTAACGTCTGTAGACTAGAACGCAGATTAAACCCAGAATCCGAGCCTGGAAGGTCTATGTGGGTTTCGGGTGGTCACACCCACACAGGAGAATGGATAGTCTCTCTGCAAGCAGCAAAACCATGTAGAAGAGGAAGAAAAATGCCTGTAATGCTCAGAGGTTTGATTTATTGCCATATTCAGGAATTAATTACAGCCTGAGGTCCCGAAAATGAAGGAGGAAAGAAAAGCATGAACAGTATGGGAACAGAGGCAACTGCTTCTGCTTAGGGGAGCTGCCCTGGCTCTCAGGATTAAAGCCAGGGTCCCCCATTGCAGGTGTCTCCTGGGGCCAGACTGCCAACCCACCTAGACTACCACTAACAATTCATTTTCTCTTTGTGGGTCCTGGAAGGAAAATCTCATTCTTTGAAGAGCTGACATGTGGCTAGAGCTTTGAAATGAAGATCTCTGGTCAGTGGTCCCAGACCTCTGCTCAGGGAGGCACGCCATGGCAGAGCAGTAGGAAGGTTGGACCAAAGCTAACAGGTCTGACCTAACATTTAGGGATCGAGGGCACATTCAGTTCTACTTGTCCCAGGGCCAAAGGTTAAAGAGTGGTCCCTGCAGGCTTGTCTTATTAAGAAGAGATCTAGGGTGGTGAGAGATGGCCTCCTGCTGAGATGGTAGGGCACGAGAGGAGAGTCAGAATGCTGTGTAGGTGGGAGGATGGGTTGATTTTATTTTGGTGGAACATGGAACTTCTAGCAGCCAGCAGCCCTCAGTCTTTCCAACTCTGCAGCTGCTGGATATTTGGGGTGGAACCCAGGCAGGCTTGCTGGTGAACCACCTCCATGGTGCTCATGAATAACTCAGCTCTGGGACCAAGTCTATCGGGTTTCCTGTCCTGTAATGGTTGCATTAAATACAGGTTCATTTTTTTACTCCAGTTTAGCATCTCAGGAAGCATCAAGACCTCAGGGGCATTGCTGGAGCCTGGGGATTATGTTCTGCTGAGTGTGAGACATGGGCTAAGTGAGTCTATTGATTTGTGGTTTATTTTATGTGTATGAGTGTTTTGCCTGCATGCATGCATATGCACCGTGTGCATGCCTGGTGCACTTGGGGATCAGATAAGTTGGAATTGGAGTTACAGGAGGCTGTGAATCATCATTTGGGGATCTAACCTGGTCTTCTGCAAGAGCAGTGAGTGCTTTTAACTGCTGAGCCATTTCTCTAGATCCTGACACATGAGTTTAAATGACTCTTAGGTGATCAGCAGTCATGGTGGTATAGAAGAAATCATGACGACTGTGAGTCAGCAGATGAGCAGAGGACAGGACCAAGGGTGATTCAGGGCTGGGGGACTTAGAGGACTCTGGATGACACCAGCAAAGAGCCTGGAGGGAGACACAAGACAGAATGATGTTGCTGGACAGGTCTCAGCTGGGACAAAGATCTAGTCAAGTCTAGACACTTGGATGGCCAGAGAGTTGGGACTGGATGCTTAGATTGCGGTGTGTAAACCTGATACAGCCTGGGTAAATGCTCTAGGGCTTGAGTTCTTTTGGGGAACTATAGGAAGTCAGGGTGTTAGGGAAGGTGGGGCCGGAGGTAACCAGTCCTGACCCACAGCTGGGAAGAGAGCCTGTATTCAATTCCCCCTGTGCTCGGGCCAAAGTTTTAAGGCAAGTTGTAGCTATGTAATCCTTGGCTCCTGTGGAGTCTTAAAAATAGGCCGATGAACAATATGCAGCTGTGTCTCACGGAGGCACTCACAGCCACCAGAAGTACAGAGTGACAGAGGGAGGACCTTCCCAGATCTGCTCCAGCCTCGGCCACTGTGTGTTCATTCTGAGAATAGAGACTCCATGGCTAATGTCCCTTCCCTCCTTCCTCACTTCCTGCCAATGAGCTTCTCCCAACCCTCCGCATGCCCTAGGGACTCAGTGCCAGGCTCTGTCAGGCTGCTCCTAGAAGGAGACAATTCAGATCCTGCTGGTGACAGAGACATTCTGGGGTCCCAGTTGTGTGGATATTCTCTGGCCTCTGGGAAGAGGGAGCAGAAGCCAGAACTGAGGCCTCACAGTACATCTTCTAAGGTCATTTAAAAATGCCTATAATTGTACGTCACATATGTCTAGGAGAGATGGGACTGTGAGAGAAAGAATAGAGTCAAGGACAAGTGGAGAGCAGCGTCCCCAAGGGAGGACCCGCCTACCAGACAGCAGAAGCTGGCCCATGCTGCCACAGGACTGGCTTACCACAGGAGATGGCTCCTAAGTGTTTTCACATGGAAAACATAGGGAACCATCCTCAGGCTGCTATTTAGACTGTCTGGCTCCTTGATTGATTCTAATTAGAACCCCAAACCTAGTTCACTGGTGGCTGTCCCTCAAGTTTGAGTTCCTCCCAGCAATTTCCCATCCAGTAACCAGCACCCTGTATAGATGGCCAGAAGCCCCTGATGAATCCAATTCCTCTCCCCCCCCCTAGAAATATGGTAGGGATCCCCCACTGATGCCTGGAGAAGTCTGTGCCCTGGGTTTCAACAACACCAGCAATCTGTGATGGGTGACAAGGGTTCATAGGCCAGTGTACATGAGCAGAGGAAATACTCGAAGCTGAACAGTGACCAACACAGATCAGAAATGAACAGTCCTATTCCCATGGGCCTCTCTTTGGCCATCTGCAGGTTCAGAGTTACAGACCTGCATCAAGGAGCACCAGAGGTGGTGGAGGCTTCACACGCCTCGCTTGTCTGTCTTTGCTGTCCTTTGTCTGTTCAGACACAGCAGCAAAACAGATGCCCTCTCTCAGCCTCCTGAGACTCTGAGCATAGGCATGAGTTGTAAAATACCGTCTTGATTTGCTTTCTAGCACTGTGACAATCACCATGACCAGATGCATCTCAGGGTTTGCATTTCCCATCATAGTCCATTACCGAAGTCAGGGCAGGAACTCAAGGCAAGAACCCAAGGTTGGCACTAAAGTAGATGCCATGGAGAAATGATGCTTCCTGGTGGGCATTCAGCCACTTCCTTACACCTCTCAGGACCACCTTCCCAGGGTTGGCATTGCCCACAGTGGCCTGGGCCATCCCACATCCATTAACCATCAAGAAAATGCCACACAGACTTGTCTGTAGGTGAATCAGATGAAGACATTCTTTTTTGTTTGGGTTCCTTCTTCCATATGACCCTAGCTGGTATGAAGCTGACTAAAGCTAACCAGCAAATATTGTGACCAAAAGCAACTTAGGGGATGAAGAGCTGGCTTGGGCTTATGGCTCCAGAGACATAAGAGTCCGTCCCAGCTGGGGAGATATGGCACAACAGTGGGAGAAGGAAGCTGAGAGATCACATCCCAACCATACACAGCAAACAGAGAAAGTGAACGAAAAATGGAGAGAGGCTGTAAACCCTCAAAACCAGTGCCCACTGATGTGCTTCCCCATCAAGGCTGTGCATGCCCAAACAGCACCACCACCAGGCACCAAGTGTTCAAATACATGAGCCTATGAGGGACATTTCTCATCAAACCACCACCACCTACAGCAGGGTACTACAGGGATGTGAACAATAAGACCCACGTTAGTTACTTTTCTGCCGCTGTGATAAAATACCATAACCAAGGCAACTTATGCAAGGAAAAGATTATTTGGGTTTATGGTTCCAGGGGGAGAGCCCTTGTGGTGGGGAGGCATGGCAGCAGGCAGGAAGCTGAGCGCTCACAGCTTGGCCACAAGCAGGAAGCGAAGGGAGCCAACTGGAAGTGGTGTGAGGCTTTTAATCTCACAGTACTCCCTCAGTGATACACTTCCCCCAACAAGGCAGCTAACACCCCCTAAACAGCACCACAGACTGGGGAATAAGTGTTCACACACGTGAGTCTGCGGAGGTCGTTTCTCATTCAAAACACCACAAGCCCCCAATCAGAAATCTGAACGCTGGAAGCCGAGTGGTACGCTGGCGTTTGGAGCACACATCTGACCGAACTGCTCAACAGAGCATTATCCAATAATTATCTTCTAATGCCATGCCCTTACACCTGTCACCCCACACAACAGTTAACCATGGCGGGTATCAAACCCTGAGAGGGTGTTTTGAAACTTGAAGGACCAGGAGGCAAATCAACAGGAATGAATTTGCAGGCGAATGAGGAGCATCAGTCAAAGGCCTTGAACAGGGCCCACGTAAAACATGATTTGTGCATCTTTAGGGGTCAAAGGTGCAGGCCCAGAGCAGCAGATTGAAGTGACTATTAAATCTAAGCTGTGTGCACTCACTGGCTACAGTGGAATCTTAAAAACCACTGTAAGGTGGGTGTGAAATATCCAGACATTCTGCTCTGCTGGCTTCTCTTCTGGAGTGCTCTGCTGCCTCTGAGCACTTGTTTCTTGTCAAATATTTAGCCCGTGCCGATGAATCAGCAGCCCAGAAGGAGAGCCAGCCTAGGCATTAGGTATTTGTTTAGGAAACCATGGGTTCAATTTAGCCCATTGCCCAGAAAAAAAGAAAATTTTTCCAGCCCCTTGGTTTTATATGTCATTTCTCTTTACAAATACAGGCTTGTATAGGAGGCAATTAAAACCCTTTCTAAGTTGTTTGTGCAAGAAAATGAATTGGTGCCTTTTTATTTCAATGTAAATAAAATGAGCTGTAATAACCCCCAATTAGCACATTAAAATAAGTCGAAGATTTGTTTTATCATTTCATTGCAGAGGGAAAAAAAAGAGGCAGCAATGGGAACCTTCTATTAGTGACAGAACAGAACCAGTTGTTTGCCTTGAAGAGCAGAGGGAATCCAATTTAAAACTCTCTGCGAATCTTTGATAATTAATTTCACACCAAACATGCCATTAGAAGGGTTATAAAACATCTGATAGTTTACAGAAAAGCCAAACCAATGATTTTCCCCCAAACAAGAATGTCGACAATAAGAATTTAATAAGCATAATGAGGTAGAACAGCGCCAAGGCAAAAGTTTTGTCCTGGCTTCTTTTCTTCTTTCAAAGTTGGTGGGTGCGGGGGTGGATTCGAACCTTGTCAAGGAACAGAATCGTTAAAAACTTATTTGATGATAAAAATGAGACAAGACTGTGGACTATTCAGAAAAGCCAAGTGAGTCTATGGTGGTTTACATGCAGATGTTTGTGTGTGCATGCTAGCTTATGGGTGGTATGCAGGGGTGCACATGGACCAGCTTGTGCAGTGTTGCAGTGTGACTGTGTGATGGGCATGTGTGTATATGTGAGATGCACATACACATGTAGTCAAGTGTGACAAGTGTGAGCAAAGACAGGGGTCTGGCATGAAGTTGAGAGAAAGGAATAGGGAGCAAGGTATGTGTTGGGGAGACGGCACTGTGGACACTGTCTGTGGGCTGGGAGACAGTGCTGTGGACACTGTGTGTGGGCTGGGAGACAGCGCTGTGGACACTGTGTGGGCTGGGAGACGGCGCTGTGTATATGGTGTGTGGGCTGGGAGACGGCACTGTGGACACTGTGTGTGGGCTGGGAGACGGCGCTGTGGACACTGTGTGTGGGCTGGGAGACGGCGCTGTGGACACTGTGTGTGGGCTGGGAGACGGCGCTGTGGACACTGTGTGTGGGCTGGGAGACGTCTGTGGAACGTGTGTGGCTGGGAGACGGCGCTGTGGACACTGTGTGTGGGCTGGGAGACGGGGCTGTGGACAGTGTGTGTGGGCTGGGAGACGGGGCTGTGGACAGTGTGTGTGGGCTGGGAGATGGGGCTGTGGACAGTGTGTGTGGGCTGGGAGATGGGGCTGTGGACACTGTGTGTGGGCTGGGAGATGGCGCTGTGTACATGGAGTGTGGGTTGGGAGACGGGGCTGTGGAAGTGTGTGTGGGCTGGGAGACAGGGCTGTGACAGTGTGTGGTGGGGTAGGAGATGGGGCTGTGGACAGTGTGTGTGGGCTGGGAGACGGGGCTGTGGACACTGTGTGTGGGCTGGGAGATGGGGCTGTGGACAGTGTGTGTGGGCTGGGAGATGGGGCTGTGGACAGGTGGGCTGGGAGACGAGGCTGTGGACACTGTGTGTGGGCTGGGAGATGGGGCTGTGGACAGTGTGGGCTGGGAGACGAGGCTGTGGACACTGTGTGTGGGCTGGGAGACGAGGCTGTGGACACTGTGTGTGGGCTGGGAGACGAAGGCTGTGGACACTGTGTGTGGGCTGGGAGACGAGGCTGTGGACACTGTGTGTGGGCTGGGAGATGGCACTATGGATATGGCATTTTCTGTGCCAGCATGAGGGTGTGACCTATTTGCTTTCTATGCTGTGATAAACAGCTGTGACCAAAGCAACTTGGGAAAAGGGCTCTTTCGGCTTACATGTCCTGGTCAGTCAATCATTGAAGGAAGTCAGGGTCAGAACTCAACAGGAACCTGGAGGCAGGAACAACAGAAGCAACAGAGGAATGTGTTTGCTCTGATTTCTTACACAACCCAAGCCATCTGCCAGGGCTGGCTCTGCCCACAAGGATCTTTGGCCTCTCACAGCATTAATCAAGAAAATATCCCACAGGCTTGCCTACAGGCTGATCTGATGGAAACATTTTCTCATTTGTGACCTTCTTCCCAGAAGACTCTAACTTGTATTAAGCAGACAAAAATAAGTAATAAAAAAAAAAAAAAAACCTAGCCAGTGCACAAAGGAAGTTCAGATTCTCAGGACCTTATTTTAAACAATTCCACATGGTAGCACACCACACTGTAATCCCAGTCCCCCTATGGGCTGATGGGAAGTGGGTACAGGAGGACCCCAAAAACTTGCCAGGCACTTAGCTTGAGACCCTAATCTGAAAAAGGTGGAACAGGAGAACTGGAACCTGAGGTTGACCTGTGACCACACGCACACGCACATGCACACACACACAGGCAACCACAGAGGCACACACACACACAGGCACAGGCACATATACACACAGGCACATACAAATAGGCACACACACACACACAGTGGAACATTCAGACCCTCACTTAAACATAAGAACACACAACACACACTAAAGATTAAAAAAGAAGAACAAGAATTAAGGTATGAGTGAGGAAAGTATGAGTGAGACATTGTGTTGAGTAAGAGCCAAGATGAATGTGTCTGCTGTGTTAACAGGATAGATGAATGCCAGAGACTACCATCCACCAGAGCAGAGGCTGCATTTGTGACGTCTCTGGGTCAGTGCATCTGCAGGACATGTTCTTGTCCTAAAGTGTGGGTAGGGCAGGGAATCACTCCAGGAGGACACTCATGTAGTTCCATGCTGAACATTCGGTTTCTCAACAAAACAGAGAAAAGTGAAATGACCAGGATAGAAATGATGACTATCCAATGGCATTGTTCCGACCCTTAGCAGATGTTTAGTTGTAGCTGGAGGCTTTCCTGTGTCTCACCAGTCCCACAGCCACTTATAAAATAATCACTCAGAGGCTTAATATTACTTATAAATGCTTGGCTTATTGCTAAGGCTTATTACTAATTAACTCTTACAACTTAAATTAACCCATTTCTATTAATCTATTGTTGCCATGTGGCCATGGCATTATGAGCCTGCTGACATCTTGCTCCTTGGGTGGCTGCATGGCATCTCCTCGACTCCACCCTTCTTTCTCCCTGTATTCAGTTTGGCTTTCCCACCTAGCTATATTCTGCCTTGCCATAGGCCAAAGCAGCTTTTATTATACCAATAAAAGCAAGACGTATTTGCAGTGTACAGGACACCCCACATCATTTAGTCACACAGGGAGGCCCACCTCAAAGCCTCCAGTGATGTCTTATCTGCTTCTGTGGTAACAGGAGGCCTTGTGCAGATGACCACAGCTGCTGAGTTGGTGTGTCTCATCAGCTGCCCTGCACAAGACCTGCCCAAGATCCAGCCAAACCTGCAGCATGGGCTGGGGAAGGAGCCTCTGAGGCCCCGCTGGTGGCAGAGGAGCCATGTGCCGTTGATGGCTGCCAAGGGAGGACGGGCCACAGGAAGGTTGTCTACACCCCACGGGATGGCCCTACATCCGTGTGAACATGAGCAGTGCTAACTGGACTCAGGGTTATTAATAACAGCAGTGAATGGGGACACAAAGCTGGGAGGCTGACATGGTGGGCAGCAGGAGAGAAGTTGGAGGGTGGTCATGGTGGGTGGATAGGAGTGAAATGCGTTGTGCAATGTATGAAATTTTCAATAATAAAAACACTCAAAAGAAGAAATTATCAGAGACAACACCGTGGACGAAGGCAACCCGTAACAGCCACACCTCCAGGCTGACGTCTCCCTGGTCCCACCCTGGTGGTTTCTGTCCACTCATCTTCTACCACATCAGCCCATCCAGTGACTTTGGGACTTCTGCTAGACTAAGTGCGGCAAGTCCCCGGAGAGCGGAGAAAGACCAGTGCAGACTGGTCTTTGTGACTGGAGGAGCCACACCCAGTGATTTGAAACACTGTGGTCTCTGTTTGGAGGCCAATACTTGCAGGCCTCTGTGGGGAAGCGGGAAGTGAGCTCACCTCTCATTGGCATCTGGTGTCGCCCATCAACAGAACACCATTGTTGAACTAGAAACTGCCCCAGTTCAACAACAGCACCGAGGTGTAGAGGTCACTGAAGGTCGTTTTATTTTAGAACTGGAAAGGATATAGACACTGCCAAGTTCGTGACCTCTTTTAGAATCAGGGCATTGAAGACCCAGTGCCCTAGCGATCTCTCCAAATGACATAATGATTCACCCAGCTTTCATTTGGTGTCCGCTGAGTGACCCCAAAGGGGTGCCTGCTTCCTGCCCTTCCTACCTCCTGCTTGCTAATGGCCTGTTTTGTTCTCCAGTGCAGGAGAGGCTGGTGATGTAAAGCTGCAATGGTACACTTGGGTTTTGTTCTCATTGTTGACCTCCGTAGTCTTCCTTGAGCCCTCACAGTCCTGTGCCAGCCTCCTGAGTGTTTCTCAATCTTTACACAGAGCAGGGCTGGGTGGACTCACTTCCACTGGGGACTCTGTGAAACAAAACTTCACTGGAACCCATACCAACAGGAGATGTGCTAAACTGGAGCTCTGGACAGGTTCTCCAGAGGTTAGAATCAACATGATGCATATGCATTACAAAAAGGAGACCTGTTAGACTGACCTAAACAATACAGGTTGGGAAGTCCAATAGTTTCTGCTTCAACCCTGACTTCCTGTAATGACAAACAGTGATGTGGAAGTATGGATTAGTCGTTTCCTCACCAAGTTGCTTTAGGTCATGGTGTTTCATCACAGCCATAGAAACCTCACTGTAGACTGCAGATGAAGGTTCTCCTGCTGGGGCCCTGTGGGGACCACCATGTACTAGGGAATGCAGAGGAGAGGTGGCTTGAGCTTTGCAGGGGATGTGCAGTGAGCATGAGCATGGGGCATTATATGGATTAACTAGACACAGGAGAGAAGGAGCTTTAGAAGGCAGGCACACGGCTGAGGGTGGGATGACTGTGGGGGAGCTTCCTGTGGCTGCTGCAATGAACTACCACCACTCACTTATGTTCTCCGGTCTCCTGAGGCCAGAGTCCAAACCCGAACTTCCCAGCCCTGCTCCAAGGCTCAGAAGGAGAGTCAACACACAACTTCCTCCAGCTGCAGATGGCAGTGGCCTTCCTCTGTTCAGCCTTGGCTGTTTCTCCACCCACCCTGTAGACCCTTGCTCCTCTTTCTGCCCCTGCCTTCTCCCTCTACACCTTGCATGAAGACAGTCAATGGCAGAAGATCCAAGATAATCTCATCTCCAGATCCTTAATTTGGTCCCATCCAAAAACACCTTTCCCCCAAATCAGGTACCAGCCATGGTTTCTGGAATTAGGGTCTGGCATCTGAAGACATTTCTAGCCCAGACCTGTTGCGGTAACGCCCGCATTACCGATACCCGTTGACTGTGGCGAGCTCCTCGACCATCGAGGAAGAACGACCACCACTCGAGGATTCTTCTCAGATCACACTTTATTGGAGCGCCTCTTGGTTAAGGGAGAGCGGGAGGTGAGGGGCCCCGAGGACTAAACTGCAGCTGGTTATATAGGGACTCAGGCAAACGTGCCGTACTGTGATTGGGTCCCGCCAGAATGCAAGCACGAGGAGCCACGGGATAGGCTGAGGACATAAGGTCAATTACTATACTCACGCATGCGCGGACCTCAGGACACGTAGTCCTAGGAGCATAGCCAATTATGGAGTTGTTTACAGCTGGGCTACCAGGAAGTCAGTGCCATCTTAGAATGGCGGCTCCCTACAGTTGACCATGTCCGAGCGAGGGGCTGTGGATTAAAAAATAAGAGACAAGAGACAGCAGGTCATTCGCCTCAGCAGAATGCCGAATGCCAAATGCCATTTATTGAAAGAGGGAGGAAACCTTAAATACAGGCTTACAGAACAATGGAAGATCCCCGGAGGGCAGAAGTTCACTACCACCGAACATTCTTGCATCTAAGCTGTTAACGTCCAATATGCAGGATACACAAACAAGGAACTTCCCTTAAGCATTCAGAAGGGTGGATACCGGCAGGGAATTATCATAGGGATAATTATCAAGGTCGGCAAGCAGGCAACGGCTTTACTCAATATGGGAGGAGACCAGGGCCCTACATAGACCAAGATATGTAGGTGGGGCCAGGAGTGTAGGAATGGGGTGGGGCTGGCTCTGGGCACATTCAGTCTGAGGATGCTGGGAGACTTTGAGGCGGCTAGATTCCAAGATGTTACCTTGATCCTGACATGAGCATATCTGTCCCTGTAGGTCACATAGAACAAACACCTCTTGGCCTGGCCTCTAGGTCATTGTCACACAAGTCCAAGGACAGGAAAAGATTTATTTCTCTAACAACATTTATTTTTAGTCAAAAGATTTTCAGTCAAACATTCCTTCGGCACCCCTTTTCAGTGTGTAATCCAGGGAGGACTCTGGGGTCAGACAGAGCCATCAGGAGTAGGTCTGAGGACTTGCTGTGCTCTCAGGACTTAACCTCGGAAATAAGAGCAGCCACTTTGGCTGAGCCCACTGTGGAGCCTCTGGGACCCTGCTTTTTCTGCTTCCCCCTCTGGGGCCTGGTCAGCTGCAGGCTTGAGCCCAAGCAGGATTTTTGGACACTTCCAGACATTGATAGAATGGCTTGGACTTACAATCAACACTCACTGAGCACCAGGCCATCAGTGCATCATGATGGCTGGGAGCTGAGTTCTCCACCCCCTCACACCTGCTCCCTGCTTCCCACACACCTATGCAGCTGTCAAGACTCTATGGACAGGCTAAAGAGGAAGTTCAGTTAGTGACGCGCTTATCTGACAGACGCTGCACGCAGCCCTGGGCTGGATCTTCAGCACTTCCAAACATGGTGGCACATACCTCTAAACCAGCATCAGGAAGGTAAAGGCCAGAGGATCACAAGTTCAAGGCCTCCTTTAGCAGCATGGCCTGCAGGACTAGAGGCCCTTATCTCACAAACAGAAACAATGAAAACCACCTGGGATTCCATATGCAAACGACCCTGACAGCCTACAACCTGAGGTCCGGGTCATGCTGCTTTTCTCTATCAGAATGGGAATTCCCCTTCTGCTCTGGGCTTCCCCAGAAGTAGCAAGGGCTTAGACTAACTATGAGTGCTAGCCACTCCATAGGATAGTGCTGCACCCGTCTCATAGAAAACCAAGGAACCGTGGAAGCCCACTCCCTCAGCCATAGGGACCTTTCACAAATGCAGAGGCCAGGAAAAAGAGCAACCCCTGGGTCGGGATTCACCACAGTCTATCATTGCAGATGCTGAGTTATGTATTACGAGTGGACAGCACATGCATACGTGTGAAACCTAAAGTCCTGCAGCTCTGTGGAGAGCTGTGAGGGTACAGGGGTGTGTGTGTGTGTGTGTGTGTGTGTGTGTGTGTGTGTGTGTGTAGTGAGGCTTGGGTATCATTTAGTAATTCCATGGCCTGGCTAGCTGTGTCCATCCATGTCAAGAAGGAGTGTTGGAAATGAAGTGTCACGGGAGTCCTCACCCCTGCTATGACCCTGTGAGGCTGGGCCCCCACACCATTCTCCTTTCTGCCGGGGAGAGTCCTTCGTCTGGGTGCCTGAAAGGAGAGAGAGGATCTTCAGGCTGGAAATTTAAATAAAAAGATGTTCTCTTTCTAATTTAATGACATCTCTGCCAGTAATTCTGAAACCATCATTTCCCCACACAGTTCCGAAAGGCTTTTCAAAGAATTTAAACCCACCATTTAAAATTCTCATTATGGAAGGAAATAGTCCCTTTGGGGCCCAACCATTTTTTCTTTGGTCTCCTGGTCCCTCAAGGTAAGGATTTCAATTTAGAGTTTTCCACATGGAAACTTGGAGCTAGCCCCTCTCAGGCGGTTCCCTTCTCTGTGGTGGGCGGACACATTCATTTCCACGTCCTGTGAGAGTGAGAAGCTATTCATCACATTTCTGCAGTGTAATGTGTGGATTTTGTGCAACAGGTATTGAGAAGCGAGCTCTGTGTACATTTATGAGCCCATCTCTGCGTCTGCGGAAGAACATCAGGACCATTGGAGACAAACTTTCTCCTGATATGCAGATGTGCAACAGCCCAGGGCCCACACTACCCCCAAATGGTGATTGTGTTTCTCAGGAGACGTTCACTTTCAAATGATCTTGTCAGATATTGTTAGGAATCTATCCATTTGCATACCATGAATGTTAAAACTCAGAAAGTACTCAGTTGCCAATTAGCACCATCGAGTGTTTCCCTAATTAATCAGTCACGATCCAGAGGCTCCAGGTGCATTCCTGCAGCCAAGTGCCAGCTAGCTCTTCGGACTCTGCAGTCTCCAGGACTCACCTGTCAGCTCACAAACACGTCTCCAGAGGACGGAAAGCCAAAAACACAGTGGGGACTCAAGCCTGTGCCAAACCGTGAGTCCTGTGGACGGCTGAGCAACCCCCCACCCCCTTGTCTTTACTTCTTGACCCTTTGAACTTCAGAAACTGCTCCAGTCAGGGAAAATCCGGCAGCTGAGCCTGTTGGCGCTCTGTGAGTGAGGAAGTGACTCTTGGTCTGTCGCTTCTGGCCTAAATACTCGCTCCACGAACACTGAGTTGCAGACAGACGGGTCTGGGGAAGAGCCCCCTCTACAAGCCCGGGCACAGAACAGGGCTGAGTGACTCTGAAGTCCAGAAGGGTGAGGCAAGCCTGGAGAGGTAGGGACCTGGAGAAGAGGGGAACTGGACTGGAGGGTGACTGCATGTCTTTACCCAGCTTCTTACACTGTGGGCCATGACCCCACAGAAGGAAGGAAAATTAAAAGAGAAATGCTAGCAGAACCTTTGAGGATTGCGAATAGACAAAACCAGAACTTCTGGCAGCCTTCATCCATGTCTCAGTGCTCAGCTTCATCACGGTCTTGTAGTCAGCCACACCAAGGAACGCTGCCTGGGACACCTGGGCTCTGAGAGCAGCGAGTCCTGAACTGCCAAGCTTCTGCTGTTCGTATCAATTCTCCCGTTCTCACAGAAACATAATGGTTTAATTACAGAAAACAACGGCTTTCAATATTTTCCTACTGTCATTTCTCAGCGTGTAAGTATCAAATTAGGATCTCTTTGGATTGGATTGTGTTAGAGTGTTTGATTTCAAAAATGAATGTTTGAGTTGCTGACTTGAGTTTCATAAAAAAAAATCATTAAATGAATTTTGGTTTGGCATTAGGATAGATTTTCAACAATTTCTGAAATGGTCCTAAATATCCTTCTTTGTATGAACATAAAGTACCATTCTCTACATTGACAACTACAAATAAAAATATCCATCAGTTCTGAAAAACATCAAAGATCTATGTCCTGCAGTGTCAAATACCCTGCCAGGGGCTGGGAGTCAGCCCAGTGGCTACGAGCACCGGTCCCCTTGCAAAGGACCCAGGTTCATTCCCAGCACCCACAGGGCAATTCACAAGTGCAGGTAACTCCAGTTTCCATGGGATCCAATGCTCTCTTCTAGTCTCATTGGGCACTGCATGCATGCAAGGCATGGAGATACGTGCCAGCAAAACAGCCAAACGCAAAAAAAAAAAAAAATAAATAATAATTTTCGGAAATATTCAACCAAAATTTAATTCATGTAAAATCAAGCAAGAACTTCCAACTCATTCATTTGCAAATATATTTTTGTCTTTAATGGATGATACAATTTTAAATGTACAGAAATTTGTTTGATAGTAAATTTATGATTTGTTATCAATGAATGTTTGATTTTTTTTTTTTTTTTTTTTTTTTTTTTTTTTTTTTTTTTTTTTTTTTTTTTTTTTTCGAGACAGGGTTTCTCTGTGTAGCTTTGCGCCTTTCTGGAACTCACTTGTAGCCAGGCTGCTCGAACTCACAGAGATCGCTGCTCTGCTCCCGAGTGCTGGGATTAAAGGCGTGCGCCACCACCGCCCGGCTGAATGTTTGATTTTTAAAACCTTGTTTTATACATCTATATACTTGGGTTGCCTAAAACATCTCAAGCAAGCAGTGGCTGCAAGAAGTCAGCATCTCTAAGAAGCCATGACTAAAGAATGAAGTCATCAGATAAGAAGTAAGACTCAGCCAGGCGGTGGTGGTGCTCACCTTTAATTCCAGCACTCGGGAGGCAGAGGCGGGCAGATCTCTGTGAGTTCCAGGACAGCCAGGGCCACACAGAGAAACCCTGTCTCAGAAAACAAACAAACAAACAAACCTAGAAATTCAACTCAGAAAGTCAAAGACTATGCCTGAGAATTGAGTGCTGTGCAGAATGACGAAAATACTGCTCTGTGGACCTGGAAAGGTGAGGAACGCATTTGTTCAAAGCACGGAGAAGATCCCTTATCACCAGGTGTGCACTGAGACATCTGCCCACCTCAGAGCCACCAGGAATCTGTTGTCACAGCACTGCTCTTCTATCCAGCGGGTGTCCTAGGTGCTCCTTCAACTCCCGACTGGCACATGTCCCATCCTGACATCATTTGCACACAGAGCCTCTGTCCAGCTGGGTCTGATGTTAGAGACTTTGGTCTTTGGCTGACTTAGTTTGTGTTGGGAAGAAGAACATTGAACAGATGGGCTAATTGGTCATTGTTTTCCAGAGACTGGATAAAGAATGAGCATCCATCCCCTAGCAAGGCATTCCACCCCTCCTACAACATCCAATTAGTGGTTCCTGCCCTGGAGCCTGCCAGCTGGGAGGGTTTAAAGTTCATTAAGAGTTTAAATAAATCCATTCATTTCTGTGAGCCTTAAAGAGTTTCCTGTAACCACCTTCATTACATTTTAAAATGAGATTGGGGAGGGTAGTAATCAGAAAGTATGGGCTTCAGCCAGGGGCACTCCCCAGTGGGGCACCAATATGTCACCCTTCGCCCTCCTGCAGGATCAGGTAGAGGCTGAGCTTGGAGCATAGGCTAAGCTGTCAATCACAGCCTGCAGGTCCCAGAGGCCTCAGGTTCTGAGGGCTCTGGAGAGGAGGCCCTGTAGCTAAGGAGGAAGCCGGGACTGCTTCTGCATTGGCCTCCAGCAACATTTCTTTGTCCCTTCACACACTGGCCCAGGTACTCCAGTATCCTTGGCTAGTATCACCCCTGGCCCACCAACACACACCAACACACATGCGCACATTTTGTGCCCATGCAGGTTAGAAGATCGGTGACACAAAAGCGTCCGTTAGGACTCGTGGTGATGGATAGAAGATACTGGATAATTGTTCCATCCTTGGCCTAGCCTTCGGAAGATGTAGTCAATAATATTATAATGTGGTTAGTTTAGACATTTCATTAAATAGGATACTGTCAATGGAATTCAGAGGACGGCATGCTTCTGCAACGCGGTAATGGATACGACTGGCTTTTAAATGCTCTGCAATAAAACCCCACATGTCATGGATTCTGCCACAGAAGCAGATAGATTCTTATTTGCTTAGACTTCCTCAGCATTGCATAATATGTGCCGTAAACTACTTTCTAATGAAATCTGCAAATAAAATTTCAGACGGGGAATGCCTGCTGTGCACAGTGGAAATTTCCTGAGCTTCTTGCTTTGGGGTTCGACTTTTCCCAGCTCTGACTTGAGACGTTTCAGTTTCATTTCCAATGAGTTGAGAATCAGGTTCTGTAGTGTATCTAGGAAGCTCCTCAAGTCCATGGGTACAAGCTTTTGGGGCTCTGTATTTTGGCTTCAACCCTGTGTCTTATTCACAGGCATGATCTTTTAGGTGAGCCCCCAAACGTGCTGATTTTGAGTATGTCTGTCTTCCATTGGTGGAAGTCTCCCTATCCACATCAAATCCTGTATGTCCACATCTGAGACACCGAGGAAGGAGAGTGCCTCCTCAGGGTGCCCCAACCCAGATTGCAGGGCCTTAGGGAGCTGTGCCATGTCTCCGTGCACCTGGGCTGTGCTGGGTTTTCTGGGCTGCATCTCTGAGCCACCATAAGGAAAGGCCATGGCTGTGTGTTCTTGAAGCAACCCACCAACAAGGCCCTCCCTGCCCAGGACTAGAGAGCTAGTCCACCTTATCCCAGTGGAGGGCAGAGGAGACTATTGTCATATCCTAGGGCCTCCCTGCCAAGCCGCGGAAAGTGCCTGTCACTATGTCCTCTTTGGTGCTCACTCACTTTACAAGTGGTCTTGATCTGAGAGGCACCGGGTGGGGAGAATGACGGGGGGGGGGGGGGGGCACCTGCCCCTCTCTACATTCTCTTTGAGGTGAGTCTGGTGTCGGGGCACAGGGCCTGAATTCAGCTTCTTGAGAATCTCACCTTCCACAGGAATGGGTTCTGAGCACAAGTTTCTGGACAGCTATGCTTTGGTTGACCCCTGTATAGCTGGGCTGGGCTGGCCCTGGACGGCTATGCTGGGCTGGACCCTGTACAGCTGTGCTGTGCTGGCTCTGGATGGCTGTTCAATTACTGAGCCTCCACTGGAGAAGATGAGGTTGGAAACTTAGGCAAAGCAGGAAGCTGTTCAGGACAGATGGGTGGGAACTGGCATTGTGGATAACCCCAACACAGACAGAGAGTGGAGAAGCCCCTGGGTAACTAGACACAGATGAGTAGGCCCAGATCTGTCTTCTCTGAAGGTCACATTGGCTAACAATCTTGTATCCTGAGCTGGGAATGTTTTCACAGACTTTCAAGATAGCATTTCAGATGTGTTGCTACCTTTTCACCCTTTTGCTTCCATGATAGAAATTCCCATCTTTGCTTGTTCACCCTGGTCAGGTAAGCAAGTGAGCCCATGGCAGTAGACCAACAGTCTGCCAAGCCTGCAATCCCTGTGATTTAGGGTGATTAGGGCTTGGCTGTAATGAGTGCATATTAAGCCTTCCTTCAGAGCCTACAGAACATTTGATTCATAAACAAATTACTCTGAGCCTATAATGCAGGGGAAGGAAATAGCAGCTAATTTAACCAGTGAATCAATGGAGACAGCTCCCTACGCCTCATGCATTCCCGAGCACAATGGAGAAAATGAAAGTAATAAGAAGTGTAAAGGCTGATGAGCTAGGCCCAGCCCATGCCCTCAGTGCCAGGACTCCAGGCCCAGGACGCTGGAAGACATAGTCAAGATGGAATTTCATTGTTCTGGAAGATGGGGTGGGGGTAGCAGAAATGAAGGCTGGAGGATGATGGTGTGAGTGGGGTTGCCTCCAAGGTCACAAGGACTGACGGAGATGATCAGCAGCATTCCTCTGTGGTCTTTTCTTCAAGCTTTTGCACGGGGAGCCTGCAGTGGCTTCCCTCCAAGATGTACTGTTAGCTGTAGGTGAAATACTTTCTTCCCCATGTCAGTGTTGGTGAGTGTGGTGATCACAGAACAGAACCCAAACTAAGGAGACGTTGGTGCCAGAGTGCAGTGTCGCTCTGATGGACCTGGCCATGTTGATTAGAAGGGGCAATGTTGAGGCCTTTGGAACTTTGAACTGGAAAATTGAGTGAACACTCAGGGCTCAATGGGCTGTTTGTTGGGAGCTTGGAAGATCAGAATGTTGAGAGAAAGGCAGATCTTGGAAGCCTGGAAACATTGGTTCTGGTATCAGGAAGGAATCTGCACCCACTGGCAACAGGGTGAACCACCGAGGCGGTGAGAGGGAAGGCAGGAGAGCCAGGGGAATGATCTTGCCTCACCATGCCTGCTTTATCTACACTGCCAGAGGATGGTGCTGGTCTTGGGGTGGGCTTTCCCACACCGAGTAAGGCAATCAGTGCAGTTCCTCAGCTGAAGCTCCTGACTCAGTTGATTCTAACTTGTGCCAAGTTGACATTAAAACCAACGTCACAGGTGTCTTCACGGTTGTGATGATTAGCGTCAAATGTCAACTTGTCAGGATCTTGAATCAACTGGAGATGATCCATCTTAATTGTGTGGGGTACTATTCCCTAAATGGGGGTTCTGGACTGTATAAGATGGAGAAAGCCAGCTAGGAACATCATCATTGCTCTCTGCTTCCTAGGTGCAGATGCAATGTGACCAGCCAGCTTCCTGCTACCGCCAACAAGATTTCCCACCTTCCTGCTCCCACTAGCAGGGTTTTCCATCTTCTGACTCCCACCAACTGGGTTTCCCACCTTTCTTCTCATTTAAGTTGCTTTATCGGGAGACTGGGATCAAGCAATGATACAGTAACTAAGACCATTGAATGGGGAACCTAGGCAGCCTTGACATGATCCCGACTGTTAGTGCCAGCTGCCCAGGGTGGACTAGCAGGTTTGTGTCCTATTGAAAGCTTGAACCACAGACAATCTGGCAGAAATGTGATCACGGGGTCCTTCCCTGTCACTGTGGGCCTGTAGACAAAGAAAGCATTCTTCTGAGGCTCAGCACTCATTTCCAGAAAATGAATGAAGCACCCACCAGATGGGAGAGGGGCTTGTAAATCTCAGGCAGCACCATCTAGAATTAGGACCAGTCTCAGGTGGGTACCACTTAAATGGCTTCTTGCCTCAGTTTCTCAGCTGCAAAATGAGGTGGTGGATGGATTAAATAGCACAAGGGCCAGGCTTGGTACACAGCAAACCCACAGCATGTACTGCTGCGACCATGTCCTCATGATTCTCAACAGGCTCATTCCAGGGACACCCTCACTCCCACGCCACCTCATGCTCATCTTTAAAAGATTGTCTTTCCTATAAAGAAATGTCCCCTTAGAATCTCAGTGTCTTAGAACTTCACATGACTTGGGCCATTTTTCCTTCCTCCCTTCCTTCCTTCTTCCCTTCCTTCCTCCCTCCTTCCCTCCCTCCCTCCCTCCCTTCCTCCTTCTCTTCTTCTCTTCCTCCCTTCCTTCCTCCCTCCCTCCCTTCCTCCTTCTCTTCCTCCCTTCCTCCCTTCCTCCTTCTCTTCCTCCTTTCTTCCTTCCTTTCCTCCTTCCTTCCTTCCTTCCTTCCTTCCTTCCTTCCTTCTTTCTTTCTTTCTTTCTTTCTTTCTTTCTTTCTTTCTTTCTTTCTTTTTGTGGGGTGTGTATGTGTGCTGGAATTGAATCCAGGGTCACTTGTATTCTGTGTGAGCTCTCTATATCCACAGCCTGCTTTTTATTTTTTATTTTACTAACTTGGCCAGGCTGGCTTGTTTCAACCTCCCTACTCACTGGAATTGGTGTCCCCAGGCCAGGCCACACAGAAAGTTCTAGACAGCCATTTCCTGTTATAGGTGAGTCTCCCAAAATGACACAAGGGGAAAGAAGGACTCTCTTCCCATGGCATCTCCTCATCCCTCAGGGGAACCACGTCACACAGCCAGGATGACCTGGTTTCTTTAAATGTGACAGAGACTTTTCTGCTCTTGGTGATCTTAACTTGAGGTGCTAAGGTCCCAGACAATCAATGTCCACCAAAGCCACCCTGAGCTAGTGGTTTCTGAGTTCCTTATCTCAAGCCCAGGAAGAACAAAGACAGAGGATGAGCAGACCATAGATTGAATGCAGTTTATGGAGAAAAAGTGAGAGAACTCCCCAGAGTGGGAGGGGCCCCAAGGGAGCAATGTGACCATGCTGTCCTGCCCAGGGGGCTTTTTACAGAACTTACGGTATGGAAGTGGACAGAGAGTGAGGTAATCGCTATTGAGTTTATATCTATGAAGGCATTGGAGGATTTGCTTATAATTCTAGAGGATGGGTCCATGACCATCATGGCAGGAGCACGGCATCAGGCAGGCACGATGCTGGAGCTGTTGCCGAGACCTGAGAGCTCAAACCCACAGGGAGCAGGCAGAGAGCTGGTGGATGTTTTGAAGCTCATCATTGTTTTGAAGCTAGGACAATGAGAAGTCCCCGAGTCCTATGCGTGTTCCAGCAGCCCAGAGGGAGTTATTCATCTATTCAAGGTAGGAACCATATAGTCTGAATAGCTCCCGACCCACTATGGGCCCCTCCCTTGCTGTTGAAGGGGAGCCATCTCCCAGGAGTCTCAGGAACTCACGGTTCCCTGCTCTAATGGTGAGCTGACTGAGCTGTGGAGCACCCAGGATTCGTTCTTTTGTGTCTCCTGTCTGCACCCACCTTCCCAGCACTGTCCCAATACCAAGCTCAATGCTTCATCAAAACATTGCTGTGACTCTGTCTCCTGACACAGACAGACCTGTCCCACCCCAACTTGACTCAAAGCTTCTCATTTCAAAAAAAAAAAAATTGGAGAGGAGGCCTCCTTTCTGACAATAGTATGCAAATGTACACATGCCAAAAATAGTTTTCACAATTCCGAAGGGCATGCCAGAACATTCCATCACATTTGCTCAACCTCTAAATCAAAATTTTATGATGCCAACCCATTTGCTCAGTCACCAGTCTAGTGGTTTTTATGGGCTTCATTTTTCTGAAGGGAAAAAGAGGGAGGTGAAATAGGAGTCATTAGCCTGCGTTTCGGAGGGTAAACACAGAGAGCCAAAATAGGATGCACAAATGCTTTAAAGGTAACCACGCTGACTAGAAGCCATCAAATAGGAAAGAGTAAAGCACAGCCGCTCTCCATCAATGTCAGCCATGTCCAGACAGCAGACTCAAGGGACCGGCCCGCTGGTTTTGTATTCACAGTTCTGCGAAGAGGTGCCTGTGGGAGCAGGGTGACAGGAATTCCCGAGAGACAGGAAGAAGCTCTGACATGCTCTTCTCTCCCCAGAAGAGACTGGAGACAAATCTGAATGTTTCTGTGATAAAACAGCATGGTGCCTGATGACCGGGGTGTTGACCTAGAGCATCCGGCATGATGTGAGGTCCGGAGAGCACAGGCTGGGCCTGAGCCCCTAGACTATCCCTCCAGGCTTGGCCATTGGAGGACACCACTTGAGACAACTTTGAAGATGTATGGGGGTCAAGGCAGCTAGGTAGATCTGACCAAAGAGTGGAGAGGACAATGGGGCAGCCTGGCAGCGGTGTTTGGAGTCTGAGCCCTGCCATGTTCCCCTCTACAGTACCGAACACTGAATGTGAGGGCTGATATTGATTATCAGCTTGACTGGATCCAGAATCACTTGGGGACATGTTGGCTTTTGGGATTATCTTGACTAGGTTAATTGAGTCCAGAAGACACTCCCTTAAAGTGAATGACACCATTCTCTGGCCTAGGCTCCTGAAAGGTGTGAGGGAGAAAGTAAGCTGAGCATCAGCATCCATCTCTTTGCTTCCTGGCTGTGGGTGCAAGTGTGACCTCTGCTCCTGATGCTGTGATTTCCCCACCACAATTGTGCCTTGAAACGTGAGCCAAAAGGAGTCCTTCCTTCCTGAAGCTGTGTTTGCTGGGGTGTTTTTACCACAGCAACAAAACAAGGAACTCAGACACTGGAAAGGGCTGAGTGTTCTCAGGCAGCACCAGAATCTGGGCTGCAGCCACCAGACTTTTGATAGGGGCACAGGCTCCTGTTTGTCTGGTTGGAAGCTTCAAGGCAAGTGTTTCCTACTGTGGGACTGTTTCCTGGATGTTCCACTGTATCTGGCTCCACTCCTGCCCCTTTCTGCCCCATACCTTCCAGACCACTCTTCCTCCTCTGTTTCTTCTTCCCCCTCTCTTCTTTTCCTTCCTCCTCCCTCAAGTTGGGCAAAATAGAGCTGGGAGGTAGGGGTGCATCTGCATGGAGGCAGGGATGCATGGCAGTTGGGGCCTAGTCCCAGTCTATTGGAAACATCTTTGTCCCCAGTACAGTGCATGGTGATGGTAGACAGACCATGGTCTCACATGTCAGAACTGGGCTCAGCTCTCTCCGTACCCAAGCTGTGGTCTTCAGAAAGTTGGTTAATGTCCCCTGTTCATGTTTCCTCATCAGCACAGCCTCATGTTGACAGTGCTCCCCATGGAGAACGGCAGCCAGATTAACTGCTGCCTGGCTGTGCTATCCAAGAGAGGCTGGACAGACAGGCACAGGCTGCTTTTGCCTTTTCTATGCTTGATGGTGGCCAGAGGGCTCTGAAAGGTTTCCAGCACTCGGCTGACTTCTATGATGACATAAAAACCCTAAACCCAGGCCCCTCTCTCATGCCATTTTTGGGGGGTTGAAAAAGCTGATATTGATCAAATGCTCTCTCCAGCAGAAGAGAGTCAGGGGGCTTTCCTCCACTTATACACACATTTGCACCTTCATCTAGGATCACTGATCATGAATTTGAGCTCTCCTTCCGGGAAGGTGTGTGCTGAGTGGCGTGGAATCATGGGAAGAAAGATAAGTCCTCCATTCCACAGGGTTGCTGCCCACACGCAGCCACCAGCATCTCTGGGATGACAAGTTCCAGGGTGTCCTCAGTACATGCAGTCATGCGTGGGAATCACCAAGGCCAACACATGCTCAGCCATGATGCTTCATCACAGAGCTTGGGAACTGAGGGTGTGTCTTACCTGATTTGGGGTTTGCTTGTTTGATTTGCAACACTGAGGGGTAAACCCAGGGCCTCATACATGCTAGGCAAAAGTTGTACGACTGATCTGTGCCCTAAGTCCTTGATTTAAAACAATTTTTGATAAGGCTTGTGAGCTGTTACACCTCAGGGTCTCAACTTTAAAGCCTATTCTAATTTTGTCTCTGTTTAATAAATCACTGTGACCAAAGGGGAGGAAAGGGTTTGCTTGCCTTATACTTCCGGGTCACAGTCCATCACTGAGGCAAGTCGGGGCAGGAACTCAAGCAAGACTGAAGTATAAACCATGGATGAATGATACCTGTTGGAGTGCAGGCTCCTTTCTTTTATAGTCCAGGACCACAGGCCAAGGGAATAGTGCCACCCACAGTAGGCCAGACTCTTCCATATCAGTCAACAATCAAGACGACCCTCTCACAGACAGTCCTACCAGCCAAGCTGACCTGAGCAATCCCTCCATAGAGGCTTCACCTCTCAGGTGCCTCTAGCCTGTGTCTAGTGTACAGTTAAGGCTAACCAGCATGAAACCAAACTTCTTTTGAGTTCCTGAATCTGTCTAAATGAAGACTAGCCTGAGGACAGCAATGCAAACTCCTACCTATAGGAAGCAAGCTTCACCATTTTGGCACAAATATTGGATATGAAGACAACAAAAAGGCCGTACTTTCTTCCTGTGTACATCTAGTTTCAGTTTTAGTTCCCATATTCTCATTTCTTGTTGATTTTACCTTAAGATTAAATTAATTAAATTAAACACTGTATTAGTTACTTTCCTTGTTGTTACAAAATACCTAATGGAAGTAGCTCAAGGAAGGAAGAGGATTTTGTGTTCGTTTTTTTCTGTGCATGAGTATTTTGCCCGCTGTATGACTGCGCATCACGTGCATGTAGTGACCATGGAGGCCAGAAGCGGGTGTCAGATCCTCAGGAGCTAGAGTTATAGGCTGATTCAAGCCACTATGTGGGTTCTGGGAATTGAACCTGGGTCTTCTGCAAGAGTAGAAAATGTTCTCTTGGATGTTGAGCCAACCATCTCTACCCCTAAAAGGGGGTTTTGGCTCACAGTTTGGGGTGATGCAGTCCGTCATGGTGGGGTGACTGGTGACATCACACTGGAGATGAACATTTGGCTGGTGTCCTCCTTCTCCTCTTTTTACACACGATGGCACTGCCTACATTCAGGGCAGGTTTTCTCTCCTTGTTTTAAACCTTCTGGAAACATCCTCATGAACACACCAGAGGTGTGATTCCATAATGGCTCCAAATCAAGTCCTTCTGACAATGTAGATTAAACATCAAATATATAATGACTTTAAACCTGCAAGATACACACACACTAGGGTGAAATGGCTTATCTATGATCTCCATGGAGACTCTCATGAAAAGGCTTTGCTTCCTAGAGGAACTTAGTGGGATCCCTGCTTTCCATGTTCACCAAGCTGGTGACAGCGACCCTGAGTAAATACTTTTGTGTTGACAAAAGTGGGCAGAGGAGGAGTGAGGCTTGGTGACAAATACAGGAAGAACATGGGTAGTTATAAACGATGATAATGATTCCTGTTGTTGTTATTGATATCTGTTTAGCCCCTATTGTTTCCAATGCCTAGGCACAGTCAAGTATTGCACACCCTCTACCCTAACCACCATGACAGATCTCACAGCTACACCAGGTAGCATCTCATTCCTCATTTCAGGGCAGGGAAGCCAGGAACAGTGGCTTGAGATCTCTACACCTCTGTGATCATAGACTTTTCCATGGGAAAGGAGTTGACCAGGCAGGGTCTGCTAGCGGAGCCCTGACCTGCGCACCCTCCCAAGATTTGAAATAAGTGGCAGAGCCCTGCTGAAGGGTGGTTTGTTTGTTTGTTTGTTTTGTGACTCGAATCTGGAATCTGGGCAAGGACACAGGAAGAGAGCAGCAGTTCTATGGCTGTGGATAAGTACATGGCTCATAGATGCTGTTCTTAAGAAGGTACATGCCCTAGGAGCTGCTGGCCCCACTGGCCTCTTTGCTCAAAATAGACGCCACACGAGGAACAGATTTTGCAGGAGCTCACAGCAAGCCCAGGTACGGCCCCCATTGATGGTGCCTGTGACATCAGATGAGCAGGGGCCAGTGCTCGCTAGCTCTTTCTGGACAGTGTGTTCAACCTCTGTTTTTCAAGGGAATCCAAAGGAGTAGCTTAGAATTCCACACAGAATATCAAGGTGGCTACCATGTATTGAGCCCAGCATCCTTCAGAATATCATAGTGGTCACCATGCACTGGATCCCAAGTCCTTCAGAAGTTTAAGGGTACTAGAAAAGACATACAGAGAGACAGAGACAAAGACAGGGAGACAGAAACAGGAGAGACAGAGGAGCGGTCGAACAGAGAGAGAGAGAGAGAGAGAGAGAGAGAGAGAGAGAGAGAGAGAGAGATGGACAAACTGACAGAGGAGGAGAGAAAGGGCAAGGGAAAATAATATATGGATGGGTTAATAGAGGGGGAAAGCAGAAAATGTCAGAGAGAAAGAACAAGGGAGAGACAAAGAGATAGATACAGAGAGACAGAGATGCAGGAATAGAGAGCCACAGAGAGAGACATAGGGAGACAGACAGACAGAGAGACAAGTGGATAGGCAGTCAGAGAGGCAGGGAGAAAGAGCACTGGGTTGGAATGTGCCCTGTTTATAGAAAGCCTCGAGAACCGAGCCTTGCCTGACATTGCCGGGATTGCTGCGTAGGAGTCCCGGTATTAATATTGATCTCTGCTTCTCCCCGTGGGTAAGCAGCTGCTTGGACACAGCACTGTCTGATTACTTTAATATAGAAACACACAGAAAAAAAAAATCGCCCTTTCTTTCCATCTCTATCGCGTGGCTGTGAAGGGTCCAGGCAGGTCAGCACCACACAGACAATTTCATTTGTCCTAAAAACAGACCAAGAACTCCACTAGTGCCTCTGTAATGGCTCTGTGCATTGCCAGGCCTCAGTTTCCCCAGGAGATGAGGCCCCAACCAGAGCTCCAGCTGAAAGCATCGGCCTGAGATTGTTGAGCTCTGGATCCCAGGGAAGACATGACTGCTGTATTCTGCTTTGTGTGTGTCCACTAATGACCTGAGGGCTCCCAGAGTCCTCTGGGAGTGGTGTGGCTTCTCCTGGAAACTTTAGTTAAGTGGGAAACACGGACAGGGTTGTGTCCCACCTGGGCTGGACAGCTATGGAGACCCTGCAGCCACACTCAAGAGCAGAGTGAAGCCAGCCATTCCTGCTAGGAAGGGGCTGGCACTAGTGGAGGCATTTTATTTCTGTGATTATTCATTTATTTAGCTTGTGCGATTGAGAATTAACACCGTGTTGGCAGCACCCATCTCACCGATGGGTAGTGACTAATGTTAAGGGGTTTAGTGATTACAGCTCATTTTCACTCTGTTTTGGGGAGGACAGTGCATCATCTGGGCTCTGTGGACAGGCTGTTCCCAACTCAGGGCTTCCCTGATCTAATTGGTTTCCAGGGAAGTTTCGCTTTAATTGACTGCCTCTGCTGGTCTCAGGGACCACAGACTGTCATTTCAACACCCCAAAATCTCTTCTTCTCCAAGGAGACTCAGAGAGACAATTGCCTTCCACACTTCTTCCAAGCATGCAGCCGTGGCTAGCCCACAGTGCCCCATAGCCCGGCCATGCTCAGGGCACAAGCCCCTCCGGCTACTTCAGGTCTGCTTTGTTTAATGGTAGCTTCTGTGGTTGAATGGCCACCAGAAGAGACATGTTTACTGTGGAGCTGGGTTCTAGCAAAGTCCCTGTCATCTTACTCTGCTCTTTCCTTGGGACAGAATGGACAGGCAGATTGTCAAGTGGCACTCTGCTGAACACACACAATCCCCCCAGGAAGATGTGCTGAGGATTTCTGCTTTGATGGTGAATGGGCTGATCTTTGCTGATTTCTGGAGCTAGATACATACCTGCCTGAACCCCCACAGTGTATGAAGTGGGGGTGTCCTAGGCAGTGCTTGGTATTTCCCAGATCCAGATGTCTTTGGTGTACAACACAGGAAATCTAGAATGGAGTCACCTGGTGGTCTGGACTCAGGAGGAGGGAGCCAGCCTGGTAGGAGAGGAGAGGGAGTAAGGAGGAGCTCACACAGGTGAGAAGATGTTAGCTAGACAGAGAACAGCCAGAAGGCTGTGGGACCCTCCTGGAGAGAGGCTCCTGTGGTGGGAACAGCTTTTAGAAACTGCTCCAGGCACCGCACCGGGACAGGAAGGCAGAAAGTGGAGGTTGCCAGGTGGAGTACACTACAAAGCAAGGACCTGTGGACCCAGGCAGGATGGCTGGAGGGGCAGAGGCACCTGCCTAGCACAGCCCTCTGTAACCATAGACTGGGGGCCCAGGCTCTATGCTCCTCCCTATCTGCATTCTCCTGGCAGGTGGAGGATGGAGGTGCAGCATCTGAATTGAGCCTCCAAGAGTAGTTCAAAGGAGCAGTCCTGTGTCTCTCCATGGGGTTAGCAAAAACACTGTGGAGAGAAGCTATTGCTCTTGACCCCTAAATCCCGTGAATACTCAACTTCCCAACCACCTGACTCTAAGCCCCAAGCAGGCCATGGCACAGGATCATAACCTCTCCATCAGCGGATGGTTGCGGAGGGTCTGGGATGCATGAGACGTGAGATCTGCTCAAACCCCACGAGGGAGCCAGAAGTGGGAGTGGTTGGGATCTAGGAGTCATAGCGAGACCTTGGCTTGGAGTTTGAGGTGTCTATGTTCTGTTCAGGAGAAAATGGCAGCAGGTGTGGGGGCTGCAGGGGCTGGACCAGTGCCCTATTTGCTTTGGTGCAGGATGCTTGGATGTTGGAGGGCTGGGCTCCCTTTTGCTCTGGTTATTTGTCATCTATGGTGAAGCGAAGGTTCAATGCCATCATTTCTTTTTCCAAGGTTGCTCTGAGCATTGAGGAGACAAGAAGTCTGGAGTCTGTGGGAATGGGCCCCCTCTGCTTGTTGCTGGGCCAAGGGCACCATGGGTCCTGCTGTCAGACACATCCCAGGAAATGGCGGCTCAAGCTGAGCCTTTGCTGACCTCGTCTCTTCCTTCCTCTCTGCACAGAGCTCATGTTGAGTTCACTTGGAGTGGATTTCTGTCTATAGAACGCAAGCTAGAACATTCCATCCACCCAGAGCCCCTGACACCCTCCTCAGTATTTGATGGAACAACAGCTGTCACGTTGTATCCAAAATCAGTTCTCCTCCCTGGACCTGGTACTTTCCTAGTAGACCCAAGGTCAGTGGCCTTGGATGGGGATATTTCTTGGCTCTTATGGTAGACTCCATTCCACTTCAGGGATTTAGGCACAGGAAAGAAGGGCAAGAGGTCAGGAGGTCATTAGAGGACGAGGCACAATACACAATGCAGAATCAAAGCATGAACAGGGATTCACCAGATCCAGGGACCACTAGGCAAGCGGGAGGTGACTGGGACAAGAGGAAGGGCTTCCAGAACTGGGAACTGCTTCCAGTTGAAACCCAGAGAGGGAGTTACTGTCCACCCCCCCCACCCCACCCCCCGCACACACACCTGATTCTGACCAACAAGGAAGAAGTAGGTTGCCCCCTCTGCTTCCAGAAGGATCATAACCCAGGCCACACCTGACTGGTCTGGTGAGGCCTGTGCAGGAATTCTGGTCTCCAGAGCTATGATGTCACACAACTGGTGATTTTAAGTGGCTGACTTTGAGGTAAATTGCCAGCATCACCCACAGACGAGTGCACCCAGGAACAGGGCAGCTGTCCCTCAACCCCTGCTACCTACTGACTGAATCCTTACCTCTGTCCCAACTCCTGGGACCCTCCACCACCCCATAAGATGGACTTTCTTCCCAACTTCTGGGACCCTCCACCCACACAGATGGGTCTCCTTCCCAACTCCTGGGACCCTCCACCCACACAGATGGGTCTCCTTCCCAACTCCTGGGACCCTCCACCCACACAGATGGGTCTCCTTCCCAACTCCTAGGACCCTCCACCTACACAGATGGGTCTCCTTCCCAACTCCTGGGACCCTCTACTCTACAGATGGGATGCCATCATCACCAAGCTCCACATGAAGCACAGTGACCCTGGTCCCTATCTGTTTAGGATAATAGACACATGGTCACCTCTGACACATGTCCTTGGTGAGTACCTCATAGTGATCTCTGGCATGAGCTAGTCTAGACCTGCTCTCCTGTCTCTGTTTTTCCCAATCTCAGACCACTGGGGGACACAGTGTGTTTGCTTTCAAGAAAGACTGTCTTTGCTGGCTTCTTAGGTCCTACTGCGAAGCCATGAAAACATACCACATCCTGGGTAGCTAATAATGAACAGAGACCAACTCAGCTACGAGGTCCAAGATCAAGGGCTTGCATCTGGCACAGGCCTCACCATGTCACCCCAAGGTGGAAGGCAGATGGGTGAGAGAACACTATGCAGTGCAGGGCACATTCCTGCAGTCACAGAGTTCTGGTTGCTTTGCTCACTGCTATGAAGAAATACCCAACAGGCGCAATTTAAAGAAAAAGGAAGGGAGGGAGGGAAGGAAGGAAGTTAGGAAGGAAGAAAGAAGGAAGTTAGGAAGGAAGGAAGTTAGGAAGGAAGGGAGTTAGGAAGGAAGTTAGAAAGGAAGAAGGAAGTTAGAAAGGAAGGAAGTTAGGAAGAAAGAAAGGAAGAAGGAAGTTAGGAAGGAAGGAAGAAAGTTAGGAAGGAAGGAAGAAGGAAGGTAGGAAGGTAGGAAGGTAGGAGGGAAGGGAGTTAGGAAGGAAGGACAAAGGAAGTTAGGAAGGAAGGTTTATTTGGCTCACAGTTTGAGGTTACAGTCCATCATGGCCAGAAGACATGACAGCAAGAGTGTGAGATAGATGTCACGTTGTATCCACAATCAGGAAACTTAAAAAGGAACAAGAAGTTGGACCTGGTTTTAAAACCTTAAAGCTGCTCTGTGACCCACTTCCTTGGGCAGGGCTCCATTCCCTAAAAGTTCCACAAGTTTTCCAAACAATGCCACCAGCTGGGCACCAATGTTCAAACACATGGGTCGGTGGGTAACATTTCACATCCAAACTGCCATGGAGCATGTTCATGCATTTGAGGGCAGCTGAGCCATTGAGAGTCAGTCTTTCCTCAGGTCCCGTCTCTCAACACTGCTGCTTTCGAGGTTGGTAGCCATGAGCTGAGGGGGCACAGTCAGAGCACAGCTTTCCTTCCCCTCCCACTTGTGCTGGAGAACCTGAATGGTGCTGCTGTCTCACTAGCCCATTCTAGCAGCTGAACTGCTTTTTCTTGACTGAGATACACTCTGCAGTGCACACCGTGATCTCTACACTTTGGTCCCCATCTCTTTGTGACAAGAGAGACCTCAGAACCTGAACAGGACCAGCCAAGAATCCCTAAGCGACAGTGTCCCCACAAGTAGTATGATTACTCCATCAATATTGCTACCAGCATTTAGTTAAATTAAATCTACTCTTCAACTACTTTTGAAAAGAATCAATACAAGGCACATGTACCTCTCTTTGTCCCATCTCATTCTTTTTTATTTGGGTTCATTTTAATGGTTCCATATAATCAGAAAGGAAATCGAAAATGAAAGCTGCCAGGATTAATTTGTCACGGATCAATTTTCTTGTATTTGGGAAGCTCACTAATGCTTCAGAGCCCGTCCACCTTTTCACTCGGAGGTTGTCATAATGGACTTCAGTCGATACGGCTTTTGATGGTAAAATGCACCCCCTGTGACCTCCGCCTGGTTGTCCTGTCATCCTGTCTGTGATCGAGACAGTAAACGGTTGTGATAAGGTATTTCATGTTATAGTGCGTGCTCTTTAATCTGAGATGTGTTTGTACCCCTGGAAATCTTGCCACGGAATGAAAGTCACTCCTCTTTCTTATTGATCAATAACAAACCTCCTTCAATTGCCAATCAGGAGCAGAGAGGCACTAGAATGACTCATAGTCTCATTTGTGCTCTCATGGGGGCCAAAAAGCCCTGTCAGGTCCCAGAGTGGGGCACCTCACGGGGGCTGAGAAGCCTGTCAGGTCCCAAGGTGGGGCATGTGCTGACATACCAAGCAGAAGCCTAGAACACAGAGGGAGGATCTGACACTGTAGAGGGGAGGCCCACTCATTGGTGGTTTTCTTGAGTCCCGAGACCTCTCAATGGTGGTCTGGTAGGTAGCTGATGACTGGATGTGGTGAGTTCTAGGATGTTTAATGGGTTATGTGGCTCTGTAGACTCAAATTCAAGCCCCTACAACTAAACAGGGTCTTATCCCTGGACCCCAGTATCCTATGGGATGAGAACTCCATTCCTGGCTCCATCTGTGGGACTCTGGTGAATGGCTAGTGAATGGCCCAACAGCTGCAGTTTGAAGATAGGTAAGTTTGCCCTCAGTCATGGATACCTGCTCAGAGATGCCCAGGTGTCTTGGGGAAACAGATATTTTGCGTGTGAGTAGATGAATCACTTGACATTCTACATTTTTCACAGTTGAGCCCCTTATCCAAGACCCTGCCATTTTGGAAAACCTCAGATGGGTAAGTATGTCTGTCCTGCCTGCCTTGCACAGTAACCTAGGAGATCTGAATCAGAGAGCATCGTCAGCTCCATATCACTCATTACAATAAAAGAAACAGAGGTCTGGGAAGATGACGTAGTTGGCACAAAGCTTGCTGCACAAGTCTGAGGATCTGAAATCAGATCCCTAAAAAGCCTGGTGTGCCGGTTCACATCTGTAATTCCAGAGCTGAGGAGCCAGGGGCAAGAAGACCTTTGGCTGGTCAGTCTCTACCAGTGGTTCTCAACCTGTGTGTTTGAACACCTTTGGGGACTGAATATCAGATGCCCTGCATATCAGATATTTCCATTACAATTCATAACAGTAACAAAATTACAGTTATGAAGTAGCAACAGGAATAATGTTATGGTTGGGTTCACCACAACTTGAGGAACTGTATCAAAGGGCACAGCATTAGGAAGGTTGAGAACCACTGGTCTGTACAATCTGGGAGCTCCAGCTTCATTGAAAGATTTTATCTCAAAAAATTAGGTGGGAAGAGATTGAAGAAGACACTTGACATCTCACCTATACACATGTGTCCACACATATGCTCACACATACACATGCACACACACACACACACACACACACACACACACACACACACACACACGAATATGTGCACACCACATCCACACTTTTTTATTTAATAAAGAAAGATGAACAGAGCAACAGGGGCCATCTCCTACAATGCAAGTGTCCCTGACCTGCTCAACCATCCATAGAAAGCTCATCCCCTGGGCATGGTCGTTTGCAGAGCTGTGCAAAGCCATGTGTTATTATCAGTAGTCTGCTGAGCTTTTAGCAACAATTTCCCCCATCTGAAGATGAGAGTGATGTTACCACCCTCTTGATAGAGCTGTGGAGAGATCTAAATGAGGTGGTCCGTGAGTCTCATACCCAGTTAGTGTGTTCTAGGCTGACGTCGGTTGCTGCCACCACCATCATCACTGTGTAGACATTATCTTGACTGTCTGCAGACTCTGAATGTCTCCAGACGAGCTCAGCACTTCTTGAGCATCTTCGGGGCTCAGCCTCAGACTTTCCAAGTTAAGGAACAGCTTGTTCCAGACTCAGAAAACCACTGGCAAAGGGGGGCCTGAGGCTTCCCTGGTGTGACCAGCCATGATGGTTAATGTTGCCCACGTGATGGGATCAGGAACTGCCTAGGAGTCAGGCCTCCACGCACACATGTGAAGAGTTAGTTCGATCAGGTCGGTGTCGCAGTTTGCCGTCTGTGGCTGTAATGAACACAACGATCAAAAACAATTTGGGAAGGAAAGGGCTTGTTTCATCTCGCAGCTTACAGTTCATCAACGAGGGAAGATGCCATGGCAGGTACTCAAGGCAGGGACCTGAAGGGGGACAGAAGCAAAGGCCGTGAAGGAACACCGCTTCAGTGGCTGGCTCTCCACGGCTTGTTTAGCCCGTTTGCTTACACAACCCACAGCAACCTTCACAAGGGTGGCACTGCCCACAGTGGCACCTCCCACATCAATCATTAGTCAAAAAACTGCCCCATAGACTTGCCACAGGCCAGTATGATGGAGGCATTGCCTCAGTTGGGATTCCCTCTTCCTAGATGATTCCAGCTTGTGTTAAGGTGACGAAAATCCAACTAACCTCCAGGAACGCCTGTGCGATAACACCTTAATTAGTTTAATTAAAGTGGAAAGATCCACCCTAAAGGAGGGTAGCGTGCTGTTCCCAAGGCTTGGGTCCTGAACTGAATAAAAATGATAAACCAGATGAGGATCAGAGTTCCTGTCTCTCTGCTTCCTGACTGGGCAACCCTCTCCCCAACCTCTCCAGCCCCACCCACCCATTCTCTCTGTGACTTCTCTTCCATGTTGGACTGTACCCTCAAACTGTGAGGCCCCACCCCCCACTCTGTGACTTCCCTTCCATGTTGGTCTGGACCCTCAAACTGTGATGCAAGCGAACACTTCTTTCCTTCAAGTTGTCCTTTCAAGTGTTTTAACACCACAAGCGAAAAGAAGCTAAGACAACAAATGCAGGCTGGCCTTGGAACTGGAATATCCTTCATGGTGATGTGTGGGCTCATGTTAGCTAAGCATCTGACTAGCTGATGGTCAAGTCAGATCAACGGCCCTCACCCTCCATGGTGTGATATTTTCTAACCAAACAGGTGCTAGTTCTTTTATTTACAATCTCAAAAGTGACTTTGCAAGGTGGGCCAGAACCAACCCCACTCTCTCTACTTCCTACTATGTGGGGCTTTGGGGACAGCTGAGTGCCAGCCCCACCCAGTTCAGAATGGAGCTAGGGCTCTCTCCCTTCTTAAAGCATCTTTGATTCATTCCCCTCCTCCCCACACCCAGGACTTCTCTCTAGTTTCCTTTTGCAAAAGTCAGAAGAAAAGGACCCTGGCAGATGAAAACCCAGACTTTAACACATTTTGTATGTTCCTCCTCTTCCCAGCAGATGGCCCTGGGTGTCATACACATACATTTGACAGGGAAAGGGCTTCTTGGGGCTTTCTGGTCTAGGGGACTAACATTTGTAAATGCTGTCTGCGTGCTTGAACAGCAGGCATCCCACCAATTTGCAGGTTATAGGCTCCCATCATACCTGGCGGTGAGGTTATTGAATTCTTCTGCATCCTTAGAAACTCTGCTTGCTTTATCCATTATTGAGAGATGGAATCCAAAACCTCCCAACAGTATGTTGAACTCATCAGTCCCTCCTATAACTCTATCAGACAATGCTTTACATATTTTGAGACAATTCTATTAGGCGAATACAGATTGGAATTGTGTCTTCCTTGGAAATTGACCCATAAATCATACCACACCGACGCTCTCTGCTAATGACTTCTTATTTTTTTTATATTGCAGCCTATTTTTGCCTGATATTAGCATTGCGATCCTGCAATAAGTGGTTAATTGCATGGCCTACTTTCTCCCATCCCTTAGCATCCAGATGTGCCTATCCTTCCCCAAATGCAGCTGGGTTCCTTGTGCAATGTGAGGCTGAAGTTTTTTTTTTTTTCTGTACATTGCCAAGTTAAATTCATTTACGCTTATTGAACCCATGGATGCTCCGTGTTTTTTTCATCTCAGCTTTAGCCATTTGCTAGTCCATTTCTATTCTCTTTTCTTATCCCATTATTTTTCATGGATGCATGTGTGTGTGTGCGCGCACACACACATAGGTGTGAATGTGAACAGGAAGGTTGGAAGTTCGCACAAGGTTTCTTCCTCAACTGCTCTCCACCTTATTTTTTGAGGCAGGGTCTCTCACTGAGGCTGAAGCCTGCTAACCTTGCTGGATTGCCTGGGCTGTGAGCTCCAGGGCTCCTTCTGTCTCTGCCTCCCTCATGAGATGACAGGTGTGTACTTCCATGCCTGCCTTTTCACACAGACTCTAAGGGTCAGACTCAGACCCTTATTGTGTGGAGACAGCACTTTCCTGACTCAGCCATCTCTCCTGCCCTTGTCACGTTTTCATGGCGTGACTTTATTGTCAAGATGTGCAGGTTTGTGCTAGTCATCTCATCCAAGTTTGATAGGATGGATGATGGAGCACTTTTTCCCTGAATTTGCCAAATGCAAACGGGCTGGACATTGTTAATGTAATTCTTACTTGTATATATTTTTATATAGTTATTGTACTTATTGTATATAGTTTTACTGTGTTAGTTAAAACCTTTCCTTTCTATTTAGACAAAAGGGGGAAATGCTGTGTGACAGTTTGATTTCATTCTGAAAATAAAGCTTGTTTTGAGTCAGAGGACGGAGCTAGCCACTAGCTGACCAAAATTAACCATAGAGGTTTAGAAGACTGTGGACAGATACGAGATAGGAAGTAACAAGGCAGGGCTGAGAGAGCATCTCAGCCCTTTTGGAAGAAGGAACAGAAGAGGTAAGAAGTCACTGGTGGCTGCACCTCTGCTTCTCTGATCTTTCAGGTTCTTACCCCAAAATCCAACTCCCAATTCTTTTATTGGTAAGGAATAATTAGACAAATGCTTCACCTATCCAAGTTTCCAGTACATCTACCTGCAAAGATAATAGCAGTGACCTATACCAGAGAGCATCATGGGAGCTCCATGAGTGACTGAAAACAACATTCTGCAGAGGCATCGAGTGTATCATACCATCATACCTTGGTAGCTTCTTCCAGGCAAGCACTAACCAGGATTAACACTACTCAGCTGCTCAGGTCGTGGAGGTCAAGTGTATAAGCTAGGGATGGAGCCTTGGGGCCCCTCTGTGGTGGTTTGAATGGGTATGGGCCCCATAGAGTCATGTGTTTGAATGCTTGGCCCATTGGGGGTGGTGCTATTAGGAGATGTGGCTTTGTTGGAGTAGGTGTGGCCTTGTTGGAGTAGATGAGGCTTTGTTGGAGGAAGTGTGTCACTGTGGGGGTGGGCTTTGAGGTCTCATATATTTTCAAGTCATGCCCACTGTGGCAGTCTGTCCCTGCTGCCTGCAGATCAAGATAGAGATCTTTCAGCTCCTTCTCCGACACCGTGTCTGCCTGCATGCTGCCTTGCTTCCCACCATGACAACAAATGACTAAACCTCTGAAACTGTAAGCCAGCCCCAGTTACATGTTCTCGTTTATAAGAATTACCGTGGTCATGGTGTCTCTTCACAGCAATAGAAACTGTAACTAAGACACCCTCCCTTATCCATGCTGGGATTTGGGCTGACTTTAACATGCACAGCTCACCACAACTACTGTGAGATCATAAGAATGACCATCACATTGTACCCAGAGACAGAATTCAGGGCTCTCCTCCCCATCCTCTGGCCTCTCCCCCTGTAATTCTATGAGTTATATTATGGGTTGTTGTTTGAAGTCTACCTTCCAGCTTGCCTCTTCTTTAAGTTAGATCCAATTTGCTTTTTTAAATTTTTTTCTTTTTGGTTTCTTCTTTTTCTCTCATTTTTATCAGGTCTTGAGAATTTCATACAATGTGTTTTGGTTATATTTACCCTCTCCCCAAACTCTTCCCAGATCCATCCTTCCCTGCTCATGCAATTTGTGTCCTCTTTTTTATTTATTTAAAACCCATCAAGTCCAGTTGGTGCTGCCGATATGTTCTTGGATGTGTGCCCTTCCACAGGAGTCTGGTTAAATCATGGAGGGCTGTGTTCTTAAAGAAAATTGACGCTCCTTCTTCCAGCAGCCATTAATCACCAACAGCTCCTCAGCCAGGAGGTGGTACTTTGTGCCCATCTCCCTCTGTACGCTGGGATTTGATCTTGCTCCAGCTTGTACAGGTCTTGTTCACACTGCTTCTGCTGATGTGAATTCATATGCACAATTGCTCTGTTGTGTCCCATGAGATACAATATTATTTCCTTGTAGTTATCTACCACCTGTGGTTCTTAAAAATGATTCCTGAGCCTTGGGAAGAGAGGGTGTGATATGGATGTACCATTTAAAATGTACATTCTACAGTTCCTTATTCTCCGCACCTTGACTTGTTGTAAGTATCTGTGCTAATCACCATCTACTACCAAAAAAGTTTCTGAGGAGAGTTGAGAGATGTATTGATCTATGGTTACAAAGATAAGAGTGTATGGGCCAATTTATTACTGTATGAATTCAGTTAAATAATAGTATTAGGTTCTCTCCTAAGGCCTGTGACCAGGCTAGTCATGGGCTCTTGGTGGTACCAGGTATGGGTTTCATTCTATGGATCAAAACTTGAATCCAATCAAAAAGTGGTTGGTGACTTCCATGGCATTCATGCCACTATCACATCATCGGGCATCTTGCCAGGCTAGTTATTGCAGCATGTAGGATTCACAGCTGGGTAAGATTGGTGATTACTCTCCTCATCTGGTATCATGCATAACACCCCCTACTCTGCCTTTTAACATTTATCTGAGATTTTCATTACAATGAAAACATTTCTCAGCTCAGAGAGTTCTAGTTGGCTCTTTGTTGGAGTCTGTCTGTCACTCCTTCCTTTTTCTGCAGCTCTGTTTTCTACTTCTTACACACTCCTCACTGTCTTTTCCTGCTGTCACTCTGCTCACTCTAGTGTTCAGCTTTGCGGGAGAGAAAGCCGGAGAGTGTTGTTCCTGCTGACTCTGGATCATGGCAGTTCATTCTGGCCATGGTTGTGAATTCCTGGGCTAAGAGGGGAGTGGTTTTTGTTGTACATGTCCAAATGGAGAATATTTTCCTCAAAATGGGATTTCCAATCACTTCTGATATGACACTGGGGAAGTGACTTCTTAGAATACTCTAGCCCCTTCTGTATTTACGGGCCTGACTTCTGGTACCAGCGCTAAGTTTTCTCCTTTCCAATGCTACAGATGCCCCACCTGAAGGAAGCCTTTCCAACTCTGCAGTTCCTATCTGGGTGGGGAGAGGAGCAGGACTATTGTTTTGTGTTTTCCTTTTAAGGCTGCTTAAAGTTTTCCATGCAAGCCCAGCAAAGCAATAAAAATTATGTTTTATGCAAGAACCAATTGTTCCATAGCAGGAAGCCTCCCCAGGGGATCCTTCCACTCCGAGTTGTCATCATCCTTGATCAAGCATTCAAGGAAAATGCAATCACAGGCACCATGCCAGTGATAGGGAAAAGATGAGGGATGCCACCTCGGATGATTCCAGAAGCTATGCACTGTTTCTCTCTGTGCATGCTTTCTTTCTCAGTACCCATTAAACATTCCCACAGTCATCTGAAAGACATCCTGAGAGTTCACATCCACTAGAATGTGAACAGCCAAGGGAGAGAGGATCTCTCATCTTACTTATGGATGTTTCCCCATGAAATGAATGGGACGACAAAGATGTTCTTTAGACATCTTTGGCCAACTGCATGAAAGCTCAGTTAACCTCCCAAAGACTGTAAGGGAGTAAACCAAAGTACACCATTCTACTACTCCAGCCACATCATAGGCAGCATAATGTGATAGTACTGGAGAGAGCTGAGTCCACCAAACATTATCCAAATCTCTTTCTGACACTAGTATATGTTCCTACACTGCTGCGTCTACCCACAGGTGCTCCTGAGCCTGTCTCCATGTGATCATCTTCAGTGAACAGTTGACTGGATCCTCATCTGTTTCCAGGTCTCTGCTTGGGATAAGCAGTTCTCAGGTCTTGTGTGCATCAAAATCACCAGTGGGTTTGTTCAGGTGCAGATCACCATCTTAACTTCCCACCCAGGTTTCCCAGTCAACAAGTCTGTGGGAGACCTAAAAAAAAAAGTTCCCAGACAAACACATTCCTGGGAGCTTCTAGGTAGAGCCCACACTGTGGGAACCCCTTGAGGCAGGCAAGTGTAGAGATAGCTTACAACCCAGGAGCCCTCTGCTTTAGATATACAAATTTCTCTCCAGTCACAGCAGGATACCACCCCACCCTAGAAGGCTCTTTTGTGATTACTTCATCTCAAACACACCCTGGGACTAGAGCCCATCCAGGCAATGAGCAGGTTTGGGATCCATGAACATTGGGGCACCTGATGTCCTCAGAGTGGTCCTTTAGGGAAAACCTCTGTTTGCCATCCATGACAGTCAGTGTTCATCACTTAACACAACCTAGAATTACCTAGGGAGAGAGTCTCAATGCCTATGTCAGGTTTGTTCCTGTGGGCAGGTCTGTAGGGGATTGTCTTCATCATGCTAATTGATGTACGAAAACAGCCCACTGGGGATGACATCATTACCAGGGTCCTGGACTGTATAATAATAGGGACATTACATTGAATAATAAGCCATGCATGCATCTTCTCTCTTTCTGCTCTTGACTGTGGATGTGGCCTTGACTCCCTCATGACAAGTGACTGTGATCAGGAGCCATGAGCTAAAATAGTGCACACACACCCCCAATACTCAAAGTTGTTTTTTGTCAGGGCATTTTGTCACAGTGACAGGTATGAAACTAGGACACCGTATTATTTCTATACACAACTGGGCACACATATGATTAAAATTATGGAATATGTGACCCACATCTGCACAGGAGGTCTGAGTTCTCACATATTAAGATTTAGACAGTGTAGAGCACCACCAATATCCTGCCTCTAGAAACTAACTTTCTCCTTCTAGGATCCACTAAAGGAAGTCTCAGAAACCACCCAGGGCTTTCCAGCACCCTCACTCTGTATCCTTCGGTTTGTCCTGCCTTGTGCTTCTGCTTCTGAACTTTGCTACTTTACTATGTATGTGTGCACTTCTCCAGTCCTTTGAATGAAAACCCCCACACTCGGGATGCAGCCTTACCTTGGCCTTTCTCATCCAGTCACCTTCTTGCCCAGCTCTTCTCCCATTTGAGGGCTTCTCCAATCAGACCCTGAGAGCTGTGTTTGCTGTGGTGTCTGCTCTGTACTCTGGAATGAGGGTGCAGTCCCTTCCTGGTAGAGCACGCCAGCTGAGTACACCCCACACCCTAGCAGAACTCGCCCAGGCTGTCCTAGAATTTCTTTGTCAGCCTTGGCCTTACCGAAAACGCACTTAGGGGGAAGTGCCAAGCGGGCGAGGGAGAGCTGGCTTGATGGGTACAAATTGCAAGTTCTCGTATGCAAATGCCTAATAATCAGTTGTCTCAGCAGCACATCTTTTATCCCATCCCTTCTGGAAGGATGACATCTCCCGCTTCGTTGTCCCTCGAAGATTGATGGCCTCGTGTGAGGCTGCGACAAAGACTCTCCGTGTTCCTTCTCAGCCACCCTCATCCCCTCGCACAACCGCTGGTAATAAATGTGTTGTAAAAGATGGGGGTGTCAGCATAATTAGTTCTGCAGCAGCAAGATGGCTGATGATTTATGGGAGGGGGTCCATGTGTCCCTTTGTTCTTAACCCGAAGTCAATCACCAAAAGACAAAGTCCAACAGAAACACATGGGCAAACCAGCTTCGTTGTCTCATGGACAGAGAATAACCTATCAATATCACATTATTAACGTCCAGGAGAAGGGAGATATTAGAAAAACTTCCGCTCATTTTTTCCTCATTTTTTTGGACCGTAGATGACATCTGATCCCCGAGTCGTTAGCATGCTCTCTGAAGTTCGAGCTCCCTTCATCTCTTCCCACAGGCCTCTCTTTCTTTCCCCAGATTGAAGGCTGGCCTTAAAAAAATGCCCTACCTCTATACTATGATTTAATATGTTACCCTCTGACCAGCATTCCCCTAGAGCCAGGATCCACATATGTCTTCCATTCAGGCAGCATAGGCAACAGGACTCTCTGGTTGGGGTGCAAAGGAATTTAAAGAGCAGCAGGTAAGGGCTGGGGCTACAGCTCAGGTGGAAGAGTGTGTGCCTACCATGCATAATACCCTGGGTTCAATGTCTGGTACATAAATGTGATACGGTGGTCACTGCTTGCAATCCCAGAATTTTGGAGGTAGGTGAAGGCAGGTAAGTCAGGAGTTCAAGGTAATCTTCCTCTATACAAGGAGTTGAAGACTGGGATATACGAGGCCTGGCTCAAAGAAAGAACAGCAAGGGAAATCCAGGCTCGGCCTCCGAGCAAGTGTGAGTTCATACCTTCATCTGTCTTGCAGACACAGATAGAGTTATGTGACCCAGTCACAGCTGAGTCCAAAGCTCACCTGCTTTCTTCAGTCATAGAGAAATAGGACAGAAATCTAGAAACTTTTTGAAAAAAAATGGCCCCCAAAGGGTATGGCACTATTAGGAGGTGTGGCCTTGTTGGAGTAGGTGTGGTCTTATTGGAGGAAGTGTGTCACTGTCGGGGCAGACTTTGAGGTTTCTTTTTCTCAAGCTTTCCTCAGTGTGATTGTCAGTTGAAGTTCCCATTGCCTGCAAGATGTAGCAGTCTCAGCTCAGCCACCACCTCTGCATGCACACCACCATGCTCCCTACCACAATAATCGACTAACCTCTGAAACTGCGAGGGAGCCCCCTCATTAAATGTTTTCTTTATAAGAGTTGCTGTGGTCATGGTCTCTCTTCCCAACAATAGAAACCTGAACTAAGACACATTTATAACCAACAAAGCAGATATTTCATAATGTGGGTCAGGTATATGGTAACAGTGAGTGTCCTGATTCTCAACAACACCCCCAGCCCCAGCAAAGAAGCCTATGGATCCTTCCCTGAGGTGTCATAGGTGGGGTAAAGCAGGAACAGAGGGACAGAAATGAGGTGAGAACTAAGATATAGCTATTCAACCACTTCTTTTTCCCAATCTGCCTAAGGTAGGGAAGGTGTCATAGTGGTAAATGTCCCTTCCCATGGAAACATGAAGCCAAGAGGAAAAGGTTCCACTTTGTGGTCTTATGAAAGAGGTTCTGGGTGGCATCCTAAGCAAGGACCCAAGAAGTGTGGTGGTAGTGGGAGGACAGTATCCAGCCTGTAGTTGGTCACAAAGTGCGGTGTGGGGCTGGTTGACAACCAGAGAAGTGGGGTTGGAGGCACTCTGCTGAGTATCTCCAGCTTCCTTCCGACACCGTTGACTGTTGACTAGATCCTCTCCCACAGCCCCATTTCTTTCTGAGGCAATACATAATAAAATCTCACAAAGAAAGAGATCAATGCCACTTTTCTCTTGCATAGGACAAGGAGGAGTGAGGCAGAGCCTAGTGGAGATATGTCTTACCATCTCTTCCTCCATCAGGCTCTCGATGTGGACCTGCACCTATCAGCCTGTGCACAGGAGCCCCTGTTGGTAGATAAGAAACATGAAGCCTGGTCTTGGGCAATTGTGCCTCCTCAAGGCTCCTATTGCCCCTACTCAGCCTGAGCATCCTCTGAGAGTCCTGGTCTGGTGAGCCCTCACTTACTGCCTGTAAGCCCAGCCCATCTATGTTTTCTCAGAAAGGAGACTAAGAAAAGCCCTTTGTCTTGGTCAGTGTCCATGGGGCTCTGGAGGAAAAATGTGTTCTATTCTAGGGTTGTCTTTAGTGACTCCAGTGTGATGCTGTGGAACGCCTTCCTCCAAGCTGAGCAGCCACCACCCTAGACATTCGAGCAGCTCTGACTCCCATCAAGGGTCGCGATCAGGCCTGTTGATGTCCTTATAGAAGGAAGGGATCTGGTGGGTATTTAGACTCTCACCTGCAATTCCCAGCATCCTTCCCACACCTCCCCCCTCCCAGTTGTATAGAATTCTGCCCCAGCTGTAAGGAGTCATCTTGGGAGATGTTATAGAGAGTATGGAAGGTTAACTAAGGGAGGCTCCAACTACTCAGCCATAGGGGTGTCATCATTCATACTAGGCAGGATTTTGCAATGAGACAGCTTCTTCAGGATCACCCATGCTCCTGTAAGTAAGCCCAATAGTCATTGGTTTGACAAGCTGAACTTGGGTGAATTGATGCTTCGGTCTGTCATTGGTACCCTGTCTGCATTGAACAGACATTAGTTCATAGCTCCCTAGGGAAAGTTCATGCAATGAATGTGAACCTCCAGGTGTAAATAAACACTTCTGTAGCTAGAGTTTTCCTGCCTGGCCCACAGTCAGGACAAATCTCTCTCACCCACCAGTCCCACAGCCGCTCAGACCCAACCAAGTAAACACAGAGACTTATATTGCTTACAAACTGTATGGCCGTGGCAGGCTTCTTGCTAACTGTTCATATATCTTAAATTATTCCATTTCTATAAATCTATACCCTGCCACGTGGCTCATGGCTTACCGGCATCCTTTCATGCTGCTTGTCAGGGTGGCAGCTGGCAGTGACTCCTTCTGCCTTCCTGTTCTTTCTTTTCTCCTCTCTGTTAGTCCCGCCTATACTTCCTGCCTAGCCACTGGCCAATCATGTTTTATTTATTGACCAATCAGAGCAATTTGACATACAGATCATTCCCCAGCACAGCCAAGTGCAGACCATCTCAGACACCTGCACTCAGGCCTGTGGTCCTAATCATCCTCTATGCGGACCTGCTGGGTAAAGCCATGAGGAACCCAAGAACGGGCTCCCACAGGACATACAGAACATCCCACAGCACACTTCTAAGATGTGGAGAAGAGAGGGTGACCAGAAGGAAGTTCTCCTTCCCTGGGTGACAGGCTTCCAAGAAGCCACACAGTGTCATTTTTACTCCCTAAGGAGACCAGCTCCTTCCCCTAGGAATGGTCCAGATCATCCTCATGTGGGAACTGTTGCTTCAGAGCCCTCCTAGTCTCTGTAATGACCTCCTGGACTTATCAAGGGCAGGGCCATCTCTCCAGGCTCTGTTTCAAGCATCTCTTGGGGATGCTTAGGGACGGAGGAAGAACTCTAACAGAAACCTCTGCAAGCATTGGCTGGAATTTTGTATGGAATAGTCTCTACTGTTCCCTCTCAGGGGATCACCTTGAAAACAAGATGGTCTCTCTTCTAAAATGATGGGAGAGGCAATTTACAGGCATGGAGCGTGATGGATTGCTGTGGTCTAAATCTCCCCGTTCCCGATTTTCCTTCTGCTCTCCTGATTTGCTCCTGCTGCCCACACCTCATTTCCATACCACCCAGAACATGGTGCTTGCAGGAGGAAATCCATACAGCCCTGTAACTGGCAGTGTTTCTTCAGACTGGGTGATGGATTTACGTCTTTAATTAAGACGGCACTTCGGGGAAGGTTCTGGATGGGCTGGGGAACAGATGTATCCCCACACTCTCACAATGTGCTGATTCAAAATTCCCTGTAATTACAGCTCCAAGGGCCGCAGTTTGGGGAGATGCTGGCTGTGGCGAGATTCAGGGGTCGGCCGCAGGGTCCTCATCGTACTGTCCTTGAGCTTCGCCTCACTTGTGGTCAGATGGTAGCTTGGCCTCCAGTTCCTGCCAGATTGCACACAGGAGAAGTATGGGCAGCTCCCAAGATAAGCAACACATCTCCATATTTAAGTACAGCCGCATGCCTAGTAGCTGGTTGTGGTAGAAGCTATTCCAATTAGAACCTTCTTTTTGACTGATCATAACTCACTCTGAAAATAGCTTGAAGGCCCAAATCATTTCCTGTTGGTCTTGGCTGAAAAACAAACTCTTCGTCTTTGGGTCTTTTAAAAGGCTTTTAGAACCCCATCCATTTAGACATCGTAGGGATAATGAAAAGCCACAGGGGGAAAAAAATAAAAGAAAACAATGGTCTGGTTTTGCTTAGTGTCCCATGACTCAAAACCAGTTCGAGCCGGTCGTGGCTGGTGCTGAAGGCAGTGACTGTAACTGTCGTTTGGAAGGAAAAGAGCCCAATCCAGATGGAAAATTGCACAGCTTTTCCTGAGGACTTGAAATTGCTCTGACATTGAGTCACTACATGATAAACGTCTGATCTTACCATGGCAGTCTCTGCTCTCATCATTTGACCAGATTAATTCCTCATTGAGATCAGCGCCTTGCACTGGCCTCAAAAGAGAGAAAGCAGGGCCTTGCTCTGGCCCTCGGGTTAGTCAGCGATCTGGATGTGCTGGGAGCTTTCGTGCCTGACTGTGTGTCTGATATTTGCACCTTTGTTCCAGCTGACTTATTTCTTCCTCCTCTGATTCTATTCCATGAAATCTCATTAAACTCTGACGGCACCGCCAGAGTCCTTTTATAGACAAGACATTACCCAGGTGCTGACCAAGAAGTGAACATTCGTAACTTCCACTCTGAGAATAAACTCCCAGGGTTCTGCTGGCTGAAATTCAAAATGCGGTCCTCGCCCAGACTGCACGCTTTGTTGCTGGCTGAGCCGAAGATGCACAGAGAGGCCAAGTGCTCCCCTGTGACTGTGGAGTTGAGTTTCCTCGCCCCACATTTCTACCTGCAGGTGAGCTCAGGACACCATTCCCAGCATACAGCTCCAGGTGAACATTGTTTCCATGACAACATGGGACATAGCAATGCAGGATGCTTACACATTCCTTCTGCAACACTTCATCAAATTTACTGCTTTGAAAAGTCACACACACACACACACACACACACACACACACACGCACACATGCACAACCAAATCATCTATGTACAGGGGGTGTCCATATTAGCATTCACATGTATGTATATACACATACCCAAGTACATGTGTACTTATACAGGTCATATAGCTGTACATTTAACTTTGCCTATGCTGACATGCACACACATGCATACACACACATATGCACACCTTCTCATATATGCATGCTCACAAGTACTTGCAAACAACAACCCATGTTCATACCTGTGAACACACACTAACATGAACATATTTTTGTGCACAAACACATTTATGCCTGCATTCACTTGCCAGTGCTCCTGTTCTTTCTTGAAACAGCATTACTGCGATTGTTGTTGTTGTTGTTGTTGTTGGTGGTGGTGGTGGTGGTGGTGGTGGTGTGTGTGTGAACATGCACATGCCTCAGTAAATGTGGTCAGAGGACAGCTTCCAGGAGTCAGTTCTCTCCTTCCACAGATCCCAGGGCTGGAACTCAGGTGATCAGGTGTCTTAGTTATTTTCCTGTTGCTGTGATAAAACACCATGACCAAGGCAACTTAGGGAAGGATTGATTGGGCTTATGGTTCCAGAGAGATGGATGAGTCATCGCCATCATAGTACACAAGGCAGGGAGAGCATCAGGCAGGAGTTGAGTGCTCACATCTTTAGCTGCAAGCAGGAAACAGAGAGATTGAACTTGAAATGGTGCGCGCCTTTTGAAACCTCAGAGCCAGTTAACACACTCCCTCCGGCAAAGCCACACCTCCTAAGCCTCTTCCAAACTAACTGGGAACCAAGTATTCAAATATGGGGACTATGGGGACTTCTCATTCAAATCACATCGGGCTCACACAGTAGGTGCTTTTATCCACCAAGCTTTGGGCTGGCAGCTGCCATTCTTGTGACTCACCCAAGTCCCTGCTGCTCATTTCTCTCAATAATTTTGCTGTCTTGGCTCTTCACTGTTTAGAATAAGCCTTCACAGGACCACTTCCCACAAATCTTTTGCTTGTCCTGGACCGGTGTGTGTGATGTGAAAGATGATTTCACTGGCCCTATATGCATGGGGATGGGCCTGAAGGGTTCCGAATATTCTTTGGGGATGGATGCTCAGGCTCTGTGGTGACCTGGGGTCACAGTATGCGTTTTTGATAGTCATTCATGGGAAGCCAAGCAGGGGCCCCAGCCTGATGCTGGTGAGATCTAGGTCTCTGCTATTCTCTTGCCTTTGGTTTACCTTAGCAAGCAGCCTTGTCTAGTGGATAGGAAGCCAGCCCAGAGCCAGTGGTGAGCCTGAGATCATATAAGCCCTCAGAAATGGGCAAGAACTCTGTGAGTGTCCTGTGGGCGGTGGAGATGTCTGGGCAGCTAGGGGGAGGGGACAGAACTTTCATCCCAAATTATTTGTATCGTGTTTAATCTATTATTAAGCACTTAACACTTCCAGACTTCCCATAGGCTGAAATTACCATTGTAAATGATTCCTGACATCAAAGCAGGCACACACAGACCGGGGCATGTGAAGGCCATGTCTTCAAGAGTTTTGTCTGATCAAAAGTGTGCATGTTGGGAGGGAGAAGACGGGATGGTACAGATGTCTGGTCAGAATTATCTGGGGGGAAGAAATGCAGTGATGGAGATGAGAATATACAGAACCACACAGCTGTGCTGTCAGAGCCTGACCACCAAGAGTGCCCTGCTGACTAACAGTATGCTCAAGCCAGGGTTTTAGCCAATTAGATGCCTTCTGTGAGCTATGAGCTGGGTATCTGTGACCTGTCTGGATTTCCCTACTGAGGTGGTCGGTCCAGGTCCACTGTAGCTGAAGGTTTGGTCTGTAGAGTGGCACTGTTGGGGGAGGTGGCACCTCTGGAATGCTTGGCCTCAAGAGAAGTCCCTATGTCCCTGGGAGTATGTCATTGAGGCATCATGGGGCTCTGTCTATCCTCCCTCTCCTCTATTTCAAGATGTGACCATCTGTTCCCACATCAGTGTACATCACGACCATCAGAGGCCATGCCAATGGGGCCCTCTAATCTTGTGCCTAAGTCTCCAAAACTGCTACCTAATAACCTTATCACTCTGTAAAATTAATGGCCTTGGGTGTTTGCATGCAGTAGTGCAAAACTGACTAATGAAGAAAGTTGGTTAGAGGAGAAAGCTAGAAGGTTTGGAGGAGCAGGCTAGAGAAAGCCCAGGATGTTGTAAGAGGGGCATTACAACAACCACGGTAAGGCTTCCAAAGTCCAGGATGCTGATGGAAACATGGGCTGTAAAGGCCACATTGCTGATGTCTCCAGTGGAAATATGGACTCTTTATAAATGAAGTCAAGATCACGCTAGCTGCAGTACTAATTCAGCAGAGCGCATCTATGACTGGGCCTTTACAGAAGGCGGGACTTACAGGGCCATGTCCTCCTGGGCAGGAAGCTCTCAGATCAACAAGGCGTCTGTCTTGCTGTGGCGTGAGCTGGCTGCTTTAAGTCTTCTTTACTGTGAGATTCAGGAGCAAAATAAAATGGTGGGAAAAAATTTAAATCTGACCAGGAAGGATCAAAGCACAGGTAAGGGAATCACCAAGACGACACAGTTGTTGGCGAGCAATGCTAGTATCCAGAAGTCACCTGGGGTCTCAAGGTTGAGCATGGTGGTAGAACACTGATGTTCTACCCTCACCCCCTCAAAATAAAATGCAAATGCTTCCACGTGACAACAGGAAGGATACCCTACAGACAGCTCAGGAGCCTCCAAGGCTACCCTGGCTTTCAGGCAGGGTTTAGAAGTTTAAAAGTGCCAATGGATGGGGTTGAGGGTATGGCTCAGCTGGTAGAGCTCTTGCCAAATAGGCACGAGGCCCTGGGTTCCATCTCCAGCACAGCATGGCCTGAGCACGGTGGTGCATGCCTGAGCTCCCAGCACTAGAAATGTGGGAGCAAGAAGATCGGGTGATGTTTATGGCCATCTTCAGATACACAGTGAATTGGAGTTAGCCTGGGCTACATGAGAACCTGTCTCCAAGTGAGAGAGAGAGAGAGAGAGAGAGAGAGAGAGAGAGAGAGAGAGAGAGAGAATAAAATGTTTGTTTATAGACTTAATAGCTCCTGCTTTCTCTCCCCCAAATCAGCCCGTGCCCTCCTGGAGCTCTCTATGGACAGAGTTGTTGAACAACGCATGCTATGACCTCATAGCTCTCAAGAAGACCTGAGATCTCTCCCCTTATGGCTGCAGGCTCAGTCCTCCTGGTGGCCAGACCCAAGGATAACTCTTATCTAGTGCCTTCCTGCATGGCCAGGCTTGGAAGCTGGATCCTGTGATATGAAGCCCTGCCCCCACAAAACCCCATATTAATGAGATAGTCCCTGCATTCTTCATAACTGAAGGGACTGAGTATTTTCCCTCCCTGTTAGGGCCTGCGGTCATGGCTGCCTGTGGTCATGGCTGCCTGCGTCAAGAGACAGCTCTCCTAACAAGGGTTTGAAAGGTAACTGGTCCCAGTTTCTTCAGCAACACCACTTACAACAGCTTTACTTTTATCTAACACAGAAATGTTTCCGAGACCTGTTGAGACAGACTCACTTCAGGATAGAGCCACAGGAGGTCCTGTGTGGGGAGTACCATACTGGGTTTCATGTACTTACACTCAACCAGCAAAGCACCCATAACTCCTGCTAGGAGTCTGGAGAGCCGAGAGAGTTCCCTTGGGTGGTCGACATTGGCATTGTCCACCTAGCTGCAAATTTGGTCTACAGAGGGGTGTGGTTTTGATCCCCCATCCCTCAAGAGTTGAAGCATTGTGTTGCAGGTTGGGGTCCTTGCAGAGAGTCCTCAAAGAGGCATTCATGATAAAGTATGGCCATGATACTGCAGCAGAGCCCCAAGGAAGGCAAATACTGAAAATGTACCTTGCCTGGGATAGCTTCAGGAAACTTCCAGAAGCACCCTGAGAGAGTAATCATCTATTATGGCCCTTGAGATGAAACCTGTGGTTTTTCAAATACCCACCTCATCTTTCATCAGGGTCCTTGGAGAGACCTTTGCCCTGTGAGACCCAGTTCTCTAGAAGAAGTTTTTGAAGGCTCTGAACTGACCACTGAACCATGACACAGATACCTCCTCAGAGGCTCTGGCAACGGAAAGAAACTTTCTTTTCCTAGACTCCCATAGCCACTAAATAGAGTTTCTTTGGAGAAAACTGATTGATAATGGAGAAAGTGAGCCTTAACCTGCAAGGGGAGAATTCTTCCACTTAAAAAGATGCGTCGGCCGCCATTCAGCACAGAGCATGCGAAGCCACAGCTTGTGAACTCAGCCAAGCTCGAAGGCACAGATGCCTCTCCAGAGTCAGCCATTGAACCCATGAATTACCCTCCAATTTCTAATTAGCCACAGTGTTGACCAGCCCAGGCCTTCAGATGCCAAGAACAGAAATGCTTCTTCTCAGGGAGTTTATGAATTCACAGTCAGTTACAGTCAGAAAGGGCTTTTGCCCACCAAAGCCTTGACTCCTTACAGTGCAGGGACTTGAACTCTGCTGAAGCCACGAATTGTGTGAGGAGCTGATCATGAGAAATGCAGAACTGCTACTTGTTCTCCACAGGTGGATTTGCAATTATCCATTGAAGATAGCATGGATGAGAAGGTGCCATTCTGATGAAGTTCACCCAGAGGATGAGAACAAACTGTCTCCTTTGTCACTATCTTCAAGATTGTCAGCCTTGTGCAACTGGCTGTCTCCAGTCACTATTCCAGTTCACATGAAAGGTGAACTGAAGATCAGCTGTATTGGAATCCTCTATACTTGGGGAAGTCACCCTCACTGCAGTCTCCCAGAGACCACAACGATTACAGATCAACCATCTAAGTCCCCTTGGGTGGGTCACATACTCTGATAATGAACTGAGTGTCAGCCTAAATGCCCCTTAGGAAGCTCTGCTTAAGCTGTGATTAACATTGAAGCCAATAGACCAGGAAAAGCAGGTTGTCTTCCACGTGAGTGTGCCTCACACAATCAATTGAAACTGTGTTGTTACTTGTAGCTTTTTCCTCTAACCAACTTTCTTCATTAGTCAACTTTGCATCACTGTGTGGAAACACGCATGGGGGATTATCATGATTGTTCATCGCTGTATGAGGTCCAGCCCACTGTGGGCAGCACCATTCCCTATACAGGTGGCTCCTGGGCTGTATAAGAGAGCCAGAAAAGTGTGTGCTGGGAGAAAGCCATCAAGCATCATTCATGGTTCTTTCTGTGCTTCTTTGGCTGTGAAGTGAGTTCCTGGCCTGGAGGAAATGCTGTGTGGAGTAGCAAGCAGGCCTGCTTTCAAGTTCCTGTCTGGACTGCCCTCAAGGATAGCCTGTGACCTGGAAGTGTAAGAAAAATAAATCCTTTCCTACCCTAAGTTGCTTTGGGTCATGGTATTTATCACAACAGCAGAGATCAGACTAAAAGGAAAGTTCACAAGCATTGCTGTTTTGTTCAGGAGTTCCTTGGGGACCATGTTTCTGCTCAAAAGTCACCCACCAGGAGCCCAATAGTGAGACTTCTGCTGCTCTACAAGCCCCAATTGTCTCAGATTCAAAGTGCGACTATAAATCTACCCTCAGCCCTCAGCATATGTCGGTGGCTCCATTTGCAGCATGCCTTGGCTGCGCTCAGTCAGATGTGAGGCTCCGTCCAAATGGTCCATTTGGATGTGTCCATCGCCCAAGCTGAAGACCGTTAGGCTCTGAGATGGGGACAGGGGATGGAGGATAAATGGAGTAAATTAAACATCTGATTTGGAGATGTGCTGCTGAACCCGGTCCAACCACAAATTAAAGCTCATCGGAGCCTACATTTCCTGTGCCAGACAGTGTAGATGTGGCAGCTGTGGAGAGACAGGATAGGGATTCCGGGACATAGAGCTGTGTCCTCAGGATGGACAGAGCCTGGGCATCTCCTGGGGAAGGCTACCCCACTAGCTAGGATTGTTTACGAGTGTCACGAAGGACAGCCTTTTGCGGGACAGAGAGGTGGACCACATGACAGCACATTCAGAAATCTGGGCAATGCCTTCCCAGGCACTTTACAGCTGGGTGAGCTGGGGTGGTTCTTTGTGAGGTGGGAGGAAGGGGGGGGCGTCTCTGCCTCTGTCTCTTGCTTGAAAGTAAGTCACCTGGGTAGACATTCCATCTGCTGCCTCCTGCTCTGTCAAGCAGGACAGAGAACGCCTACCTCACAGATGCAGAGACAACTCCTAGTTGATCCAGAAGGTGTCTTGCTTGCCGCTAGTGTATGACAGCTACGCAGTAAGAAGACATGACCACAAGATGCTGACGCTGGAAGTCGTTGATATGGTGTCTGCAGAGGGCCTTGCAGGGACTTGGTGCTCTCGCTTGCATTTTGTCCCCACTCCACTGAGCCTCTGCCTGCTTGTGAGAATACCAGGTGATGAACCTAACCCTGAGCTCTGCAGATAGTTCCTCGGGTACTTGGTGGTGTGGCCCATGGCACCTTTTATTTGTTATAATATGTGTATATATGTGTTCATGGGTGTGGTCACACACATGCCAGAGTGCATGTAGAAGTCAGAGAACAGTTTTGGACATTGGTTCTTACCTCTGCCCTGTTGGAGAAGGGTCTCTGTTGTTTCCTGCTGTGTACATCAGGCTAGCTGGCCTGAGAGGTCCCAGTGATTCGCCTGTCTCCATCTCCCATCTGTCTGTAAGAGTTCTAGGGCTACAGATGCGTGCTACCATGCCCAGGTTTACATGGACTCTGTGGGTCTGAACCAGGTCCCCATGCTCATGTGGCAAGCACTTTACCCATTGATCTACCTCTGTAGATTCCATGACTCCCTCATGCTGGGTGCCCAGCACATTGCATGACTCACAGACACACTTGTGACACACTTGCATGGTAACTATAGCCCTTCCCAAAAACTAGTGGTGGAAAAGGCAGAGGAACCAGGACCCATGAGCCTATGGTTGGGGACTTTGTCCTGAAGTCAACAGACTAGTGTCCACATCTCAAGACCCAGACTCCCATCCAACTCCTCACCCTTTGAGGGCAGGGAGAGCAAGGTGCTTGTTAACAGCAAGATGAGCTGTGGCCCCAGACCTGACCTGGGTCTGCCTCATCTGACATGTACCTCTGTTATAGGGTACAGCCTAATGGGCAGGCAGTGTTGTGGGGGACAGCACACACTGGACTGGCAGCAAGCACCCATGCTCATCATCCTGGGACCTGATTCCTAGGTCTCTCAGCAGAGCTCGCTCTGAAAGAATGATCACATAGAAGGGAGCTCCCTACCAAGGGCGTTTTCACTGTGGCTGTCTTCAAGCAGGTTAGCGAGTCCGTGTAGAGGTACCAAGATGAGGGTGCATACACAGGCTCTCCCCAGAACTCTTGCAATTAGAAAACGTCTGCCTGAGCTGCAGGGGCTTGGCGTGGGATCCCAGGCGGCAGGTAGCAGCAGAAATGATTTGTGAAACATGAGTCTCCTTGTCCCTTCCCCCATCTTCCTGGGATCCTCTGGACCTTTCTAAAAGGACAGTGAATGGGAACGGCAAACTACAGCATCACCATGCAGGGAGAGGTGGGTCTCTTCTGTTTAAGAGGGAGAGGGGTGGGCCAGTGAGCAGTAAGGGTCAAGAGTGGGGTGTCCGGCAGTGTAGCCATGTTTCCAGGGACAGACTCCCTGCTAGATGGGGAGAAGCACCTCAGTCTTGATGGCGCCCATCTGTGTGTCTCTCTCATGGCTTGCCTTCTCCTATGGCTCATCCTCGCTGTTTTGATGCTGGAGACTGCCCATGGGCTAACCGTATCTAAGCAATTCTGTCCGTGTCAAACAGTCACTGAGCAGCGCCAGGTACCGGCTGGCATGTCACCCGCGTGGCCAATCTGCTCATACTAAAGACCTGGATTGCTATGCTGTTAGTTACACAGAGGTAATGAAATCCCTCTCAGAGCATGAGGCAGAGTTCAATGTGAAGAATTTAGTATTGGATAGGAGAGAGATGGGACAGAATTACGAATAACCTACTAATGTAAACTACAGCTGTTTCCTAGCCAAGTCCCAGGCTGTGCCTCTCTCAGATCCAAATTGTAAAGTTTCTCTCCTAAAAATCTGTATTCCACCTCTCTCCCTCCTTCTCTTTCTTGGAGACCTTAATTTTATGAGCAATTGCTTTGAAGAGGGGGGATCATCACTGGTTTACCGAGAAGTTGTACAATTTCTAATTGCCTTCTCAAAATTTCTCCTTCATTGCCTACAGCAATATTTTATGCTAGTACAGTCACGATCTTCTCCTGGCTGCTTTTCCATTTTCTCTTCAACCACAGGAAGCTCCCACCCTACTGCCCCTCCCTGACTAAACACGACCTTACTCCTCACCCATTCCCAACTAGTCAGACCCAACTGACTTACCTCTTACCTTACTCCTCCATCTTACCCTCTGCCCAAGGACATGAGCACACACAGCCATTCTTTCTAAAGGATTCTTTCTCACACCATCCCTTGATCAGATTCTTCTTGTATTTTGAGTCTTTTCTCCAATGTCACTCCTGGTCTCCCTCCCTGGAAGGACCTTCCTTTCCTACCATCTTGTTTTATTCTTCATGACCCTTTTGGACAATGTCATACACATATGCAGTAACTAGGTTCACTCTCATTACGATTCCCACCTCTCTGAACCCCATCTTCTCCACTTGTCCCCCTTTCTATTTTCATGACATTTTAAAATAGCCACCAAATTTATTCAGCCTCAGTTATGTGCTTTGCTGGAGTATGGGTCACAGGCCAGGGAGTATGTCACTGAAGAAAATGTTGCCCCCTCCACGGCTGACACTATCTTCAGTAAAGTGCTCAGGGTCCATTGCCATCTGCTAAGAGTGAAGCACCACATGGTCACAGATCTGGACCATCCACTCAACACACCGTCCATGTGCACAAAAAGATGGTTGGTGTATTTTGAGTCCATAGATATTTCTTTAAAGCTGGAGCCTTCTTTTGACTCCTCTGATGGTGTTCTAATCCTCCTCCTTTCACAGTTGTCTTTGAAGGCAGTGTACAGAAGCCAATGGGATCTGCATGCTCATCAGTATCTCTCCAGGAACTTCCTGAAATGCATGTTGGAATATGCAGTCCCTAGACCAATGCATCTCAGCATGTTCCTCAATGCAGCTCAGTGCTTGATGGGTTGGGGACTATTGGGGTCAACTTTGACCTTACTTTCTATGGCCACCTTTTCCTTCCTCCTCAACATCCCCCTGACTGCTTTTAAGCTGACATATCTCAACTATTGCCCACATGAGGCTCCAGCTCAGACTATCAGCTGGATAGTGTGGGGTGGCTCCCCTGCATTTCTCTTCCTCCACACGTTGCTCTGCATGGAGCTGAAGGAGGCAGACAGCTGCAGCAGCTCACATGGTTGACAGCAAAACCCCATCCTCTTCCCCCAGAAGCCTCTCCCTTCCTCTTCTGGCCTGGCACTGAGGGAAGATGTCTGTCCGGGAGCTGATGTGAGCTCACTGCTGGGGCTTTCTCCTCACTCCCATCAAACAATGGAAAGCGCTTCTGTTCTCCCTCAAAGTTTTGCTGAGCTGATGCTCTAAAATTGACAGGAAGAGGAGAAAGAACTCACTGTGTGCTTTCCTAAGACCTACTGTGGGTGCCAAGGGAGTTTGGAATTCATATGGACTCTGGGCATAGAGTTAAGCAGACAGAGAAGCTGGAGGTGAATGGGTGCCATGGAAGAATGCTGGCATCTATGGGAAGATTCTGTCACCAACAGGAGGATTCTGCCATCAATGAGAGGACTGTCATCCATGAGAGGAGTCTGATGTTCTTGGGAGGACTCTGCAATCCACAGGTGAACTTTGTCATCCAGGAGAGGACTCTGATTCCTAAAGAGGACTCTGTGAAGACTGATTCTTCACAGAGTAGGAGGTGTGCTCCCCACAAGTGAGGGGAGACTCTGTCATACATTGCATGTCCTGGTCATTCACAGGAGGTCTCTGGACATGTTAGTGCAGTGAAACTGCTAGCCTAGAGAAGATCAGACCTGGTTTTGCATTGTGCTGAGATTCCTCCTCTGAGTAAGAATGGAGAGGGTCTGGCTACATGGAGTAAGAGGGCAGCTGGAGGGACATTGTGGACTGTTATGATAGTGGGGAGCCTGGTCCTGGGCCATGGAAGTATGGGATGGGTCGGAGCTGCTGGGAGGACTTGGGGCTCAGCAATGAGGAAGGATCACCACCTGTGGTCCACTCAGGCGCTCTGAGGATGCCACACCTTCCAATCTTCCAGCCTCAGCAGGTACTCAACCTATGGGGAAGCCTCACTCACTCCCACCCAAGGTGCTGAACCAGTGCTTGCCTCCTGTCCTCAAGGAAAGAACGCTGCTTCACCTGGCTGAGGCCGTAGCCACAGGCCCACTGGAGGCATCTAGGTAGGCGAAGGGGTTCCCTGGGTCTTGCAGGGAGTACACAGAACAATGACAAGAGTCCCTCCCACCAAACATCCTAGGTATCTCTGTTTCAGGTGGCAGTTGAAGACCCGACTCATAAGACAGGACACAGCTGTCAGTCAATGCCACTCTTCAACAAAGTGGGGCCAAATGTCAATCATGGTGTTAAAGGGGAGGTAGGGAGGAAAAGAATGGGGAAGGAAGGAGAGGGAGAGAGAGAGGGGAGAGAAGGGAAAGGAGGGAGAGAGAGGGAGAAAGGGAACAGGAAAGTAGTTGAGAAGAGGGGGGCACGAAAGAAGTGGGGATGGAGGAACAGAGGGAAGATGCTTGTCCTAAGAAAGACCCTTGTCCTTGTCCGTGTGCTGGGTAGGCAGTGATACTTCCATTGAGGCTTTTCCCCAAGGCCCCTGGAGGTCCTAAGAAGACCTGTCACTCTGCTTTTGAGCACCTGAGCTTTTCAGAATTGCCAGCTGTAGGAACCAGAGCTGTGCAGCCCTCCCTTAGGGCTCTGTCCTCTGCTGGTTTTGCTCCAGGGCATTATGGGATCTACATGAGCAAGGGCCCTGGACTCCTGCCTGTGGGCACAGGAGGCAACCCTTCCTGCTTGTGTTCTAACAGCTAAGCTTGTTCTTACCTGCTTTGTTTTGTTTTTCAATTGGCAAAGGCTTCATTCTTTTGATAGAAATGTTCTTTGTGAAAATGTAAATCTAATGGATAAGCAAACAAATATCTCCTGTAAAGCAGGTACTATTTTGATTCAAAACACAAGCGAATTCCCGCACCTTTTGGAGTTTGATGGAAATAGGGTTGGAAGGAGAATAAAAAGGCAAGCGCCCTGTCTTTGTGAACATGGGAATTCTTATTCCCTCCCCCACCCTCTTCTCTTCCTTTCTGTCCCTCCTTACTCCCACCTCATTTCCATAAAGAGTCTGTCCAAACATACATACCGTTAGATCGTTTAAATCCTTTTTATGTATGGTGTGTGGTGTGTGTGTGTGTGTGTGTGTGTGTGCGCGCGCGCGCACAGCACATCTGTGGAGGTCAGAGGACAACCTTAGATGTTGATCCTTACCTCCCACCTTGTTTGTGGAGGGGTTTCTCGCTTGCCACTGCATAGACCAGGCTAGGTGGTCTGTGAGCTTCTGGGAAGTCTCTGCTTCTCATCTTATCACTGGAGGGTAGGGATTACAGATGTGAGCTCCTCTGTCCAGCTTTACCTGGGTTCTGAGCATCCAAACTCAGGTCCTTGTGTTTGCGTGGCGAGTGCTCTACAGCTGAACCAGCCCCCCACCCGCCCTCACACTTATCTTTATATGTCTTCAAAAACAGCCTGGATTGTATTCTTCCATTCAGAACTGACCACTTCCCATGAGTGACCAGAGCACCTAGCCTCCCAAGTGAGGGGTAAGGATGGCCCTGCTGTGAGGCCCTCGCCCCAGGGCTGAGTGGAACTAATGCACCTGCCGGGCCATCACATTAGCTTCAGAAGGAGGCTGTGCAAAGATGTCTCTTAGATTTATTGCTGTTAATACAGCAGAATTCAATAACCACGGTTCCTTTAATAAACAGCATGTCTGCTTAACTGGGCCAGTGGCCAGGGGACAGTGCAGGAGCTCTGCACAAGCTGGTTTTGATGAGTCCACTCCCTTTCCCTGCTCCTTCCTCCCCTGAGTGAGGGGTGCGGCCTAAAGCAGTATCTGCTGAGGTCTACTCCAACACCTACACAGAGGCTCAATGGAACAGTGACGACCAGCACTACGCATGACTGTATGAGATGCTTCTGTGGATGTATCTCAGAAACCATCAGCTTTCTCTGGCTGGGACAAAGGGGTCTTCCTAAATAACTTTCTGGGAGTTTGGAAGAAATTAAGTGCCTAGTTAATGGTACCAGTTGAGGCCACAGACTGAGATCACTCTTATGGGGACAGGACATCGCCACTGGGATTCCAGGAGCCCTACCCACCGCTGTTAGACCCAAGGGAGCCCTGCCTCGACAGCCTTTTCAGAATAAGGAAGTTCAGTGCAGAGCAAAGAGCCTCTTCCCACCTGTCCATCAGCCTAGTGAGGGAGGAATGTGGGTAAGGAATGAGCTGTCAAGTTCTGGGTAGGATTTTTATTTTCCAAGGCGAATGCAAAGCAGATCAAACGTTCTTTGTTTCACTACCATTTCCCAAGTGAAACAACTGTAGCCCGAAGGGAGAAATCAATGTTCAAAGCCCTTACTCATTTTTTAAAAAGATAAGTGCTGTGTTTAATACGTCACGGAAGGGCTTCTCAAGAACCCAGCTCCGCTAGGCATGAGGCAGCTGAATGACTGGCGGAGGCTGCTGAAAGGGGTGGGATTTTGTGTGTCTTGAGAGCCCCAGGACGAGACAGAAGTGGGGCCTCTTGTCAAAGGAGCTGCTGACCTCCAACTTGACCAGATGAAGCCAGAGCTGCTTCTGTCCCCAATTAATTTGCTCCCCAGGTAACACTGAGTCTGTCCTTAGCATCAAGTGGACCTTGCAGGGAGGTATTGTTCAACTACACTCAAGTCTGCCTAAAGCTGGCATTGGAGAAAACCTTTGGTAGGGGAGCCCCGAGACCCCAGGGTAGGCGTGTGCTAGGCACAGGCACATGTGTGTGTTTTCCTGCATGCATCCACACATGTACACATGTGTGTGCCTCTCTCGTCGACAGCAGCAAGAACTAGGAGGAGCCCCCATTCTCTTTCAGCCCTTCCTCCCTGTTGCCTTTGGGTCAGCAGGATTCGCCAAGCCGGAGGCCGGCCCTTTGCTAGCTTCAGCAATCTCTGCAAATTCTCATCTACTCCTCAGAGTCAGCACTGTGCACTGTGTAGCTTGGAACAGCCCTCTCGGTTCCCTCCCTCCTTTCCAGGCCTGCTCCCCTCTGCTGAGGAGCTCGGGACACAGCTCTCCAGGACAGTGTCCACCCTTCTGAGAACACTCCAATCCTCCAGCCTGCTGAGGCATGCCCCTGGCGTGGGGCTGATGGTGCAGAACCCCAAGAATCCCACTCTCCCTCCAGCATCAGCTTCAGCATCTCCTTGTCCAATATACTCAGGACACGTAAAGAAGAAGCTGGTCTTGGAGTCTGGATGTTACTTAGACCAAACTCCCAAGGCCAGGTCTGCCTTTCTAACCACCTTCACGGTGCCTTCCATCCCAATGACGATACCAAATAAACAAAGGGTTACCGCATGCGCAGAGTACTGTGACAAGGAGGCAACATCTAGGGTCTGTTGGAGAACATGCCATAGAACTGCGGAGTGGATGGTGTAAAAACCTTAGCACACAGAGGAAGAACACAGGAAGCCAAGTGTCTCTTGGTGGGACCAGCCAATGGTGTCTCGACCTCATTCCCAAGATAGGAGAGATTCACTTGAGCCCACTTAAGCACCCACTTGCTCTGCCTGCATCTGCCACTTTGCCCTTCCTTCTAGCTGAGTACAGTTGGGGAGAGGGTGCTCTCTGATACCCACAGGTGTCAATGATGCCCTTGAGAAATGACGAGAGAGTCAGGCGGGAGTGGGTAGGTGGATCCCATACACAGACCCAATCTCATAGCTCTGGGAAGTTAATTAGTTTTCTCTCCTTTCTATGGAATTTGAGAGGCAGGCTGGCTGGAGTCCACATTGAATGGCGTCCACCACATTCCTGTGTATATCCGGCCTAATTTAATTTTGAAATTACGTCGGGAAACGTGTGAAAACACCAATTGCAAGGCATAATTTAGAAAGCCCATTATCTGCTAGTTGCCTGCCAATAAGGAGCGTTCCGACTGTGAAGGCTCTGGAGTGTTTGGCTCCAAAAGAGAGCTGCTTCTTTGAGGTCTGCACCTCTCTTGATCACAGTGGTTAACAGGAAGAATTTGCTCACAGATAGCTATGAGGTGGCCATTTATCTGAACCCCAGAAGAGTAATCCTTTGTTAGAGAGAAGTTGGCTCAAAATGGGAGCAAGGGTGCGGGGCTCTCCCTCTGTGTCCCGGGGATGCCTCCCTCCTGTGAATCCTGCCGCAGGCATGATGTGGGTAGAGTTAGACAGAGCCTGGGCTGGAGCGAACTGTTGTAATTATTTCCTTTGGTCATTATTCCTGCTCCTAGAATTTATTGCAAACAAATTGTCAGGGCTCCAGGAAACTTAGATTTTGCAATATCAACTCTCAGGGTAAAATATTATAGGACAATAGTTTATATGCTCTGATCATGCTATGTGGGGGTTGTAATTCTCCTGGTGACAATTAGAATTTCAAAAAATCAACCTGGGAGAGATATCAGCTGACCTGCCCCCCATCTCCAGCCCCAAACCAATTCAGACCTCATCATGGCTGATGGAGTTGATTAAATAAAAGTTTGTATCTGTGCATTGCCAGGATTTAATAAGAACTACCTACCCCTATCAAGAAAAAAAAATGTGTGTGTATGCAAATACAAGACTGCCCATAGAATTCTAAGTATTTTAAGAAATAATTTTCAGTCACTAAAATGCCAAGTGATGCGAATTAATTTGTGGAATAGATATAGTCCAATGAAGCTGGCCGTAAACTAACATCTGTATTTAAAAGCCATCCTTCCCAAACACCTATGTAATGAAATCAGAATATATCCCCTTGGGGAAAGAGCATCTGCAGCAGACCTGGTTGAGGAGTGTCCCCTCGCTGACCCCCTTGCTGACCCCCTTCTACCCCGATCCTCCTCCCTGGAGTCTCAGCCACGTTCACTCGGTTCTCTGTCGTCCCGCCATTCAGAGCCCTGACTGAGTGCTGTGCTTAAAGTGTCCCGTTGTTGACGCAGAAGATTCTGTCAAAGGGATGATGAGGGTCCAGTGAGATGGTAAAGATGCTTGCCACCCAGCCTGATGACTCCAGTTCGGTCTCCAGGATCCACAGGAGGGAAGGAGAGAACTAACTTTATCAAAATGTGTCCTCTGGTGTCCAGGTGCTTGAAAAAGTAATGAAGTCCAGGTTCTGCAGGGGAGCATGGGTTGCAGCAGGAACCAGTTGTGATATATGACAAACTCCTGAAAAGACACAATTTTATTTACATTTACAAAAATGACTATCTTCTCGCTACTGGCCTGGGAACTGCAATAATAAACAGCTTTCTGGCTGTGAGGTTGTTCCCCATGCATGGGGACCCTTGTCTCCAACTTTTGTCCCTTCAGAGCTGGGCAAAGAAAGGAGAAGACAGGGGATTGGAGAAGGGGCGGGAAAGGGGGGTCACCTTCCTTTTTATTGTCCAACAGGCTGGATGGTACCCCCACATTGTTGGGGAGGGTTTTTATTTTCCTCAAGCCACTGAATCAATTGCTCTCCAGACTCCCAGGAATACAATGTCATCAGCTCTCTGGGAGTCCCCGTAGTCTAGTCAAGGGGATGTCACATGAGTGTGTCATGTGCCAGCAGTATCACCTCACTCACCATCTCACTCATCAATTCTGCTTTTCTCTTCGTGGCCGAAAAGCCTGATATCCAGGTTCTCAGAGGATGAGCTACTGTATTCAGAGGTTCCCACTCCAGAAAGGATCCTGGTGTGGCAGCACACTTCTGTGGTGCTACCTGCAGAGCCCGTCCTCTGGGCTCCACTGCTGAAGCTTCCCGCTTCTCAAGCCTCTGAACACAAAATGAATCATACCATTGGCTTCCCTGGCTCCCTAGACAGAGATTCTAGAACATTTAGGCTTCCATCACCAAATGGGCCAATTCCTCAGCAGTTACTTTCCTCATGCTTAAAAACGATGGTATCCTCCTGGAGAGGACTTGGAAAGGCTAAATCAGAGGTGTGTGGAAGAAGCCCACAGGGAGTGCACACCAGGCTGCAGCTCTGTGAGATCACCACAGCCAGAAGCTCCCAGAACCTTCTTCTGACATGTAGCACACAGGTGCCCTGGGGTCATATCCTCCATCTGTGTTCTGCTTAGATGAAGTGTTTGTATTCAGTGTTGACACTGTCCCCTTTCTTCCAGAAGAAGGTTGTCATGGGCTAAACTGTGTCCCCAAAGTCCAATGCCAAAGTCTTAACACCCAACACCTCAGAATCTGACTTTTGAAGAACAGGATCTTTCAAGAGGTCACAGAGTTGAAATGAGGTCAGTAACCCGGGCCTGATCCAATGAGTGTCCTTGTAAGAGTGGAAAAGCCGGCAGGAAGATGGCGCAGTCAGTCAAGTGGAGGCTTCACAGGCATGTGGACCTGAGTTCCAATTCCTGGGCCTGTGTCACTAGCCTGGATCTCCAACGAAGGAGAGGCAGACAGAAGGGTTCCTTCAGGTTAATGAAAAGAGACTCTGACACCAGTGTCCGCCTTTGGCCTCCAGATGCCCATCGACACACATGCATGTACCATATGCTTACATACATACACATGTACAGATACACTGAAGGACTTGGTAGGCTGTTTCATTGGGGGCTGAGGTCTGCATCCCTCACAGGCCTTTGCCAAGGCTGCAAGCTCCACGCCTACACCAGCAGACAAACCAGGCTAGTTTAGCTCAGTTTTCTGAGCAGGGAAAAAGTTTTCAAATGACTCCTGAACAGAGTAATTTGATTTGCCGAGAAGTAGAGTTAAAAGTAAATTGCGCTAAATTAATATTGATTCAAATTAAGCCATTTATCTCTTTATGCATTTCAACTCCACATCAAATACAATCATTGCTTCAGCTACCCCACAGCAAACACAATTACCAGTTCAATCTCATCTGGTGGTGGTTTTCCTTGTCTGGGAAAGCGGCACCCTCTGCACAGACTCAAGGGCACAAAAGCAGGCTTACACACGTCCAAAGCCGGGAGCTGAACCAGCGCGGCCTGGAGCAGAGGTAAGAAGAGAAAGGTGGACGTCGCTTCACAGTCCTGAGAGCTACAAGGTGGCTGAGTTTCTCCTTAGGACAAACGTTTCTCTTTGTTGCTCTGAGATTGGCCTCTGGGTTCTGGGGGGTCCCAGAGCTTGACTTCATTTGCAGACATGGCAGGGGGATGCTGAGTGGACACAGCTGTGCCTGGGTTCTGGGTAGTCCAGCAACACTGCTCTAGTTTTCCTTCTGTTCCTGTGATGGATTCTATGACCAAAAATAATGTGGCAGGCCTGAAGAGATGGCTTAATGGGGAAAAGCATCGACTGCTTTTTCAGAGGACCTGGGTTTGATTCCCAGCACCTACATGCAGTTCACAGTTACCTATAACTCTAATTCCAGGTGATCCAATGTCCTCTTCAGGCCTCCGTGGGCAACAAGTACACATGTGCACAGACATGCAGGCAGGCAAAACACTCATAAAAATAAAATAAAATAACTTGAGAGAGGGTTTGTTTTATTTTACACCTCCAGGTCATGGGAAGTCAGGGCAGGAACTCAAGCAGGAAATGAGGCAGAAATGATAGGGGAATGCTGTTTACAGGCTCACTCTCTTATACATCCCAGGACCATCTGCCTAGGGGTGGGCTGATATCCCCTCACACTAATCATCAGTACCCACAGTTCTTTACAGACATGCCCATGGGCCATCTGCTGGAAGCAATACTTTAAGGTTCCCTCTTCCAAGTGGCTGTAGATTGTATCAAATAGGCAACCAAAACTAAGCAGCACAGGCCACTTACCCAAGAGCAGGGGGATGGGGTGTCCCCACGGCATTCCTCACCTGGAGCAGGTGTTTGAAAAGGACACGGCTCTGCAGGGGCCACTGACCCAGGACAGGGGTAAGCCATAAAGGATCTCAGATGTCTGGCATTGAGCCCACACGCGGGACTCAGGCATACACACCGTGTCCAGCCTACGCTGCTCTGAGACACGGGAGATGTACTGGTTATTTTCCTCATGGCTGTTGCAAAGTACTGACGAAAGTGACCTAAGGAAGGAAGGTTTTATTTTGGCTTGTGGTGCAGGGAAGTCCAGCGAGGATGCGGAAACTTGAGGCAGCTGGTCACATCGCATCTGCAGTCAGGAAGTACAGAGCAATGCACGCTGGTGCTCAGCTTGCTTTCTTCATTTCCTTCAGGTAGTGCCTATGAAAAGGTACTGCCCACATTCAGGGTGGGCCTCCTTTTCAATTAACCCAAGCTAGAAGTCCCCTCACAGGCATGCCTGGAGCTGATTCTGCATCCTGCCAGGTTTTTTGTTTTTTTGTTTTTGTTTGTTTGTTTGTTTTGAGACAGGGTTTCTCTGTGTAGCTTTGTGCCTTTCCTGGAACTCAATATGTAGTCCAGGCTGGCCTCGAACTCACAGAGATCCACCTGCCTCTACCTCCCAAATGCTGGGATTAAAGGCGTGCGCCACCACTGCTCAGCACTGCCAATTTTGGTTATCAAAATTAATTATCAGAGGAAGACATTGACAGCACACAGTGTCAGCACACACAGTGTGAGTACACACACAGTGTTAGCACACACACAGTGTCAGCACACACACAGTGTCAGCAAACAGTCACCAATGCTAGGCTGTCTGTGTCTCCTGAAGCTCAGCTAGCTGTGGAGTCCACACTGTCAGTGAGGACCTCAGCAGCATCTACTTCCTCTGGGACGACAGTAACTGTTAGTCTTGAATAACAGTTTTCCAGATCTGCAGAAAATAAAAGTCTCATTCTCCCAGTGAAACATCATGGCTCTATGGGGACGCATTGTCCTCTGGTGGACCTACCACCAGCTGTCAGAACTCCAGCTCAAGAACCACCCTGACTGTGTCAATGGCAAGAAGAGGAAGTTGAAAGTCCTGAGATCCTGCCAAGGCCCCATAGCTGCAGATCCAGCTCCACTAAGATTCATCCCAATTCCATCAAACTGAGGACCCTGTGACAAAACTAGTTCTTCATTTTCCTAAGGTGGGGTTTGGTGGTGTGAGTGCAGATATGAATGAATGTTGACACACTTCCTTAGTGGCGTGGAGACACTGCTGGCATGCCCCTGTCCTCCTGGGTTAACTTTCGACCTATGACCCCATCTCTAAGATCCTCCTCTAGGTAAATCACATCTCCACGTGTCCTTTAGACTGTGGACACGGAAAAAAGCCTGAACCCAGCTCTCTTCTCATCCCCCTGTCTATTTTAAAAGAGTCCTAGACTCACATCCTAGGGCTTCTGTTAGGAGTTCACCCTGGTGTCTCTACACGCCCCAAAACAAGCTTGTGCAGAGTGATTCCATCTGAGGCTCCTGGGTGTGTTGCTGGCCAGACCCACATGTCCCAGACCCCTTTATGTATATATGTATGTATGTGTGTATAATGTTTTTAAAATGAAATTACATATTTTTCCCTTCATTTCTTCCCTCCAAGCCCCCTTTGAGCCTCTCCCATTGAGAAGTATTTTTATTATTTTTGAGAGCATTGAAAATTTTGTATATAGTTTGATATTTACCCTCTGCTTCTCTCTCTAACTCCTCTAGATTCACCCCTAGTTCAGCACCCTCAAACTTCCTGGCCTCTTTATATATTCTTTAATAACCTTGGGATGGGTGATACAGCCTTGTACAGCTGAGCATTCTACAGACACTTATCCTCTGCAATTGACCAGCTGTGAGTTTCTGCATTAACCTGTGTCTATTGCACAAAGAACTGATTTCTTCCTATGGGTACAACATGGGGATGGCATGAAGGCTACCCTGGTGACCTCTCACCCACCTGATCTCACTTTACCTCAGTTCCCCCTTCACAAACACATCTTCAAATCCATTCACACTCCAACACACTCTTGAGAGCCTGGAGTCTGGACGTCAGCACATAAGTTTGGGGGACACAATGCTTCCCTAGATGTGTGTTTTCTTTGTTGAAGAACCTGACTCCATGGTTTGATGTCCTGTCCCTGTGATGTTAGGATGGGACATAACTCAACTTTTACAGCCTCATTGCATATCCAGCAGAAAGATTCCCCAAATCTATTCCAACAGAACCCCAGCTACTCCATGCCTGACACCCCCACTGGACTCAGTCACAAAGATATGAAGTTGGTTACATGACAGGGGGCAATGCTTTTTATGTCTATCCCAGTCTGCTGTAAGATCTCAGAAGGATGAGAGTGATTTTGTGATTGATTATGTATGTCTGTATGTGGGCATATCATGGGAACAGTGGCTCATGTGTCCTCAAGTTCCCAAGGCCAACTTAACCTGAGTCTCCTACACCAGCTGACAGTCAAGTTTGGAAGTGGCTGCACAGTGCCCCTGTAGGTTAGAGACTTAGTTGGAGCTAAGTTCTTTGAATTCAAATTCCTAACTTATGATTGAATGGTCCTCCAGAATATTCACACACTGGACTTTGATGATTAAAACATAAAAACCAAGGTTGTTCATTGATATTTTTTTTGAAATGTGAATAAAGAAAATTATCACAGACATTCTCAGCTTGTTACACAGGTCATATCTGCCATAGTAGTGGAAGCTGTAGAGTGGGGTCACAGGGCTGGAAAGCAGGTCATGGGATGAATAAGACCCAATTGAGCCCACTTGCCAAACTCCATTACCCCAAAGGCTGTGCTATCAGAGAGTTAAATGTAGTCTTTTCCTGGGACCACATGGGTTGGAGACTTTTCATCATCAACATTGGGCGGATTCTTGAGGGATGAGTGGAAATTCTTCATGCAAGGAAGACAAAGGAAAAGAGCTGAGAGGTAGGATGAACAGAGCACCACTGGAGGAAAGATGGCGCCTAAGAAACTGGTGTGTACCCCAAGAGTCTGAGACAGAGAAGGGCTAGTGGACAGACACCTCAACCACACTACACTGAAGTACCCTTTACCCCAACCACAAGTTCAGGCTTTCTCCAAAGCCATTGCCTCTCACCAGCCTTGCTACAGCTGAACAGTCATGACAGGGAGATATCTACAGCTGCTCTTCAGTCAAGACCACCAGGCCTGGTGACTCACAGGGACTCAGAGAACTCAACCAAGTCTTTCTTATAACCGTGTTGTCTCAACAAAAAACAATTGACAGCAAAAAGAAAAGGCAAAGTGGGGGGAGGGACAAGACAGGTCAGGCGTGAGGCTGCAAAGGCCTAAATGACGTCACTCCATCCTGCAGCTGAAGGTGGACAGCCACAGGGACTTGTCCATCAGGGTCCCTCAGCAAGCCTTGACATTCGGGGTTTTCCTGCCATTTTCAAGCATGAAGCACCAGCTTGGCCAGCCCTTCTTCCTCCTCCAGCTGCTCCACAACTAAGCTAAGGTCCCTCATGAGTTACATGGCGAGTATGATGTTTAATGTATTTCCTAGACTGAAACCAAATAAAAAATGATGACTGAGTGTGTCTGAGGACACTTCTGGAACAGACAGCATTCAGTGAATCAGGTGAGCAGATTGCACTGGTCACTGAGGAAACTTCATTTGTTGTCTGGTCTTGCACAGAGAGAAGGGCAGAGGGGGAAACTCTCTGCCCTCTTGTCTGCCTTTGGCTTTAGCTATGACATCCCTTCTCTCTTGCTCTTGGATCAGGGTCATCCAGAACCCAACAGTCAGGCTTGACCTTCCCTGGAACATGCTGGGATCTGCTGTCACCCCCTTAATCATATCAGCATCCTCAGACTCATGTCCGGTGGCTCAGTCTCCCTCCTCCAGCCTCCCGAGAATACCCCTGCCAGCTGCCATCACCACCCACCTTCCTCAGGTCCTTCCTTACCTGGTTATCCTCTCTCTGGACCTTAGACATCTAAAAGCCCACAGTTTGCAGCCTCACAAACTTAAAAAAATGTGCAGGTCCCATGAGTCCTCAGAAAGGTGCACTAGAGGAAACCCGGACCACCTTCCCAGAGATAGAATCAGAACTATTCACACATTGCTACTCAAAGTATCAGCTGGGTGGTGGTGGTGCACGCCTTTAATCCCAGCACTTGGGAGGCAGAGGCAGGTGGATCTCTGTGAGTTCCAGGCTAGCCTGGTCTACAGAGCAAGTTCCAGAATAACCAGGGCTACACAGAGAAACCCTGTCTCAAGAAAAAAGAAGTTGTGTCAGTGTGTGGCTGGTTTATGCTAATGACTGGGAGAAGATAGTAGAGTGGTCTCTGTGGTGGAGGAGCCATGAGTAGTCTGTCACTCATCCCATCACCCATGTCACCCTAACCATGGAGGTGCTTCCTCTAACCCTGCACCATCGCAGCTCACAGCCCAGACCTAAGGAAGTGTAGTTGGGTTCTGAGATCTTGTGCCTTTCAGTTTCACAGTGGAGGGCTCTCTGTTTGGGATTCACGTTCTTCCTTACGGCCCCGATGTGCTTCATGCCCCATCGTTCCCTGAAGTCCTTGCTTCTGGTTTTCCCTGTTGCTCTGCCTCAGACCATCCTGGCCTCGCCCCCTCACTCATGTCTCACCACTTACCCAAGCATCTTCACTCCAGGACGCAGCGCATCCTGGTTACCTTTAGATATCAACTGATACAGTCTAGCGTCACGTGAGAAGGGAAGACTCAGGTCAGACTGGTGTGTAGGCACGTCTATGGGAATGATCTTAGTTGTCAATGCAGTGGGGTCTAGGCTACTGTGGGCAGCACCATTCCCTGGGCAGGCCGTTTGTACAAAACTGGAAGCTAGCTAAGCGAAGCATGAGCTGGCAAGCAGTGTTCCTCCAGGGTTTCTGCTTCAAAGTCCTGCTTAAGTTTCTGCCATGACTTCCCTCCATGACCTGGAAGTGTTAGGGTCCTGAAGAAGTCCCACAGAAGACCACCATCCATGTATGCAAACAGCAAGAGTGTTTATTATCTCAGGAAAGCATCCAGCATGCTGGGGCCTGCCATCCCATACAAAGGCAAGATGGGGAAGACCCCGAGAGGGACCTGTGGATTCTTTTAAGCATAGCCAAGGGGAGGTGCTAAAGCAGTTAGCTCATCTTACCTACAATTGACGTAAGCAAGTGCCAACCATGTTAATAATTTCTAATTGGCCAGGGCTGGTCAGGGGTACAGTCTTCCATCTGGGGGCAGGCCTGGACTAGTCCTTGGCTTTGGCTTTGAGCTGCTGTGGAGGCTGGCTGGTCTCACTGACTGTGGGAGCTGTCTCAGTGGCCCAGGCTTCGTGCATCCTATCTCCCTTGCTCCTGTGGTCAGGGGCACCAGTGATTAATTGCCCTTTGTTTGTGGCTCTTCCTCAGAAACTGCTTGTTCAGTCTCAGGAAAATGAAATTGAGGCCTGTTCTCTAAAAGAAGACTGAGCGGCCTGTTATGGCATCTGCTCAGTCCTCTCAGAAGTAAAGGCCACATAGACCCTTTCTTCCCCCAAGTTGCTTTGAGTCAGAGTGTTTCATCACAGCAATGGAATGACTGTAACAGTGACCCTGCCCACACCCCCACGAGAACATGGATGAAAGGCCTGGTGTTCTTGAATGCCTCCGTGTCATGGCTTACAACAGATGTGAAAGCTAGATTCTCACACTAAGTTCTTTCTCACAGAGAGACATCTCACTGATCATCATGTTAACTGGAGCCTGTTGTTCGAATTTCTAATGCTTTTATAATAAAAGTTTAACATGTGTCTTAGAAGGTCTTATAATGAAAAACCCAGAGCCAGATATTGGGGTGAAAGCTGAGAGATCAGAGAAGCAGAATAGCCAACCACTAGCCCTTACCTCTACAAAATCCTCAGCCTCAAGAGAGAGTTCCTGTTTCCTCACGCCTGATATACCTTTCTGTGTCCTGACACATTACTTCCTGGGATTAAAGGTATGTGTCACCACTGCCTGGCTCTGTTTCTCTCATGTAACCCAGTGTGGCCTTGAACTCACAGAGATCCAGATGGATCTCTGCCTCCCAAGTAATAGGATTAAAGGTGTGTGCACCACTGCCTGACCTCTGTGTCTAACCTAGTGGCTGGCTCTGTCATCTGATCCTCATGCAAGTTTACTAGGGTACACGATATATCACCACAGGGGCCATTGCTGATACCCTCACTCGAGGGTCACCAAGCAGTCTTACATTGGTGTGACAAATGAGAGCTAAGAGTAGAGCCGTTCCTTGGACTTAAATCTCTTCCTGTCAGGCCAGGTGGGTCAGGAGACCCTCAGAATCCCCATTTGAGTGTGTCTAGAAATTTTATACGAAACCACTCTTCTGTTTGATGGCACAAAAGTGGGTGTGTCTGTATTCACCAAGAGGGGACCATTGATCATCTCCATTCATACAGCTGGCCTAAAGATACTTTCACAGATCATCAAAGTGGTATGTGGCACTTGACATTGTGAGGCCACAAACCAAGAACGAGGCAAATAACAGCAAAAATGACAGCTGGGTCATAACAAATAATATTCTCCTGCCTCACTGACCTCAGCGTGTGTGTTCTGAAAGCCTGCAGACTCAGAGGCAAAGAAAGTCCTTCATAGCTACTGTGTATTCCTCACTCAGCACTGTTACGATTTAGATGTGGACTCCCTCTCCCTTACATCCACACAACCTTTCATGGGTTTGAAAGCTTGCTCCCCAGCTAGGGACACTTCGGGAAGTTGAGGAGTCTTTGGGATATCCTTAGAGGAAGTGAATCACCGAGGGGTGAGTCTTGTGATTTAGAGTCTGTCCCTCCCTCCGATGTTGTCTCTGCTCCCTGTTCCTCCAATGTATGAAGAGGTGATGAGCCCAAGACATGAGCACCTGTCACCGTGGGGTCACCTGCTGCCGTGCCTTCTCCACCATGGTTCCCTCAAAGTTGAGCTAAAAGAAATCCTTCTTTTCTTATGTTGCTTTAGCAGGGCGTGTTTACCACAGCAACAGAAAAGAATGAATACTCACTCCAGGGTCCAAATAAATAAGCTAAGGCAGTCATTGTCTGAACTGGCTGACCACAGGGCAGCTCACTGTGCAGTGGGGTACAGTCTCCCATCATCCTTCTCTACTTTTTCCTACTCAAAGGTTCAGACGAGCTTCTTCACAAGGAGCCTGTATGAGTGACTTCTGTTGCTGTGATAAAACACCATGACCAAAAGCCACTAAAGGAAGAAATCTTACTTTGACATGTCATTTGAGAGTCCACAGTAATATGAAACTCGTGGGTGGCAATGGACCAGGAGGCTGAGAGATCACATCTCAGTGGCACACAGGAAACAGATATGGAGAGCAGGAAGCAAAGTGAAGCTACAGACTCTCAAAGTCCGCCCCCAGTGACATCCTTCCTCCATCAAGGCTGCACCTTCTAACAGTGATGTAACCTCCGCAAGTGGTGAACAAGTATTCAAGTCCTTGAGCCTATGGGGGGCAGTCTTATTCAGACCACAATGGTGCTTCAGCCAGGGAAGAATGCAAACAAGTCAGCAATCCACGGACGCAGCTGTCCATCAGGGCGATGTGATAGGTGAAACCCACACTCCATCAACCAGTGGATGGAGATGTGAGGTCCTCAGGCAGGATCTGCCTCTGTCTTCCATGGATGTCTGAGTGATCCCTCTTTCCCTCCTACATGCATCCCTTCCCCAGCCCTAACACCGTCTGGGAAGGAAATAGATCTCTAACTTTCTGGATCAAAGATTGAGGTCACAAGGAAACCTCCCCATACCTATAAAGAGGTAAGGGAAGTGTGCCCCCAAGCTGCAGCCTGGGAAGATGACCAGGGAGCAGGCAATGTTAAAAGAAACTGAGGCTGATGGGATCACCCTCCTCTTCCCTGGTTCAGTGACTCTGTGGAGATTATGCTAGAAGACACAGGCTGTGTCTTGTACCAGGGTCACTCCAGTGATTGCATCCCTGAAATGCTTTTCTGGGTCACAGTAATAATGTTACAAGGAAAAGGCTGCTGCCAGAATGGGTGGCTGGAGTGAGCTTGGAAATGGGCCAGAAGGGTACAGAGCTGCCTGGTGATGAGGAGAAGTATATGACCCCACTGTGTGTAAGAGAGTGTGGGTTCCAGGAAGGCTTTCAGTCCAGAACACTGCACAATGAGAGAGAGAGTGAGGGCACATGAGAGCCATGCTCAGGGGTCTGAAATGAAAGGAAAATAGTCACTTCTCAAAAGAATATGACAACAACAAACTAAATAAGCTGCCTAAATTGTTGCCCTCTCCAGGTCAGTCACCAAGTGTGCCCCTCCCACATCATGCTGCCCCAGAACTTTCCAAGCAGCTCAGAGAGGTCAGGTTATTGCCTAAGCCATTTGCCACCATGCCATCGGGCATCAGAAAAAGCCTGTGACCAGATGCAAGCTGCCTGATGTTCCAGTCCAGCCTCAGGCCACTTCGACCACCTCATCCAAGCTAACACCCATGTTTCCTGCACCTGCTGCAGCAGCAGATTGTTCCTGGCTTGCTGGCTCCAGAGTAGCCCCACCTGTCCTCACATCATCCTGGGGCCTTAAGAACAAAGCCATTTTTACTAGTTCATAATAAAGTGTCGGTGCCCCCTCTTCCCCAAGGCCTCACCAGGAAACTACACTTTTCCTGGATTCTGTAACTGTGGGGCTTCAAAGCCTTTCCATCAACTGAGGAACCAACAGTGTCCTTGGCCCTGACCTTGTCTTCCTCTGATTGGGTCACTCTCTGGACTCCCTCAGCTGCCTGGAGGCCAAGCCAACAATCTGGAATCATCCATCTCCACACTCCTAACTGCCCTGCAATATCCCTTTTGCTGTGTATACTAGGGTACATATAACCCAAGAGCGGGACACAGGTCCTTCTGGGCCTCTCACACCCTCTTTCCTGGAGCCTCTTGACTACAAAAGCTGACTGAGCATTGCAGGAAAATTTAGACTTTGTCCTGGGAACAAGGACAAACCTGGAGAGATAGCTCATGGGTCCACCCACAATGAAGGAAGAAAGAGTCAGTCCCTTCACAAGCCAGAGGAGCAGTGGACTAAGAAATGCTTCTTGGTGATTGGGCCCATCCCAGAGAAGAGAGGTCACCTTCCTTTAACTTTCGTATGCATTGGTTTCCTGCTGAGTTCAAAGCCAATGGGTCAATGGCACTGGTGGGCAGGGACACCACCAGGCTGATGCATTGCGGTGGGACAGATGGAACTGAAATGAGTCTGGGTGAGTCTGGGGGGCCATGCAGCTTCCTTTGTGGATGAAACCAGTCGTATCCCACCCCATCCATCTTATACAATGGCCATAGCAGCCATGTAGGTCCCAGGCATCTGCAACTATCTCTGCAGATGTGTCAGTAAGTGACATATTTCTGCGGCAAACAGCTGGATGTAAACAACCTGATGGTGGGAGGGCCATTTCTGGGTCACGGTTTCAGAAGGTTCAATCCTTCCTGACAAACAGCTCAGTCCACACCATGGTGAGCCATGAAGAAGAGAGCAAAGAAGAAGGGTGCTGTGGGATGGTCTGTATGTTAAATGTGTTGCTCTGATTGGTTAATAAATAAAACACTGATTGGCCAGTAGCCAGGCAGGAAGTATAGGTGGGATAAGCAGAGAAGAGAATTCTGGGAACAGGAAAGCTGAGTGAGAGAGACACTGTGATGAAAAGCGAGATGTAAGGTACCGGTAAGCCACGAGTGACATGACAACTTATAGACTAATAGAAATTGGTTAATTTAAGATATAAGAACAGTTAGCAAGAAGCCTGCCACAGCCATACAGTTTGTAAGCAATATAAGTCTCTGTGTGTTTACTTGGCTGGGTCTGAGTGGCTGTGGGACTGGCGGGTGAGAGAGATTTGTCCTGACTGTGGGCCAGGCAGGAAAACTCAAGCTACAGAAGGGACCAAGGATAACAGACTCCCAAGGACCTGCAGCCCCCAGCGACCCACTGCCTCCAACCAGGCCTCATCTCAGGTTTTCAGAACCTACAAAATACTAACACCAGCGAGGACCAAGATGTGGACAAAAGCCTGTAGGGGACGTTTTCTCATTCAAACTGTGATAGCAAGTATCTTTTCCAAAATGGAAGACTAGTTAGTACACACTAAAGAAAGGACCAGTCCTCTGTGTGTCCGTCAGTGCTTGCTAGGTTGCATGATGACACCTCCATCCTTAGGGAACGTCCCATAATTCTCTCCTGTCTCACTGGAGGATCAACCTAGACCTTCTCTTCACAGGTGTTGAAATGACCATGGTGGGTTCAGATTTTACTTGAATGTCCAGGTTTAAAGAATGTTCACAACACACTCTGACCTGCTCCTGGGAACCATCAGCTCATGCAAAACTTCACCACAGAACAACAGGGTATTCAGGGGGATGACTCCCAAACCCCTGTTATGACATAAAATAAACGATAGGAAACTAACAGCCACACCGGTACCACATTACCCACACTAGGCAGCTGCAAAGCATGTAAGTACAGCTGCAAATATGGTGTCCACCTCACACACATCTGGCTCTCACACACATCCTGGCTCTGGGCTGCAGGCCTGAGCACTGGAATAAACACGCGTGTTTAAAACATGTTTTGTTAACTTTAGAAAACACCACCTAAGTTTTGGTTTTCATTTTCCAGTTATCTCCCTCCTTCCTCCATCTCTCCTTTTCTCTCCTCTCTGCTTCAACAGTATGTGGGCAGAAGCCGTGGGTTGAGGGGTGTGTGGGGTCAACGTGTTTCTGAGTGACACCGCACGGCCAGGGCGGGTTCACTATCACCTGTTCTTGCCCAAGTCTCCTGCATCCCTGCTTCTCCCAAACATAACCGCACTAAAGCAAACTCAAAACTTGGAAATGCATTGTAATTAAATTCTTCCCTAACATATTCACCATACCAGAACAGAATCCTGTCCACAGAGCCAGCTGTGCCTGAGGGGAGGGGTGGCTGAGTCCCTTCCTGACCTACATGTGGATCTGAAAAAAGAAGCCCTGGAAGGCTGGGCTTTGGAGGGAGCTGGCTGTGTGTTCTGAGGGAAGGCTGTGTACCTTAATGCAGACACACATATCAGCACATATACCTACACACCTACACACATAAATACATACACTTATACACATGCACACACACACCTGCACATATATCTACACACCTACACACACATTCACATATACCTATGCCCATATGCCCTCACATACACATATACACCTATACACACACCTGCACATGTATCATGTGTGTGCACACAAACACACACACACACACACATACATATACACCTATAAACATATGAATATACCTACACAGAAACCTGCAAATACTCACACACACCTATATATATATATATACCTCCTACACCTACACACACACACACACACACACACACACACACACACATGCACGCATGCAATTCACACATGGAAGAGGCCTGAAGCTTCTATCATTCTCTGGGTCACACTTCCCAAAGTGGTCTTATTGGGTTGTTTCTTGTTCTGTCTGCCTATAAATTTGGTTTTGCTCCCTTTCCTGTGCCCTGGAATGGTGTGGCCCTCCACTTTCAGAATAATATGGGCCACCTGTCTGGGGAACCCAGGCACCAAAAGTGCAGACAGAGTGAGAAATACAAGCCAAGAGGAGCAGGGCATGGCCCGGATAGGGAGGCCAGGGCGATTAAAATGACCAGTGTGTCAGGCACAAAATAGGAGCTCCTGACATCGACCGAGCGTCGGGAATCAGGCCCCTATATCACCGCAGGAAATGGGCAATTTTATGCCAAGCGGGAGCCGTGCATCTTGAGGTAATGGTGAATGTAATTCATGTCATTTGAACCAGCCACAGCTGCTTGCAAAGAGAAGCTCACCCTGAGCTCAGGTTTCCTGGCTGTGAGGCTTTAAAGTTGGATCTTTAAAGAATATATTTAAAAGAATGGTAAAACATTTGCCTTGTTCTAAGGGAGACTAAGTGCCCTCGAGCCTGGCCAGATGGATGTTCCCTGTTGACAGAGGCGCATGTGAGTCATACCAGGCCCGGCCTCCGGTCTAGCCCCCTTCCTGCCTCCCCGAACACACACACCTTCACACATACTCACCAGCACACCCCCATACACATCACCACTCCAAATCACTCTGCTCCTTCACCTCTGCTGACTGTGACAGTAGACGCCTAAGGTGCCTCGGGGTGCAGAAGCCTGAAGCTGTTGGACCCAGGAGCCGCTGGAATGTGAAAGCAAGAGCCTCGGAGGATGGCTGCTTCTGCAGCAGCTGTCTCCCCAGAGAAGACCTGGCTGCTGGAATAAACATGGCAAAACTCTCTCCCGCGGGAGAAGTTGAGAAACAGGACTCTGCAAAGTGGGCTGGGAAGGACGGTCCCCGAGGATCTATGCTGCTTGAGAAGGTTTTAGAACACGCTTGTTTGCCGTATTGGCCCAATTTTCTACCATGAACACAAGGCTGCAACTGTATAAAATCATGATGCTGTGTTTTAAATACGATCCTGAAACTCAGCAAGAAGAACCAACCAGCGTTGGCTGTGAGCTCTGTGCTCAGCAAGGCTCATATGCACACACACACACACACACACACACACACACACACACACACACACTCCATAGATAAGTTTGTAGCTGGCATTTTATATGTATAACTGTGTTACACACATTTCCCTAGAATTTCAGCCATACTAAACTGCAATTTTATATTTAGCAATTTTCACTTTTTATCATAACCCATTTCTCCATGGGCAGTGTACGTGTGTATAGATGCACATGTGTGCAAATCTATGTACACATGTGTGAGTATGGAGAGAAGAGGTCAACTTCAGGTTGTTCCTCAGAAGCCATCCACCTTGACTTTTTAGAGAACATTTATTTTCATTATTTTTAATTATGTGGAAGATTGGGGGTGGGGGTGTGCACGTGAGGGCAGGTGCCTGTAGGAGACAGAGGTGTTGAATCCCTTGGAACTGGAATTGCATGAGGAACCAAACTTGTGTCTTCTCAAGTACCAGTGTGAGCTCTTGACCCTGAGCCATCTCTTCAGCGCCACCTTGTTTACTGACACAGGGTCTCTCATTGGCCTGCAGCTTACAAAGAAGACAGAAGCCTGGCTGGCCTGTAGCCCCAAGGGCCCTCCGATCTCCTCCCCGGGGCTCAGATTGCTATAAAAGCTATCACATCCATTCTGCATGTTTTGTGTATATGTGTGTGAGCATGACCATGCCGTGGAGCACATGCAGAGGTCAGGGGACAACTTATGGGAGTTGTTCTCTGTTTCCACCCTGTGGGTCCCAGGGGGCAAACTCGTGTTGGGGGCCTTCACTTCAAAGCACCTTCACCCCCTCGACCACCTTGCCTGTCCCTGAATTATTTGTGTGTGTGTGTCTGTCTGTCTGTTTGTGTCTATCTGTGTGTGTGCATCTGTGTGTCTGTGTCTATGTGTATTTGTATGTCTGTGTATGTCTGTGTCTGTGTGTCTGTGTGTCTGTGAGTCTGTGTGTCTGTGAGTCTGTGTGTCTGTGTGTCTGTCTTTGTGTGTCTGTTTGTGTGTGTGTGTCTGTATGCATGTATAGGCTCTGGTGATTAAACTCAGGTCCCCGTACAAGCAAAGTAAGCACCTTACAGACAGAGCCTTCTCCTCCACACCTCAGGGAGGTGCTGGCCCAGTTCCAAAGTGGGGCCGAAGCTGCCTCTGACCATCTTAAGCTCTTCCTCCAGTTTCTATTCTCAACCGGAGACCCCAACATGTTTCATCCAAGCTACAAGAGCTCAGAATGGGAGTTTTGTCTACACGATCATCTGTTTTTTGCCAATTTGATAAGTAAAAAAAAAAAAAAAAAAGCATGTTTCTGGCCAGGTTTCAATTAATTTCCTTTTCTTATATATGACTTTTTTTGTATAATTTTTATTCTTTGAGGAATCTCCTATCCAACTACCCCCCCATGTCCCTGAAAATGTCCCCCTCCTAATTTAACATCATCTTGTTCTCACGCCTGCAGATCCCCAGAGCTGTTCACCTGGGTAGCCTTCAACGCCTACCCTTGCTTCAACTCGTCACAGCTGAGGTGACCCTGCCAGGGTCTCACACAGGGTTCAGGGGAGCTGAGCCTCCTGAGCTGTGGACCCCCAGGTCGGCACAGAGGTTCATCTCCACCAGGGTGCTGGGTCCATGTTCACCTCTGAGCTTCCTTTCTCACATGTCCTTCCTGCCCGGTCTCCGTGCTGGGTGGCTGCCTCATGCTCTGCCAGAGAGGCCGTCTCTATCCTCAGAGTCAGCTCAGCTCCATAAATGCAACTCCTGCTGTGGCCCTCTCTCAAGCTGCTCTGAGGTCCTACCCACCCAGACTGCCTGCATCCTCCCTGCTGCAGCCCTTGCCCCTCCCCCCTCCTGCTGCCCCTCAACACCAGATCTCATCTCACCTAGTCCCTCCCAGAACCAAGGTCCTTCTTCCCTCTTCTCTACTTGCACCTCCCTCATCCCCATGGATCCCCTCCCACTGGGGCCTGCCAGTGTAGATGTGCTTCCCTCCCCAGCACCCCCAGAACTTAGCAGGGCTCCAGGTAGCTGCTTCGTGACTGTTGGCAAGTGAATGGAAGGCAGGAACCAATGGATTTCTAATCCTGAAAACCTAGTTGGGAAGCATTTGGAGGTTGTGATTGGTCCTCCCAAAAGACATGCAACAGTCCTCAGGCCAGGTCCTCAGAATGCGGCCTCATTTGAAACACTGATCATGTCCCTGCTGATGGCATTAGCAAAGGGAGGGTGGTGCACTAGTACCAGCATGACTGATGCTCTTAGGGGAGATGCAGATGTGGAGGAAGAGGCCATGGAGCTAGATGGATACAGAGATGGGGGGAATCCAAGGCCAAGAGACACCAAGGCCTTCTGAAGACACCTGAGAGAGGCCGTCTAGAAGAAAGTTTCCATGAGCAGCCACGTTGCCTTGGTTCTGGGAACACTGTTGATGACCTAAGCCTGTATGGGTCTTTGTCATGGCAACCCCTTGGAAACATGCCCTTCACCTTTGAGAGGTGGGAGGGGTAGACTCATTTTACCTCGGTGTGCTGCTGGCACTACAGAGCTGTGTAAGGAGGGGTGGCTACAATAAGCCAAGTATCTGGGGAATGAAGTAAACATGGGCCCCTGTGGCTGGAGGCCTAGAGCCACTGGCTGAGTGCTGAGGGCCAGTTAGACCAATACCGCCTGTCTCCGGGAGTCTGAGACTGTCCTGGGGCTGCAGGGAATGTAAGGCTACAGCACATGCCCAGAACCCGCATCCAGTGAGCCAGAAGCAGGGGCTGAGCCTCATGCATATGTATTTATGGACATTTAAAGAGGCCGAAATACATATTTAGCAGCCTCGCACAATGTGTTTTATTGCCCGTGTCCGTCCTTTGGTAATATCCTCTGGAAATTCATTTTAAAGGAGATTTCAAACCCAAATGGCTGACCCGGCAAGCCCTTCCGGTCCCTGTCTGCAAAGAGGTTTTATTTAATAACAAAGTGTCTTATTTAAAGTCATGCCTGTTGAGACTGCCCGTGGAGGCACCGAGGCTTCGAGAATGCAGTATTATACACGCTATTGGCTAAATCAGCCACCATGCCTCTGTCGGGGCCAATTTCCCTTTATGTCCTGGGTGCTTAAAACCCCTTAGAAGATTCAGATGTAGTTTTCAACAAGAGCTTGTTGCCTATTTCTCACTCCTTTGAAAGCCTGTAAGGGCCACTGAAGTCGCTTCCCAAAGCCACTCCCCAGAGGGAAGGGGAGACTTGTACACTGAGTAGAGAGATGTGTTCTTCTGGTTAGACACAAGATGAACTACACAGGCTCAGGGACGCCAGGGGCTCCAGGGGAGACTGCAGAGGCTGGGGCAGAAGGTGGCTTTAGAGACTTTGCCCCAGGCCGAAGGAATCATTTTGTACACGCACACACCTCAACTAGCGCCTCCTGTCTGGAAAGTATAAACAGAGCAGTGCACAGCACTCCTGATTGGCTTGAACCGGAAAATCCAGTAGCTGAGTGTGGGTGGTTACTGAGTGACCGCTTGAGAAAGATGAAAGTGTGGGCTGGGGACGTAGCTCAGCTGGCAGAGAACTTGCCTAGTGTGTGGAAAGCCCTGGGCTCTGTACCCAGCAGAGCACAGCATCCAGCATGGCCCTAGCCACCTGCAGTCTCAGCACTGGGGGAGGGAGAGGCAGGAGGATCAGGAAGTGCAAGGTCATCTTCCCCTACACAATGAGTTCAAGGCCAACCTGGGCTACATGAGAATCTGTGGGTGTGGCAGTATCACTCAGCTTCCCTGTCTTGGTGGAGTAGAGTTTTCCTGTTTACTGATTAATATATGTGATAGTTGAATATAATCAGCCCCCATAAGCTCACAGGGAGTGGCACTATCAGGAGGTGTGGCTTTGTTGGAGTGGGTGTGGCCTTGTTGGAGGAAGTGTGCCACTGTGGGGGTGAGCTTTTGAGGTCTCCTATGCTCAAGCTATGCCCAGTGACACAGTTCAATTCCTGTTGCCTTCAGATCAAGTTATTAAGAATTCTCAGTTCCTTCTCCAGCACAACATCTGCCTGCATGCTGCCTTGCCTCCTGCCCTGACGATAATGGACTAAACCTCTGAAACTGTAAGGAAGCCACCACAATTAAATGTTTCCTTTATAAGAGTTGCCGTGGTCATGGTGTCTCTTCACAGCAATAGAAACCCTAACTAAGACAATATACTAATATCATCCCCTGGCATTATCCCCTTCCCCCCAAACCCCCCAGCTTGCCTTAAAACCTTATAGATTGGCAGCTGTTGGGAGGGCAGGGAAGAAAGTGATATGTGGTGGTTTGAATAAGAAATTCCCTCCTTGGGTATTTGAACACTTGGTTCCTAATTGGTAGTGGTGCTTTGTGAGGCTTCAGAAAGGCAGGCTTTCGGGAGGAAGTGTGTCACTTGGGGCAGGCTCTGAGATTGTATAGCCTTGTCCCACTTCCACTTCACTCTGTTTCCTGCTAGCAGTTACAGTGTGAGCACTCAGCCTCCAGCTCCCTCACTGTACCTTCCTGTTGCCAAGCCTCCCCACCATGACGGACTCTTCCTCTGGAACGGCAAACCCAAATAAACTCTTCCTCCTGTGACTTGCTTTTGTGCGTGGTGCTTTATCACAGCCGCAGAAAAGTGACTAATATAAGTGGTTGTGAAGGGAGAATGCGGGCACTAACTCCTGAGTCACTAAACCAAGAAAGGCCCAAGAAGTATGGATGCTTCAGAGTCAACCGTGTCCGCCAAAATTGAAAAATTGAAGCTCCACCCTCTAGTACGGTACATTTGGAGCACAGAAATAATTGAGGTGGAGTGAGGTCGTGAGGGCGGAGCTCCGACACAGTGGAATCAGTACTCTTACAAGAAGCCGCTAGAGCTCACCAGCTGCCACCCACAACCTCGTCCGCATCAAATGCCAAGGATGAATCACATGGGCACACAGAGGAAGATTGCCAACCAACAAGCTGGCATTGGGCCTCTCAGCTCCCAAATTATCTACACTCTGTTCTTGGACCTCCAATCAAAGAGCTCTGAGAAGCTGGTGGTTGAGTTCCCCAGTCTGTGTTTGTTGGTGACCGTCACCCACGAGGACAGTCCTGCTGCGCTCTGGCACATACTTCCTGAGCCCTCTTTCAACCCCATGCCAGGCTAGTGGGTGCGACCATCCTTGAGCATAGCAGCCGTCTGGTCAGGATCCTGCACACAGAAGGCGGCAGTCAGGGCCAGGAGGTGGGGGTGGGGGTTGTTCCTGGGCCCTTCTCACCTCTGATGTTCCAGCATCTTCTACCTCTTCTCCTGTTCCTGCTCATTCCTCCTGGCTTAAGTGTAAGAGGGAATTGGGGCCAGTAAATGCCCTTTCTTCCCTGTAAGAACAGTTTATTTAAGCCCCGTGAGTCAAAATGTCAACACTGACTAAGCAGAGCTGAAAGGGCAGGAGGGCTCTGCATTCAGAACTCCTGAGATTATGTAGGAAAACGACAGGCCCGCCTGCACCTCCATCTGTCCAGAATGGTTAACGAGGACTCCTCAGGACCCACCCACCCCCTGACCCCGTCAACAGGCCCTGCTTCAGGGCTTTCTCTGTTTGTGCTGACCCCCCCTCTCTGACCATGGTGTGCTCAGGTTCCTAATGAGTCCTGAAGACCACAGGATCTGGAATTCACTGGGGTCTTGCAGGCAAGCCTCGACTATTGGAACCAGCGGGCAGGTATGGTTCCAGCTCTGCCCACATCTTACTCCCTGAGAGCAGGCCATGGAGCAGGTCTGTCTTGAAAGTCAGAAAAGCGAAGGTTGGCAACAGTAATGCCAGTTTCATGATGCCAGCATTGGAGAAAGCTGACTGTCAGATAAAAACACTATAATAGAACAAAAAAATACGTCTGGGCCAGGGAGATGCCTCCGTGGGTATAGTGCCTGCTTCACAAACAGAAGGACCAGGGTTCTGATCCCCAGCACACACATAGAAAAGCCAGACATGGCAGTACATGTCTGTAACTCTAGTGCTGGGATTGGGGAGACAGAGACAAGCACATTCTAGGGGCTCATTAGGCAGAGAGTCTAGCTCAGTGGCTCTCAACCTTTCTTATGTGGGACCCTTTGATACAGTTCCTCATGTTGTAGATGTAACCAACAGTCTTATTAAATAAGAAACACAGAACCGATGTAAAAGAGAAAGCCGAGAGGTCAGAGCTCAGAGCTAAAATCTCACCCTTCCTCCTGGGGCTTCCCAAAAGAGAGCTATATCCTGTCTGTCCGTCTTTTTATAGTATTTTGTTCTGCCTTCTCATTGGTTGTAAACCCAAACACGTGACTGCCTCGTCACTGTCTGTATGTGCAGCCCCCCAGGTCTTAAAGGCATATGTCTCCAATGTTGGCTGTATCCCTGAACACACAGAGATCTATGGGATTAAAGGCGTGTGCTACCACCGCCACACTCTTGCTATGGCTCTAATAGCTCTGACCCCCGGGTAACTTTATTTATTAACATACAATCAAAATCACATTTCAGTACAATTAGAATACCACCACAGTAGTGACCCCCAATAATAACATTATTCCGTTGTTAGTTCATAACTCTAGTTTTGCTACTGTTATGAATTATAATGTGAACATCTGATATGCAGGATGTCTGATATGTGACCCCTATGAAAGGGTCATTCAACCCCCAAAGAGGTTGCAACCCACAGGCTGAGAACCACTTGTCTGGCTGAATCTGTGAGCTCTAAGTTCAGTGAAAGACCCTATCTCAAAAGCTAAAGTGGAGCGTGGTAGAGGGAGACACCGGTGTTCACCTTTTGCCTCCACGTGGATGTGGATGACAGGAGGGTGACTCAGAGATACTTTAGGATCTCGATCTGTTTTATGTGGCAGTGACAGGGATCTAGTCCACTCCTGTGAAAGAGACTCATGCCAGGTCCCAGTGCTGAGTCCTTTGAAAAGAAGCCATGCCAGTGGCTCCCTCATAAACCACACCTCTTAAAGCCCCCCTGTCTCTAACATCTCTGCTCTGGGGACTGAGTCTCCAACATTTGAACCTCGAGGGACAAATAACATCCAAACTCCCAAACTCCTCACCCCTCACCCTAGGACCCTTCTTCCTCTCACTGCTCCCACATGTCCTTCAACAGATGTGCACTGTAGTGCCCTCCACAGTCCATGATTCACACTCGTTTAGTGAGTTCTAAAAACATGGAGGTTGCAGAAATTCCTTAGTCCAGTTGGTCAGCAGTTTAGTCCCCAGCAGTGCCTGGGGACACCCCTCTGCTGTCAGGTGACTTGGGCCAGTCTTGTGGAGGACAAAGCATTTTCTCTGCAGGGCCTGATGCTAGTTTTGGCTGGTTAGTGGAGGCCTGGGGACACCTTTCAGCTGTCAGGTGACTTGGGACAGTCTTGTAGAGAACAGAACCCTTCCCCTGCAAGGCCTGATGCTAGCTCTGTCTGGTTAGTTAGGGTGAGAATTGCCCTGCAGAACCCAGCTAGGAGGAGATGGACTGGCCTCCAAGGACAGAGGATAAAAGAATGTGCCATGGACGAAACCAGCTAAGGACCCTGCCCACACTGCGGTTGCTGAGGCCTTGTGCTCTGCATTGAGGACACCAAAGGCAAAGGACAGAGCATTGGCTCTGTCAACAGCCACTGGCACTCCCAGACCTGCCATGAAAGCCTGTCCATAGTTCAGGTCATAACGACACCGCTTCCTGGGAGCACGGACCCAGACAATAGTGTTTTCTTTGGAAATTCTGATTGTATGTATAAGAAACTAAAAAGCAATGGTCTATTTTAAAAGTTTCTTGAGTCAGGTTAGGTAGAACTGTAGATGAACAGGAAAACAGTGATCCCTGCTGGTTCTAACCAAACCAAGAATTCAGAGCAAAAAAATACCACTAGCCAAGCTTACCTAATGATCAGCAGACATGACAAGGGTGTGCATCTAAAAAGCTTTCAAATAAACAGGACATAAAAATCTAGAGGTGAACCCATGGGTCCCACACTCAGGTTCTCATGTTTGTACAGCAGGCTCTTTCACTGACTGAGCTGTCTCTACAGGCCCCATCTTCCCTCCTAAATTCTTAAATAATTTAAAGAGTGATGTCCATGAACACAGAGTGCAGGTGGGGATGGATGGATGGATGGATGGATGGATGGATGGATGGATGGACAGATGCATATGACTGGACCTCAGGCTTGTGTTGTCAGACATAGGAACCAGGGGCATCTCACTCTTGACAACTACTTGATGGACACACAAGGTGGAGGATGAAATGTTGGCTTTGGATTCAGCAAACTTGGATCCAAGATCTGCTTGGATTTTTTTTAGTAAACTGAGGTTCTCTTCTTCTCCAGTATGCTGGTTGATAAGTTTAAAATCACAATGGAAACAAACCCACTGGCATTTCTGTGAGGGATTTTCTAGAGTAGATCAAAGTGGGAACACCTACCGTAAATATGGGCAGCACCATGCCACGGGCTGGGGTCCTGACTATGCAGAGCAGAAAGTGAGCTGAGCACCAGGGTCCATCTCTCTACCCAATGACTGGATGCCATGTGATGGACCAGTGGGCCCAAGATCCTGCCACCTCCCTTCCCCTCCACATAGGACCAAACACCCCAAAATCATGAGCCAAAATAAGTCCTTTCTCCCTTAAGTGGTATTCGTCAAGTTTTTTGGCACAGCCATGAGAAGGCTTAACCGACACAGTGTGCCTCATTCACTTTGTATCTGTGTTTAAGTTGACAAGGTCAGACTGCAGGCTGACTCTGGGTCTCAGCACTCAGCTGCAGGGGCTGACAAGCCCAGGACTAAAAGTACATGGGGGACAGAGTCCGACTGGGATTCCTCCCACTGCTGGCAGCAGGCTCTAGACATTCATCACATTTATTGGTTCTCCAGGTCTGCACAGCCCTACTCAGCCCAGCATGTGTCAATCAAGCTGCAAGGTCTTATTTACAAGTGGATGGGAGTGAGGCCTAGAGCAGCCACAGGTGCCACCATAACCACCCTGCATGCCCACATCCCCCTTTCTGGAGCTACAAGTCACAGTGGCTTACTCCCTCTCCCCTCAGAACCTAGCCTTCTCTTCCTCTCCCAGGCCACCACCTGAGGATGCTCCGGAATAGGACAAGGTGTCCGGTAAGTGAATTCAGCCAATGTTTTCATAGTCGAGGGGGAGGGAGCAGGCAGCTCTTTACTATGCCAATAAATTCGGTGTCCGATTTATCTTCCATCAGGCCGACATTAATATTAAAATCCTCCATGAGTCATAAATCTGCCACACATCAAGACAAGCAGCCCCAGGACGTCAAAAGAAGCTCTCATTAAGAAAGGCAGAATTAGTCCTTTGAGGACCCTCCTTGATGGCCAAACAGACCATTTCCAGTCTGATCATTGTCATAACGGGCCATGCCGTGGCCATGGGTCAATGTCTGAATTTCAATTGGACAGTGCTGGACCAGTAATTGCCATTGAGGGCATTCGGGCAACTCAGAGGCTTAGAGCATCACCACAGGAAAGGGAGTCCACAGGAGCTGTGGCTCATGCCTCCCCTCTACTGCCTCCCCTCAAGAAACACAGGGACTTCTCTAGGCTTCCAAGAGATGCTTGCAAATGTCCATCTCAAAAAGCAGACTTGACCAAACCCTGTGTGTGCCTCTGTGTCACAGAGGATGGCTGCTGGGGGAAGACATGCTTGTCCCTGAGACTCAGAAGATCATGTCCAGGTGGTAGCATCTGCCTGTAATGTCAGCACTCAGAAAGCTGAGGTAGGTAGATCATGAGTTCTAGGCCAGCCTGGGCTACAGAAGAAGACCTTTAGATCTTGTCTCAAAACAGAAGAGAAGTCAGTAAACACTCCCTTTGAGGGACCCAGAGAGAAGAGATCTGCCCTAGCCCAGAGGTTCCAAACCATCTTGAGGAATTGTCTTTGGCATGTTATCCATGACAACAGATCTTCATGCCAGTTTTTATGGACAAGGTCCAAGCCATCCCCACAGGGAAGTGGCACCTGGTTTAGCTGTGGGACTCACAGTGAAGGACTCAAGCTACAGCTTCCAAACAAGAGGTGGCAATGCTCCCTGGACTGGCCACTGGTCAGGACAGACCTGGGACCTTTCCTAAGAATGTCCCATCCCCTGCAGGTTGTGCTGATTCAGTTGTGTGGGGAGATGGCGATTTCTTCCAGGCTGCAAAGGTGGAGGAAGTCTTGGTTGTTGCTTTCTCCCTGCTCTGTGCAAGCTTATAACAAGCTTCCTGCCACAGAAATGAAGTCAACTGTTGTTTGGGTCTAAATGTCCCCATCAGACACAAGCTCAAAGCTTAACCTCAAGGTGCTGGGATTTCAGATCTGACACCTTAGGGAGATGACTAGTCATTAGTCACAAGGGTCACACCCTCATAGTAGGTCAGCGCCTTATAAAAGAAACCCCAGAGAGCTGCCTGTCCCTTCCATTATATGAGGACACAGTGAGAGAAGCTATCTATGGTCCAGGAAGAGAGCCCTGCAAGATGCTGAATCTTCTGGAATCTCAGGGTTGACCTTTCACCTCCAGAGCTGTGAGAAATACATTTCCATTGTTTACAAGGCACCCTGTGTATGAGAGTGTGTTGGAGTGCCATGAGCTGGTTACGGTAATGTCATCATAAAGCTCCAAAGCAAACATTGTCCCTCTTGGGAGGAGCCATGGCAGACCCCTCTCCGTGTGTGCACTATCCGCATGTATATCAATCCCTGTACATGGATGTACTCAATAACCATAGCAACACACATTTTATCATCTGCATATTCGCCCTTTAACTTGGTCCTGAACTCAGGGAAGCCTCGTGAATGCCATTATGATGTATATGTGTGGGCAGGGGGCATGCACCTGTGAGCTGCCAGGTTCAGACACCGCTGAGACACCTCCCTCATCCGGCAACTGGATGTGATGCAGAAGGTGCTTGCTCACAGAGCAACCACAGTGAAGGAACTGCTGACTCCTGGCCAGGGTTAGACACAGGAGCGGTTTACCCATAAGTCAGCGGTGAAGATGTAATTCAAGGCAGCCAGGGGAATGGTGGGTGAGGTGCCTCTGGGTCCTGTGACTGGGGCATGGCATATCCTGGGGAATTAAGGGGCCTCCCTAGCAGCTGGCACCCAGTGTCGTGAGAGGTCAGAAAAGAGCAGGGACCTGGGCTGCAGATAGGGAAAGGTTCACCAGAGAGGAACAAGAACCCCAGATGTGGTCATGTGCCCTCACAGACACACATGCTCTGTGCTGAGCATCTTGAACTGAGAAATTTTAAAAAACTTTCAAACTGAGTGAGGGTTTTGTCTGTGTCATTGGAACTGAATGTTTCCCCAGCAGACTGTGTTTGAACACCTGGTATGCAGTTGGTGGCACTGTTTGGGCAACTTGTAGAACCAGGGCTTGTGGTCTGAGTGGCAGAAGCCGGTCACTGGAGCTGGCCCTGAAGGGGGTAGTCAATTCTGTCTCCTAGGCAAGCTCTAAGCTTTCTGATCCAAACGATGTGAGGCGTGTCTGCCACATGCTCTCACTGAAGGAATGCCTGGCTCCCTCTGCTGTTCCTTCTTGCCATGTTGGGCTGGAACTGTGACATCACATAAGCCCCCCCCCCCAAGGTTGCTTTAGTCTGCTGTTGTTTATAGTCATGAGAAAGGTCATCAACACAATTTGATTCGCACAGCTAAATATCTGGAGGTGGATGTGGTGCTGAGCTGTGTCATCCAGCACATAGCAGGACAAACAAGACCTTCCCCAGAGACTTTCTCTCAGTAGCCCAGAGCCAGGCTTTGTATATCAACTTTGTATATCTATTTCCTTTGAGACAAAGCCTTCCATCTTGGAGTAAAGCTCACAGGATGTTCTCAGAAGTAAAACACTGCAACCTATAGGGAAGTTGCTTAAGCTCAGAATGAAAAACAACTCGAAGTCTTTCGGAAGTCCCTGAAACTCACCAGATTCACTAGGGCCCTCCTTTCCCAAGCATCTATAAGGGCTGTTGGGAGACACTCAGAGCAGCAGAGCTGCCTGCAAAGGACACTCTCCAGCCTGTTGCACTGCCCTCAGGCTGTGCAGTGTGCTCCAGGTTCCCAGATTTGGGAGCTGTCACCCATTCTGGATGGGCTTTGGTGATGGATGTAGCCAGCTGTCTTTGAGTCATTTCTGCCCCTGTAAATAACCTCTCCCCCATATTTCCACTACTAACTCCTCAAAACTCTTCGGACTTTGGTGGTATCCATACTTTAGTCTGTCTTCAGTTCCCTATCTGTAGATGCTTGTCCACCTGTCCCCAGGGACATCAACACCAACATGAGTGGTACAGGGTCACCTAAGCTAATTGTCAGCAGTCAAACCCAGGTCTCTGCTAGTAGGAAAAGAGGGGCAAGCAAGAGAGACCCCTGAGAGGAGAAAGGTGACACTGAAACTGGCAAGTTCAACAGGGAAGTGAATTCCTCGGAGTGCAAAGAAATGAAAGGTGGACGTGCTTTTAAAGCCATGCATCTCGGTAGGGGAAGGAAACCAAGAAAGCAGATAAAATGTAGTAACCGGTAGATTTGTCACGGACTGCGCACTCATGGAATGAGACACAATTGACAAATGCAGTGGGTGAAGGGTGAGGTCAGGCTAGAGAGAATCATGACCCTGCCTGGAGACAGGAGGACGGAGCAAGGAACTTCAGTAAATACCTAGAACATGATCCAGAGGAGAAATAGAGGTATGGAGCAGAAACAATACTTAACACCTGCATGCCAGCTTGTTGTGGGCAAAAAAAAAAAAAAAAGCATGTGGTATCAGATTTGAGAAACTCAACACATCTTGTACAAGTAGATCAAGCATGACCACATGTGAAACCTTAAATTTCATGTATTTATAGTCTGTGTACAGCCATGTGCATGCAGGTGCATGCATGCATTTAGCACAAGAATGTGAATGCAGGCCAGAGGACAGCTTTCAGGAGTCTGTTCCCAGCTTCCACCCTGTTGAGGCAGGGTCTGTCTCATTCCTGCTGTGGAATATTTTTTTCTGAGACAAGGTTTCTCTGTGCAGCCCTGGCTGTCCTGGAATTCACTCTGTAGACCAGGCTGGCCTTGAACTCACAGATCTGCCTGCCTCTGCCTCCCGAGTGCTGGGATTAAAGGTGTGCACCACCACTGCCCAGCTTCTGCAGTGGAGCTTTGTACAACTGGCCAGCTGGCCCTCGAGCTCCTGGACAGTTCTCCTGTCTCTGCCTCCTGCCCCTCTGTTGGGATGCTAGGATCCCAGATCCTAGCACAGCATCCAGCTGTTTACGTGCGTTTTAGAGATCCAAGTTCAGTCATCAAGCTTGTGTGGCTCACTTTACTCCCTGAGCCCTCTCCACGCCTCCTGCCCTGGATATCTACACTGGCTATCAAACCTCCTAAGTGAAGAGAAAACAGAAAACATCCTCAGTGTGACACAGACGGGGAAAATCGTAACTTCTATCTGAGGAAGAAGAAATGATCAGAATCCTACAGCATCAGCTACACATACTGAAAGAAAGGAGTCCAGTACCTAGTTACACTTCCCTTCAGACAATCTCAGGACAGACTGGAAGGTATTGCTGCCTACCCTGTAGATACTCTTTGAGAGAAGTACTGAAGGACACACTTCAGCAGACAGGAAATTAAACCACAAAGAAAAGAGTAAGACACAAGAAACAGATGCAATAAAGAAACATTCGAGCCCCTGGGTGCCTCAAGATTGTTAATCTGTATTAAAAACAAAACAAAACAAAAATGAGGCAATGTCAGAAAGACCTGTAATGGCCAGCTTTAGTGGCCAACTTATCCCCTCAGACCCACCTAGGAAGAGTGGTTTGTGTAGGATCCTGTTTAGCTGAGGGCACTGCCCCTTCCAGGTGAGTGAGGCATGTGGTACGCAGGCCGTGCCCAGGCCCCACCTGCTCTGTCCCTTCTCTTTCCAGTTCTGTCATAGAATCCAGGCCTTGTGCGAGTCCTCTACAGCTGAGCTGCACTCCTACCCAAATGTGTGTGTGTGTGGGGGGGACATCTTTTTTCAACAATATTTTTATTAAGTCTTGGAGAATTTCATACGATACATTTTGAACATATTCACCCTCCCAGCCCCTCCCCTACCACCCTCCCCTCCCTCCCTCCCTCCCTTCCTCCCTTCCTCCCCACCTAACTTGATATTTCTTCTGTTTCTTTTTTTCATTCTTTCCCCATCCAGTTTATGTTGCCCAGATTGTCTTGAGAATGCAGCCTGCTCCCAGATGTGGTCAGACTACAAGGGGTCACATCATCTTTAAAATAACTAATCCCTCTCCCAGCAGCTCTCAAATGCGAATAGATCCTCAGTTGGCAGTGGGATTCCATGTTTACTTTCTGCCCTCTAGGCTGGAATTTTGCCTGTTGGAGCTTGCACACGTCTCCTGCATGCTGCCATATTCACTGTAGTTAGTATGTGCATCTGCCCTGCTGTGTCTGGAGAGCACTGTTTCTTTGGTGTCCTCAATCACAGCTCTTACTTCTGTGGAGATCCCCGAGCCTTGGAGGGAGAGATGTGATATACATACATTCATACATACATACATGCATATTTGTGTATGTGTGTGTCCCATTTAGAGCTGAGCACTCCACAGTCTTTCATTTTCTGCACATTGACCAGTTGAGGCCTCTGTGTGACTTGCCATCTACTGCAAGAAGAAGCTTCTATGATGGCAGTTTTGAGATGCTCTGATCCATAACCATAGTAATAAGCCATCAGGAGTCATTTTAATGCTATATCCATTAGCAAAATAATAGTACTGGGTTCTCCCCTAGGGCCTATGACCTTTTTTATGGATAGGTGACCCTTTAACAGTGCCAGGCATGTGTTCCCTCTTACACAGAGAGCCTTACATCCAAAAAAGTGTTTGGATATTCCCATAAGGTTCATGAAGCTATTGCAGCCATGGGAATGTCTTGTCAGGCCAGTTGTAGCTCACAGAGTTCACAGGTAGGTTATAGTTATAATTAGTTTTCTCCTCTGCTAGTGTACACAGTGCCTTCAAGCACTGTAAGTGCTAGCCAACAGGAATAAAGCTTCCAGATAAGCACCAACTTGATTCTCCTTGTTCTCTGACTCAAATACGTGGTACCTTCAGCAATGGGGTCTTATTGTCAAGTTCTGGAGGGTCATCAGAAATATTGGCAATAGCTTGCAATGCTTGGGGATCTTTTTGAACTCACTGGCCAACAACTCAAAAAGGGGTGAGTCATCCCTGGTACTGGAGTTTTTCCTTGCTAGCATGGGGTCTCTGATTAGGGTTTTACTATACAGTTCAAGTTGGCCTCTTCAAACTCACAATCCTCCTGCCTCTGCCTGACCAATGTGTATTTACAAGCATTAGCCATAGTGTCCAGCCATCCTTACCCTTCTTGAGGAGGTTTCATTTCAGAATGAGAAGAAATATCACACAAGAGAGTAAATGAACTTTGGTGGCTTGATTGACAGAGGCTGAGGACCTGACTGTCTCCAGACACTTCCCCTTATAGTTCATCTGTCAGCTACCTCCCTGGCCAGGCCATGGGGTGATGGTGGAGCTCCTGCAGCACCTTGCAGGCATCTGCTGGGCACTGGGGAAGTTGTCTTTCAGGCCTTATAGATGGGTTGAGAAACACAGAAATACAAAATCAGAAGCAAACCCTGCCTCTTGGGGTATGCATTGACTGGGGAAGACACGCGGGAAGTAGGCCTTAACAGCAAGGCAGGAAGGGTGGTCAGAGAGGCTGTGGCAGGGTAGGATCTCGTCTGTGTCAGGAGATTGTCATGGACCAAAGTGTGACCCCAAATTCATACATAAGCTATGACTCCATGTGACATGTGTAGAGATAGTCTGTAAGGAAGAAACTGAGTGGTTGCTAATGGTTGGTGAGAGGGGGCTCATTTTCTTCAGTGGTGTAGCCACTGCTGAATGGCCCACAGTCCAGTAAGCAACCCCTCACCCACAACCCCACAACCATACAAACAACACTAACAAAACCCAATGGGAAAAACAAAAGACATGAAAACAGAAGACAGACTAGTTGGGAAAAGAACGAGGTCAGAGAAGGTAAGAGGGGGGTAACAATAAGGTGTATATAATCACAATACATTGTACCTGCATGTGACATTGTAAAAAATGATTAAAAGTGGAAAACTGAAATTAATTTTGAACATTAAAGCATAAGAAAGGGCAACTGAGGTAGAGCAAGTCATCGGTGTGAGCCAATCCAATGTGACGGTGTCCTTGTAAGATGAGATGGGGACATAGACATCAGAGGACAGCCTTATGAGGACACGGGAGAAGAAAGCTACCATCCCAGGAGAAAGGCCTGGGGAAGAGCCAATCTGTAGATGCACAGATCTTGGACTCCTGCCATAGGCTGTGGGAACGAACTGGTGGACATTCCCGTTTCGTTACTATCATTCTTACAAACTTCTCCACCACAGCCTCCAGACTAATGCGGAGGCCCTGGGAGCAGAGTATCCATCCTGACCAAAGAGGGGAAGGAGCTGGCTGGGAGCCTATGAGGGGCAGCGGGAAGGGACTCAGAATCACACAGAGGACAGGTGGAAACACCTGACAGGTGATGAGGTCAAAGGGCAGCAGGGTCATGTGGGAAGGATCTCACCAGACACTGGGAAGACTTATGGAAGTTGTAGAATGTGACCACACTTTGAGGGTATGTGTTTTCTCTGTGTTCACTCAACAGGGTCTCACACACCCTCACATCTCCAGAGCCTCTCACCAGCCGATGGAGGCCTAGGAGAGAGCAGTTAAAGTTTGAGACTTACCCCTAGCCACCTCCATGACCTTTGTAGACATACATGAAGTTATTTCCGAGTCCCTGGGAGCAGAAGGCTTTCCTTTCCCAGGAAGCATTCCGTTCTCCTGCTCCTGTGTGTGGGGTGAAGGAAGTGGGAGCTATGCAGCATGCTGCAATCTAGAGACCTCAGTTCTCCTTCACCCTTTGAGAAAGTTCTCATCTCAATTCAAATTCCAGTGGTCCCATCCCCCAGCCCACCATTATGAACCGCTGCAGATGGGTCAGTGCCCTGGCAAATCTGGAATCACAACTCAGGTCAACAGTCCCTCTGCCTTGTGCAAGTGGAGAAGGCGAGGGTGGTGTGAGCGGCCTATAGATCATCCTGCTCCCTGCGGGTGTGATAAGCCATGTGAGTGTTAACAAGATAGAGGGACACAGGCATGTAGCTGAGGTGAGAGAGCATCACTTCTGCATGCAGGAAGGCAGGCTCCAAACACTCAACCCAGCACGCCTGTCCTCTGGACGGCCTGATCCTGCAGCTCCCTTTGTGACACTGTTCCTGGGAAGATGTGAGGGCATGTCTACTTGCTGCAGCGAGGAAGTGGAGGACTGACCAAGCAAACATACCATGAAAGCCAAACTTGGGGCAGCCGTGAGTTAACTGTGGTTACTTACAAGAATATAGGTCCGGGGTGACTCCAGGGACATGAGTGACTGCACCACCAAGAGTCCTTCCTTCCCAGCATGGGTGACAACTCTTAAAACTGGAACCCGGGGCTTCACTGCCCAACTCGGAGCAGCCCAACAAGTTAGTGTCTTGCAGGCAGCGTAGCTCATCTGCACTTCCCATAGCTCAGCTGGTCTGAGTGCTCAGAAGTCTTCACTGCTTATGTGATGTGGACAGAAGGGCCTTGTGCAGCCAGTCAATTTCAGGGACTTCCTGAGTCTTAAGGAGCTTCCCTCTAGGATGGAATATTTTAGCTCTGAGGAAATTGCTACCCAACACCCCCTTATTCTGGAGAAATCTATCAAGTGCCCACGACCCATGTGGGGAGAGAACACAGGAAGGAATGCTTTCTTATGCCAGTGTTTCCCTCAAAATGTGTCCTCAAAAATCGACCACTTTTTAGGGAGGGGAGGGTGATCAGGGCCTGGAGAGGGTGCTAGACCAGGAGAACGAGGGGTGGATGACCCTCTCAACATAGCCGCTGTGGCTCTTTACGCCCTTTGTCCTTCTCGCTTCCACTGAAGGATGGGACTTGGGTGTTCGGGCAGCACCACACTCCCTGCATCAGGGACCCAATCCAGCTCACTCTCCATGATGCCCACAGGAGAGTCGATGCCACCGTGAACTGCTCTGAAGTGGGGTGGCAATGCCTCCAGCCATGATGCCTCAAGACAGAGGGAGCAAACAGTGTCCCCATGAGGGATGTGTCTGTGTCCACGGCTCTCCAAGAGGGCAAAGCCTTCTAGCCACACACAGGGGCAAGCACACTGTTCCTGCATCAGCCAGACATGCATGTTTTTCAAATTCCCTACTCTGCTGTGAGTGAAGTGAGGACAGAGCCCTCCCTCTTCCCCTTCCTGCACCCCCTCTCAGCATCATCTTGGCTGTGTGATGTAGCCACAGGGAAGGCAAGGTGGCAGAGGCCTTTGAAAGCTGTCTGAAGCCAGGAGCTAAAGCACAAATTATCGTTATTACTGCTGCTGCCGCTAATCCTTCCACCAGGGGGTTGCCAGAGGCCCTGGACAGAGAACAGAACTCACAGGTGTGCTTAGCTAAATTTAGCCCAGGACACAAAAGTCGGAGGCTTTGAGACTCGCCCAGCTTTGACAAAGGATGAACCAGCACACCACCGATCTTTTGATTTCCTTCCCTTGGAGGCCAAAGGAGTCTCCAGAGAATGACTTTGAGACAAGGATCTCCAATGTTTGCATGACACACAGTCGCATGAGGCTGTAAAATCATGCTTTGGTAAAGTTCCTTTGAAACACGGTGCTTTGATTTTAGGGAGAGGAGACTTTTTATGCCTTGTGAGTTCAGGGCAAGAACAGAGAGGCCCTGTTGTGTGGCATCTCGATGGGGACTGCATGGTCCCTGACCCCATTCCTGGACCCCCCAAATCTCTGCTTTGCAGAACATACAGAGACCATAGGAGACTTGACAGATGGGTTGGCATGGGACTGCCATAACAAAAGGCCACCACCCTTGCTGTGCAAACGACTCTTTGTCTCCCTGTTCTGGGTGCTGGCAGGACTGTAACTCAGTGCTCTCTTCCCTGTACACTGATCCATTCTTTTTTTTAATTCAGAAAATTGTTTCATTCATTTTACACATCAGTCAAAGATCCCCCTCTTCCCTCCTCCCGCCCCCCCCAGCCTCCCCCTCCCACCCCACCCCACACACACATACAAGAGAGCAAAGGCAAGGCCTCCCAGGAGGAGGCACATCCAGTAGAGGCAAGTCCAAGCCCATGCCCCTGCCTCAAGGCTCCACGAGGTGTCCCATCATAGGTAGTGGACTCCAAAAAGCCTGATCCATTCTTATAAGGACCCCAGTGACACTAGGTCAGGGTCAAGCGACCTCATCTGACCTCGTTGGCATCTTCAATACACTGTCTCCAAAAACACGGTGCCATCCTTGGGTCCTGGGGGTTAGAACTTCAAGAAATGGATTCGGAGAGGGAGAGCACTTGAACACAGATAGCTGAAGCCTCAGTTTCCTGGGCTCTGGGGAGTGTTGGATGCTGAGGGACAGCTGGTTGATTGGACATGATGGGCCACATGATGGGCTCTTGGCTTATCCCCTGGTCATCTACTTCCCATGGGTGTCAAGCCCTTTAGGATCGCACTGTGATGAGAAATGCCTGCTGTGCTGGCTCTGCCCTCTGGAGCGAGGGCACGGGTGCTGGAGGGAGGGAAGCCCAGCCATAAAGAGCCCAGCTAGGAGGTACAGCAGTTACCTACTGGCTTCTTAGCAGCAGACAATAAGCTTTCGTTTGCAAGGAAATCAACCAGTGATGCTGGGGACTTTGAAAGAAAGGTGACTTAGACAATGTGCTGTCCACTGCCGCTAGACTGAGATTCTTCTGTTCAGGTGTGTGTGTGTGTGTGTGTGTGTGTGTGTGTGTGTGTGTGTGTGTACATGAACATGCATGTATGCATGTGCATACATGTGCACACGAGTGTGCATCACCTGGTACGTGCCTGTGTGCATACCTGTGGTGTGCATGCACCTGTGCTATCTATCTCCTACACACATTTTGGCTATGCTCATCTCCCACAGTGCCTGACTCTGGCAGCCCAGCAACTTGCTTCCTCCAGGCAGACAGCACAGAGAAGCATTAAAGTATAATCACAACGATGCTCTTTGATGAATGGTCCTCACTGAGCCAGGAGCAGGATGCTGGACATTAAGGAGGCAGCTGTAGCCTGGTCGACATTTGAGCTAACCCGTCAGCTCCACGCAGCCGATTATGCTCATTTGTAAAGGAAGAGGCAACAGCTTACGTTTATGTGATTTCAGTTTTGATCATTTTTTCACTGTTAACAGGCAGGGTCATTTGTTCTATAATTAAAACTCTCACGGCCAACAAGACTCTACTATTAAATTTAACTATCATTGATAGGCAAACACCAGGTGCTGTCTCCCCACCGCCCACTGCTGGGCTCTTGTCCTTTACGGCCACAGTTCAAGTGTGGTGTTTTGGTTCCCTCTGCCTCATTAAACTCCGACTCCTTATAAATCATGGTTCTCAGCTTCTGCAAGCTGCTGGACGGAGAAAGGGCCTTGTGAGGCTTCCAGTCACCTGGGGGAAGTGACCAATGGTAGCCAATTGTTTACAGTCACAGTAACAGGTTAGACACTGCTAACTGATCAGTCACCTCCACTTGCCGTGGGGTGCTGGCTCAACAAGCCCTTTGTAGGTTTAAACTTCTACTAGTTGAAAACGTATTCACAACAGGTAACCTATCACATGTCCTCGAAGTGACCCAGCAAGCTGTAGATGTTGGCTGTTGACCATGGTGGTTGAGGTGAAGGGACCCACGCAGCATGGAAAGGGTGGATAGTTATAAACAAGGATGTTTGGCAGGATGGAAGCTGAAACAAATTACCCTTCATGAGAATTTTATTAGGAAAGCTGAGGAGTCATGGCCACAGGCAGCTGTGATCCTGCACTGAAGTGGAAAGGGAGTCTACAGGTCAGGGAGCTTAGTTAGGAGAGAAAGCCATTACTGATAGTGTGATGTGTGTCCTGAGGGGAGAGACAGGCCCTTCATTCAGTTCCAAAGAACAAAGGTAGGTGTTATTGCTCTTGTAGCTTTTCAAGGGTGGGGGAGTAAGCTTCAAACCATGTGACCTAGCCCACATGCTAGAAGTCAGGAAAGCACTAATAAAAACTCACTGTAACTCAAAGCTGCCTTGGATCTGGACAGGTGAGGGGCAGGCCTTCATCTGCAAGGTGGAGGGCAGGGGTACTCATCTATAGGAGTTTCCAGGTAGCAGCTAGCATCATTACTTAAGTCTAGAGAGAGTTGTAGGCTTCAGAGAACCATGGGCTACTTCTAGGGCAGTCGGGTAGTTGGAGGGAAGGGGAAGAGGAAAGGAGGGAAGGAAGGAGAGAGAGAGAGAGAGAGAGAGAGAGAGAGAGAGAGAGAGAGAGAGAGAGATGGAGGAGGTCTTCTACCTAACAAAGATCATGTCACAGATCACTATCCCAGGGAAAGACCAAAAGTCGGCCTACCTTTCTCGTGCAGTAAAACGGGAAAATCACAAGTCAATGTGAGCTAGATGCCACCTACATCTCTCGCTCTTTTTCTGCTTTGGCCTCCCTGTGTCCCGTCCCCCCCCACACACACACTGCCTCTACCTCCCCAGAAGTCTTCTGAGAGCTTGTTTCTGTGCCCAGCACACCCTCAGTGCTGGAGGTAGGCTCAAAGAGTAAGTTCAGAGAAGGAAGGAAGACAGATCAGGAGTCCCCTCCAGGGGTCAGTTCCCGCCCATAGCCAGTTAATTCAGGCTGTACAAAGCATTAACCTTCCAAGCACAGAGCAGCGTGTGCCAGGGCCCTGAGGTAGGTAGGGATCGGAGAGGCATCTGGAGGTAGAAAGAGCGTGCTGAGAACTCCCTCTGGCCAGGATATCATGGGAAGAGAGAAGAGGTCAGTCACCTTCAGATATCCACAAAGCACCCACCTCTTCACCTCAGAGGAATCGCAGTACCACCTCAGAGGGCCCCCTCATAAAGGGCTGTTTGAAGTTTAAAGGAGATTCTGCTGGGGGAATAGCCAGTACATGGTGTGGGGCGCTGAGTAGTGTTGAGGACAAGGAATCAACAGAGACTTTTTCTTCAGGCTGGAAGGTTGCAGTCACTAATGGGGAGAAGAATCTACCAGAAACTCATTAGTTTTTAGACCCAGAAGCCCCACCACGGGTCTAGGAGACCCCACAGAACTCTGCACTCCTGATTTGGAGACCCTGCGATCAGTTAGAACTGTGTCCTTTGTTTTTTTTTTCTGCCTCTGTGTCATACTTGAGGTTCGTGAAGACAACGTTTGCATTCTGTTACAAAACCTTCACCAAAGCATAAATCTTTATTATGCTGTGCTGGCAGGATCTACCCAAGACTCATTTACCACGTGTTCGAGTTTTAAATCAGGTAATGGGGTGCAGAGATGGATAGCTGCGATCTCCACTCCCTTCCCGGCAATGAAAAAAAAGTCTAAAATATTACAACGCTTAAACACCCTCTCTGGAAATTCTATAGTCTGCTGGCACACGGCTGCTCATTATGGGGAACTCTACCCTGCTGCCTGTCGCCAGCTGTGATGAGACATCTGAAAGCCTCAGGGAGGAGTCCCGGAATTGTCAGAGAGGTGGAGGGCCTTGACTTTGACATCTTCTCAGGCATAACCGATTTAGTCCTCCCTGATTGGAAAATCCTTATAAATGCCCGAACCCCACCTCTGTTGTGCCATTCAAATAAGAGCATGGCTTTTGTACTCCTCGAAAAGCAATGTGGGTTACTGAGGAGGTGGGAATGAGTCTCCAGCGGGCTGGTGGGATGTGGCTGATCGCCAGCTCTCCATGAGGATGAGTAGCTCACAGAACGTGTGCCCGTTACCTCAGTGTGAATACTGGTACTGCAGAGAACTTGCAGTTATTGACAACAGTAGGCAGAGTCAAGAGAGCTTGCCAGGGTCTTTGCCGTTGTACTGTGAGCTGGTCTCAGGCACCCTGGGCTGTGGCTTTCTCAGCACACACTGCTCGGGGAACTACCAGCTCTGTTGAAGATCTGCTGTGAGCATGTACCTTCCAGAAGTTCATAGAAGCTCACCACATAACAATAGGGAGAATGGGAGGTATAAATACATCTGCCGGTGCCATTGGGTGGAGAGAAGATTCACAGTGATCAAAAGGGTTGTGAGGCTTCTTGACCCTGAAGGATGTGGTGTTGTTGTGAGGCCATTGATTCCTGGGAAGAGGAGAGAAGCTCTTTAAGTCTCAAGAAATAAGAGTCTTAGTTTCATTTCTGTTGCTGTGATAAAATACCCCAATGAAAGCAAGTTCTGATAAACCCAATGAAGGGTTTATGCTAGCTCACAGTTCAAGGGTACAGTCCATAGGGAACGGGGCATGGCAGCAGGAACTTGTAGCGAGTCATGGTGCATCCACAGTTAGGAAGCAGAGAGTACTGGGCTTGCTTTTTCCTTTATGTAAGCATGTGTGTGTGTGTGTGTGTGTGTGTGTGTGTGTGTGTGTGTGTGTGCGTGTGAGTGTGTGTGTGTGTGTGTGTGTGTGTGTGTGTGTGTGTGCAGTCCAGGACCCCAGTACATGGAATGATGCCATGTACTTTTAGGGTAGCTCTTCCTACTTCAGTGAACTCAATCAAGATAATCCCTCACAGGTATGCTTACAGGCTAACTTAACCAAAAGAATCCCTCACAGGCATGTCTAGAGGCTAACCAATTCTGAATCATCCCTTACAGGTGTGCCTGGGTATATCCTGGGTAATTCCAGTTTCTGTCTAGCTGACCATATTACCCATCACAACAACTAAAATTTAAAACTCACAGAAATCTCTGGAAATGTAGAAGACACATAAGGTTCTTCTCCACGGTCAGGTGATTAGTGAGAGTGACCAGGGAGTCCTCTCCCACCAGCCCAGCTGTTGGCAAGTCTCACAGGGAGCTTCAAGAATGAAGCTTCCCTGAGTTGTCCACACTCTTATCAGGGTGGATATTCAGCAATGCAGCTACTGTGAGTCACCCACACTCCTGTAAGTAACCTCAGTGAACTCACTGGTTCACCACCAGAGTAGATTCATTTCTTTGTCCTGGTGGGGGTTTCCTGTCTGGGGTGAATAGACAATCATCTTCCCAGGAAGTCACATCTTTATCAGACCTGATGGAAAACACACAGGACATAGTGCAAAGGGCAAGGTGACATGGATCTCTCCAAGATGACGAACCTCTGGGGCTCCTGAAGCTGAGGCCCTCACCGGTGTACTCACTCTCCAGAGTCCCATATGTTTGTGCCTTTCCCAGCCCTTCTCAGGTCCAGCTGTTCATCCCTGACCTTTACACTCTGACCTCTCAAAAGCCACAGAGATGTGAACTTCTATCATTATCATAAAGAAGGTGATTGGCCTGTTTGTGCTCCATATGAAAGAGACAAGCTGGCTTCCTGTCCACCCAGCTCAACCTCAGCAGTTGAGGTTTTAAGAAAGCATGTACTTTTACTGGATTTTTAAAATAAAATAAACTAAGTCACATAGAAGAAAATGTGGAATAAATTTGAAGAAAATTGTTGATATACGTCACCCTAGTTGACCAATTACCATCAGCATCTGGTGTCTCCTTTAAGCCTTATGCCTGTGTCTTTCCACAGTGGCCCCCATGCCACCCATGGCAGTCAGGAGCCAACCTGGCTCTGAGCACCACACAGGTTGTATTTTTCATGGTGTTACATGCCTCATACACATTGCTCTTTTATTCTCTATTGCTGTTTTAAAATTTTTAGTGTGGGTGGCACCAGGACACCAACCCAGCCGTAAAGCCTTTAACCCACACCTGTCCCAGATAAGCTGGGATGACTGTGCCTTAGAGCTTGTGAGTGGTCAACCAATGACTGGATTAACCTGAAGCCCAAGCCACAAGAGGAAGCCCAAACCTGACGGTTCCTGGATGACTAGGAGCTGGAAGCTGGAGGACTCAGAGACCTGGGGTAGAACCAATCCTGACTGACCAAAAATATATATTAAAAAAAAGTCAATGAAATGATTCCTAACAATATTCTGCTATACTCATAAATCAGTGCCTAACCCAATTGTCATCAGAGAGGCTTCCTCCAGCAACTGATGGGAGCAGATGCAGAGACCCACAGCCAAACATTAGGTAGGGCTCAGGGAATCCCATGGAAGAGGTGGAGGGGGAAAAAGGATTGTAGGAGCCAGGGGGGTTGAGGACACCAGAAGAACACGGACCACACAATCAGCTAAGCAGAGCTCATAGGGGCTCACAGAGACTGAAGCAGAAATCATGGAGTCTACATGGATCTACACTAGGTCCTCTGCATACATGCCATTATTGTTTAGCGTGGCGATTTGTGGAACTCCTAACAGTAGGAAAGAGGGTATCTCAGACTCTCTTGTCTGCTCTTGGGACCCTTTTCCTCCTACTATGTTGCCTAGTCCAGCCTTGATATAAGTGTGTGTGCCTAGTCTGATTGCATCTTTCAGTCTGTGTTCAGTTGATATTCCAGGGGTAGGGTCTGCTCTTTTCTGAAGGGAAACAGAGGAAGAGTAGATCTGGGAGAGAAGGGAAGCGGACAGTGGTGGTGGTGAATGGGAGGAGTGGGGAGAGAGGAGGCTGCAGTTGGAATATATTGTGTGAGAGAAGAATAAGCAAATAAAAAAATTTAAATTTTTTTTGTGTATATACATAAGCGTGCATGTGTACACACATGTATATATGTGGAGGCCGAAGATCAACCTCAGACTGTTTCCTTGGGGTTCTTGGCTTCCTTGCTTGTGTCTTCTGCCTGTGTAGACTTGGGAAGCTGGGCTCTGCCCACTGATCAACCTGCAGCAAGAGCATTGGCAACAGTGCAGCGTATAGGATGGGGGGTCTCTGTTGATCTGCCTGGGGCATATTGACTTCAGTAGCATGGGAGCCTTGTGGCCGTCTTGCCACTCACACACCCAGGGAGACTCTGAGCAGCGTGACAGTTCGGCCCTCCTGATTTCCTACCCAGGCCTCCCTCTGCCAACATGATGAACTTCCCTCCATCCGGCAAAACATGAGCAGATTTTCCTGGGATGCTGGCTCTCTGCTACCAAATGGTGTCGAGCTGGGGAAACTCACAGGGCCAGTGGGAACTGGAAGGAGGAGAGGTCCCTGACAGCTGACACCTCCAATTTTCCCAACCGGAAGCAGAAGTCCTGTCTAGATGCAGGGAAATGGATTTGCAGGGACCATTTGTCCAGATGGGAAGAGAAGGCTGGAATAAGGACGTGGCACAGTTGTCCTCCTGGAGCCCTGGACACAGAGGAGGGGACACTCTCTTTCTTCCTTGTTGGACTTTCTTAAGGGTGACTTGCCTGTGTGTCCATCACTCCACCATGGCTGGGGGCTTTAGAAAGCATGGGAGACCTCTTCCCCAGGCTTTCCTTTGGAATCCCATAAAAGGATCCCATGGAAAGTATTCTGTGCTAGAGTCTATGCACAGGCCACTCTGTCCCAGACACATCAGCACATTAAAAGCCTTTCAAAGTCCCTTGGTTCAAAGGATTTCCATCAGTCCAATGACTGCCAAATGGCTGGATCCTGGGATTTCCCTTCACTCTTTGCGTCTACGGGAAGCTGTGAAACTTGTATTCTGGAAGGGGGTCTCTACTAGACAGCAACTAGTTGGGCTCTGGAACCTTCTATGGCCCATCTATGCACTTCCTTATGAACTTCAGTTCTTGCAAGAACTTTGCTGAGTCAGTTATTACTCCCCACAACGGATCTGATCCCCACCCTCAGCCTCTACTCTACTCCCCACCCCTGGTGAGAAAGGGTTCCCCAGCCTGTCTTTCAGCAAGAACTCACTTAGGAGAGGTCTGTTTCCAGAACCCCCTTGACCTTGAGGGGTGGTCCCAGTGATTTTCCTCCCACTCCCGCCTGCCCCTAGGCAATGAAGCCTCCTTTGTCCCACAATGCTTTCCACCCCACATGCAATATTCCAACAGACCCTGTTCCCGTCTCTCTACCCAGAGTGATGCTGGCCTCGATCTCTTTAATAAGATCCTTTGGGTAGGTTATCCGTAACTCTTCTCCACAGACAAGGTCAAAAGTAAGACCTGGCTGAGTCAAGTTTTCCTTCCAAGAGAACTGGGCTCCCAGACCTCCCAGCAGCCCACAAGCTCACACACCATTGCAGCCTCTCCTATTGTAGCTGGCCCGCTGCATCCCTCTCCCCAGGTGGTCCAGGAGCTCAGCTGAGATGCCCCCAACTCCCTTGACTCTGTCACTGTCCTCTGGCCATATGAACATGTGCTCCCTCCAGCCTCAGCTTCACCCTAGAAAAATTCCGTTGTGCAAAGAAGGAGGTTCCTGGCTCTTGTCCCTGGGCTGTTGCTGAAAGAATAGAAACTGAGGCAGGGAGGGAGAAAGAAAACACTAAAGGTCAGGGTGGCTCCAAACTGTGTGAGATTAAATCTGGGAAGATTAAATCTGCCAGCCTTCTCGCCCTCCGGCACTGGGCACTCACTGTCCCATCCTTTCCCGAACCAAACATGGTCTCATGTCCTCCCCATCCCAGGGCCTCCAGACTCCTGTGGACTCAGGACAGGGATTCTGACCTCTGTGTTTGCCTTCCCAGTCTTCTGTGCTGGGAAGTTATGGAACCCTTCTGGGAAATCACTGAGGGGCAGCATCTTGTCTGGTCCCCACTATCTCCCTGCTCGTGATCCCAGCAAGGGCATGGGACTGAGGACCTTCACCAGAACCTAGAGTGTTTGAAAGTGTCCACCTATTACATAACAATCCTCAAAATTGAACATTCCCTCCTGGAGGGACGCTCCTATCTTATGAATCAGGAAGTGAAGGAAGTAAACAGATCTCAGGAAGTAAAGGAAATAAACAAGTCTTAGTAAGTAAAGGAAGCAGGCAGTTCTCAGGATGTTAATGAAACACACAAGTCTAAGGAAACTCCTGAAAGTTATAAGACTCACAAGGCCCTGCCCAAGGTTATACAAGTTATAACAGTTGCTGGGGAGAGAAGACTCTCCCACCAGCCCAGCTTGCAGGCAGTCCCAGGAGTGAGATGTCACCCATGCTGGGGTTAGTTTTTCAGTGATACAGCTGCTTTTGAGTCACCAGTGCACCTGTAAGTAACTCCTCACCCATAATACTCTTGTCAGTAAATAAATCCACTGATGCACTAAGCTAGACCTAGGTTTAACTGTCTCTTTGGCCTGTCATTGGTTCCTGGTCTAGGTAAACAGACTAATATTCACATCTTCCCTGGAAAAGTCACACAGCACCACCAGAGGGCCAGGGTTCTTGGGTCACATCTGCTACCACCTTCCAGTCATCCAGGAGGCAGAGAGGCTGCTAAGGCTTCTCAGGGTAGCAACAGTGAGACTTTCTGCAGGCTCAGGCAAGCGCTTGTGGGATCTTAAATCTCCTGCAGAATGGAGTCAGCAAGACAATAATAACCTGGGGATGTTCCCCAGAAACAGCTCTCTGAAACTAGCTGCAGCGTGGTACTAATAAAGAGAGCCGTCTACAAAGCCCTATCAGTTCTAATTGATAATTGGATTTTTTTGTGTTGCCATAAGTAAAGTTAAGCTTTGGATATTGTATTTAAATTTCTACTTTAAATGTCTGAGAAAGCCCAGCCAGGCTCTTTCATTAGAGACAAGGAGATGGAGAAACAGAGACAGATATAAAGGGGAGAGGGAGGGAGAGGGGAGGTTTGCATAATATCCATTGGAGATAACCCGAGGATAGTGCACCGTCCAAGCCTTAGCATCCCAAGCTCTGAGGGAGCCTTTCATTTCCCTGAGAGCCTCCAAATCCCATCTCCAACTTGAATTGACACTCACTTGGCACTCCAGTCTCTGAATATGGGCCAAGTGAGGTCCTGTCTGCAGAGCAGGCTCAAGCTGGCACCCCTGGGTTTTAGGGTCTGGTTCAATGAAGGAGCATCTGCTGGTGAGCTTTCTGAAGGCAAACACAGAGGTCAGAATCCCTGTTCTGAGTCCACAGGAGTCTGGAGGCCCTGGGATGGGGAGGACATGAGACCATGTTTGGTTCGGGAAAGGATGGGACAGTGAGTGCCCAGTGCCGGAGGGCGAGGAGGCTGGCAGTGATTGAATAACAGGATTCTGATGGTCAGAACCTGCTGGAATTGATAAGGTTTGTGGAGATGCCAGCAGTCACCCTCCTCCTTGCAGCAGGGGCAGGCATATGGTGCTTATCTTTCCCCTGCAGACCAGGAATGGAAAGGAATGGAGAGCCGGTCACTGGATAGGACACCTGTGTCAGGACTCAGCCTCCATCTCCTGCCTCCTTTATGGTGCAGTCTCCACTCATAGGGTTGGACCATAGAGTCCATAGGCCAAAGCAAGACTCAGTTCACCCTAAGATGTCCTCACTGAACCCCAGGATGGGACCAGGCTAGGGGCTGAGCTGGGCCATTCTAGGGAAGACCTGTCTCAAAGCTGACTCTGATGAGGGGTGTAACTCCAAAGGTGTACCTGGCTGGGAAAAGCTGGAAATGAGTAAGGGCAGGACCGTCCATGTGCAGAGATCGCCTGTAAATAGATGCCTTGGGATTGACGTCTCAGCATTGCTGCTGTGTGAGCATCCTCACCACCAGGGCTGTGTGTGTGTGTGTGTGTGTGTGTGTGTGTGTGTGTGTGTGTGTGTGTGTGTGTATCTGGAAAGATGGAGGTATGGAAACTGCCTATAATGATTCACCATCACTGTTAATTGACGTGATCAGTGGAAACATACTCACGTGTGCCCATGGGGTACTTACGGAAGGTTAACAGTAGAGGGAAGATGCCCCAGAATGTGGGCAGCATTGTTCAAGTTGAAATCCTAGAGGAACCAATTATGACTAGCATCTGCCTGTGGGACCAGATCCCTCCCCACTGTGATGTCGGCCCCTCCCCTTGTGGGACAAGACAACCCTTCCCTTCCTAAGCTGCTTTGTCAGAGTTCTGTCACAGGAACCAGAAGAGTCACCAATAGAAGGCCCACATCAGTCTGTTGGGAGACTGTTCTGTGCATCGCCCAAAGCCAGCCACAGGCCTGGGCCATGGAGGCTCCTGCCCTGACTGTGAATGGAGCCTGGTCATGTTGGTGTGTGGAGGGTCCTTGGGGGGGAAGCATGCATTCTTACCCGGGCAGCTCACTGAAACCTGGCATCCCCAGTCAGGCAGAGGAACACAAGCACCAGCCCGCTCTTCATCGTCCCCCCTGTTCCAGCAGAACCATGCATTCCGTAAATTTGCCAAATTGCTACAAATCAACCCATAATCACTTCTGTTTGCATTCCCAATTATGGGGGACGTGAATTTTCCCTAGCAAACAATCCATCAGCTCAGAGTCCCCTGGAGAAACATTGCTGACTTCTGCTATTACCTTCACACAGACTGGCCAGGGCCACAGAGGAGTGAATTGTGCCGGGCTGGGAGCATGTCCCCAGAGCCAGCCTCCAGCATGCACAGTGATAGGCACAGGCCTGCATGTTTCTGTCCTCTTTGATATTTTGTCATCTAAATTTTAAGAGACAATCCCAAGCAAATAGCAGGGACATCCCAAGTGAGCAGATGACACCACATCCTGCTGAGTCTCCCTCGTCACACTGTACCCCTAGACATGACCATCCTGGCCACTCTTGACCACGTTTTCTCCAGCCTGGTTGAAGCCACTGTTTGGAAATGGCTGGTGATTTTATTCAACACTGGGTCCTAGGGATTAAGAAGAACCATAGTGTAGGTGCCAAGCTAACAAAAACATTGTCACACAGCTCTGGTCCCCAAATCCCAAGGTCAGAGACTGGTTGTTTCTGCTGGTGTCAAGAGAGTCCACCCCACATCACTGTTACCTTCAGGTGTCTAATGGTTTGTCAGACTTGTGTGTGTACCCATGACCACACACACACACACACACACACACACACACGCATCCCCCCAACTGTCACACAGCCTGTCATTCTGTCTGCTCTTGTGCCTGCACGCCACAGGTTTATAAGGAAACAGGAAATACTGCTTAGGGACCCACATGACTCCGATATGACCCATCTTTCTTAACAGTATCTGAAACGTCCCATTTCCACAGCAATAACACATTCCAGGGCCCTGATGAGTAGGACTCAAGCACATGAAAGTTGAGAGGGGCATCGCATCTGTTACTCTCACTGTATGCTCTTCATGGGGACATCTGGGGGGACTCGAGAGATGGATCACAGCTGGACTCTGTTAGAGACTCTGCTACCTGCTTTCAGGATGCTGTGCCCCTTTCTGTCCCAGGTATCACTTACCCCCTCAGAGAACTCAAAGGGCAGTGTGTCCTTCCTGACTCCATCATTCGAAGAACAGCTTGCCCTTCACAACCTCTTCTGTCTAGCCTCCTGATCCCTCCTGTCCAGCAAGCATCTGGCCATTACAGCCATTCTAGAAAACAAGATCCTGACTTTGTGCTACACGAGGTGATGCTACATAAGTTTGCAGCCAATAGTAAGGCAAGAGGGAGATGCTCCTTGTTCAGGCGTATAAGGAAGCAAGATACTAAAAGACCCCAAACAGCTGGTCACTCCACTTACAGAGCCCCAAGCTTTGACCCTGGTGTCTCAATGGGCCTCAGCATCTTCATTTGTAAAGGAGACATGAGACTCATTCTAGAAAGTTATTCTACAGAAACACGTGGCTTTGTCTCGGGTCTGTTTTCTCATCTTCAACATATTTCCTCCCCACAAGAATCCCGAAGGTCCTCTGATGCCCAGTTGTACCCCTGTAACCTGACTTCTGCTCCACCAGAACTCTGGGGATCCCATGGTGTCCTAGTTAGGGTTTCTATTGCTACGATGAAACACCATGACCAAAAGCAACTTGAGGAGGAAAGGATTCATTTGGCTTGCATTCCCACATTGTAGTCCATCACTGAAGGAAAGCAGGACAGGAATCACAACAGTGTACGAACCTGGAGGTAGGAACTGATGCAGAGGCCATGGAGGGATGCTGCTTACTGGCTTGCTCTTCATGGCTTACTCAGCCTGCTTTCTTGCAGAGCCCAGGATTACCTGCCCAGGGATGGCACCACCCACAATGGGCTAAGCCCTCCCACATCAGTCACTAATTAAGAAAATGCCCCACAGCTGGATTTTTATAACTGAAATTGACCTTTTCAATAACTGACGATAGTCAAGTATGATGATATCTTGAGAGGATGAACACTCAGCTTGTGGAGATTAGCAGCATTGTTAAGAAGTTCTTTACAGAAGCCTCTATGAAGTTAGAGTTATTATTTCAAGGTTCTTAATTATTTAATTTACATGTTTTTTAAAATATTTCCACTTCAGACATGCATATAGTGATCTTAACCTTTTTTTTTTTTTACTGTTTTGAGATTATAAAATAATGACATCATTCCCCCCCCCAAACTCTCTGATATGTGACCCCATCTGTCTACATGGTCACTTTTTTATTAAAATTAGATTCTTTCTCACATATAGTATCCTGATTACAGTTTGCCCTCTCTGCTCAGCTCAGTGACTCCCATGCTCCCCTCCCATCTGGATCCACTCCCTTCTGTCTCTCATTAAACAGAGCAGACTTCTAAGAAGTAATCATAAAATATGATAGTAAATTATAAGATAAAACAAAGCCTATCATGTTGAATTTGGGGAAGATCCATCAACAGAAGGAAAAGAGCCCAAAAGAAGGCACAAGGGTCAGAGACTAGCTTGTTCACACACTCAGGAATACCATAAAAAAAAAAAACTAAACCAGAAGCCATGACATAATAACATATATGCAGAGGACCTGGCGCAGACTGGTGCAGGCGTTGTACACACTGCTCCAGTCTTTCTTTTCTTTCTTTCTTTCTTTCTTTCTTTCTTTCTTTCTTTCTTTCTTTCTTTCTTTCTTTCTTTCTTTCTTTCTTTCTTCCTTTCTTTCTTTCTTTCTTTCTTTCTTTCTTTTTCCGAGACAGGGTTTCTCCGTGTAGCTTTGCGCCTTTTCCTGGAACTCACGTGGTAGTCCAGGCTGGCCTCGAACTCACAGAGATCCGCCTGCCTCTGCCTCCCGAGTGCTGGGATTAAAGGCGTGTGCCACCACCGCCCGGCACACTGCTCCAGTCTTTATGAGTTCATATGAGCTTTGCTCATGTTGGTACAGAGAGCCTTGTTCTCTTGGTGTCCTCTATCACCCCAGCTCTTACAATCTTTCTACCTCATTTTCCTCAGGGTTCCCTGAGCTCTGAGGGGAGGGATTTGATGGAGACCTCCTGTTGATGGCTGTGTTCCAAAGTCTCTTGCTCTCTGTGTCTGGCCGTGGGTCTCTGTATCTGTTCCCGTCTGCTGCAGAAGGAAGCTTCTGCGGTGATGGCTGAACCAGGCACAGATCTGTGAGCACAGTGGACTATCACTAAAGGCTTTGTGGCTGGCTGGATGTTTACATTTCTATTTTGGTAGCATACAGAGTATATTCCTGTATGAAAGATGTTACAGCTGGATCTTATGAAGGTCTTTTCTCAGTCAAGGTTCTCTCAATTTCAGACAACTTCAGCTAATGTCAAATTGATGGAAAAGTACCCAGCACACATGACTCTCAATTCCGTGTCCACTGCTTGGTATTCTGCCTTCTAGGAGGGTCTGGACTCTATAAGGTGGGCTCTGCCAGCCAACAGTTCCAAATCTACTTCTGGAAGATTCCTGGAGCTAGTTTTTCACCAAAGACACATCCACACTCTTCTGACTTCTTCCTGCATCCAGGGACACTCAGCCCTACCTGAGAGTACTGGAGGGGACTGTAGACACATCTTCTGTTTAGCTCAACATTCTGCCTGAATATCCTGCCTGATGCCTAATACTCCAATGTCCCTTTCTATCTCCTTTTAAACGCAGGTGTGTGTACTTGTATGTGTGAGCAAGTGTGTTCATGGGTCACATGTGTGTGCATGGTGAATGGCCAGGAACAGCTACGGTGTCATTGTCGGGAATGCTGTCTCTCCTTTGAACCAGAGTCTCTCACTGGCCTGGAACTCCTCAGTCAGGTTAGACTAACCATTGAGCCCAGAGATCACATGGTTCTGACTCCCCAGCGCTGGCATTACAAGCATATGCCACCGTGCCCAGGGTTTTCAGGTGGGTTCTTAGGATGAAACTCAGGTCTTTGCAGTTGATTTACTGACTGAGCTATTTTACTGGTTGGTCTCCTCCTTCACTAGAGACAGACATTCTGTAGTCTTCCACAAGAGCCCCCTAAGCCAAGGCGTCTCTTCTCTGTGCCCTTTGAAGCCTCTTAGGAGTCAGCACCCTGCTGAATCCCAAGGTACCCCAACTTCAGGTCACCTTCTCTCTGAGCCCTGCAGATGAGCGTAGGCTCCATTCCTGGGATCAGTGGCGTCTTCTCCAAGGCAGAAACTGCAAGTGTAGCCGTTAGTCCTGGGAAAGCCCCTCCCACACTCCTCATTTCTTTGAGTCACATCCTGCCCCCTGCCCTGTGGGATGGGGCCTGATCCACATGACAGGACAGGTGACCTCAGCACTGGCTCCTCAGAACCATGTTCCTGTCACACTAATGAGGGAAAGAAGTATGTGTGCAGCGAAAGCCCGGCTAATGTGTCCACAGAGCAGCCTCTGTAAATGGACCTGCTTGCCTCTCCTTATTCTATTTACTCAAAAAAATCCCCCTTAAAAAATTAAGATTTGGAGGGAATTTGTCAAAAGGCCATTACCTGCAGACGTTCCACCGGCTGCCTCTCTGAGCACTTGTGCATAATTAATCAGCAGCACGGCTCTCACAGTCCCAGTGTAAAAGTTAAAAACCCGTTTTACTGTGCTCTGTATTTTACACTCAGCATCACTGTCAGGCAGGTTTCAAGGGAGACAGGTATTTGCATGTGGTGCCAAGCTCGAGTTTCCATAGCAACAGGCTTTCTCCTTACTCTTGCTGAACTCCTAGAATGGACTTCATTCCACTCTCAGACTTGCCCAAAATATTGTGGCTAAGAGACTCTGTGAGTGGCTTCTGAAGTCTTTGAAAAACCACAGCTACTCCATTCCTATGCCTGTCTGTAGATGTGGCAGTGTGAGCCGCCCACCAGTCACTGCCAGCAGCATCAACAGGACCATTATCATTACCACCACCATCACCACCATCATTATCATCATCTTAATCACCAGCACCATCATCATCACCACTTTTATCATCACCATCATCCTGAGCATTAACACTATTATGGTCACAGTCACCACCACCATCATCACAAACATCATCATCACTACCTCCACCGTCACCCTCCCCATTGTCATAACCATCCTCATCACCCCCCCATCATCATCACAACTATCACCAACACCACCATCACCACCACCATCACCACTACCACCACCATCATCATCATCACCACCATCACCACCATCATCACCACCACCACCACCACCACCACCACCACCACCACCACCATCATCACCACCACCACCACAATCACCACCACCATCACCACCACCACACACCATCATCACCACCACCATCACTACCACCACCACCATCACCACCACCATCACCACCACCATCATCATCACCACCACCACCATCACCACCACCAGCAGCAGCATTAACCACTACAGATGTTTTGCAGTCACAGATTTGAATGAAGCAAAGAAAAGGAACAAGGGAGGAGGAGAAAGGGAAAAGGAGGAGGAAGAGAAATAAGGTAGAAAGGGGGAAGAAATGGTGCCTTAGTTCCTTTTACCTACCAAACAAAGAGAGAATAGTCCTTGTAGTGACCCAGGCTCCTAGACTACTGGAGAGACCAGGTCACAAGGGAGCCAGTGTGTGAGGCTGGCAGGAGCTGTTTTCATAAGAGAAGCCATCAGGGCTGTGTTCTTCTGGATAACACTGGAGCCTATGATAATAAGAGAAGTGTATGGTCTGAATCTCACACATCGGATGTGCCGAGGCAGAGCCACCAGGACAGGACCAGGACAGGGTCCCTAGAAGCCAATATCTGCAACACCCTCAGGGGCCACTGGAGATGCCTGATGGCCAAGCCCGGCCACAGAGGCTTCTAACCTTGGGGCTTTGAGCCTGGATAGCTACAACCAGCGATGAACACAGACAGGTTCTACTCTAGACGGCTAGGACCTCAGTTCTAGGAAATACCAATACGAGCAAAGAGCAAACAGGAGAGACAATGGAGTGGATTTCTCTCCAATCTTCGTGGGAAATGGCCAGGAAAAAAATGTGATTTAGAAATACAGCTTTAAAACTGTACCTCATGAGCCATGAGCTGATCCCGGTTATTGTGCAGGGCAATGCAGTGAGCAAATGCAATGCAGATGCAGTGGCAAGTAAGCCAATGCATCTGAGCAGTGGATGGGAAGCTGATTCCCTCCCCTCTGCAAAAGTACTCACAGTCTCCAGAAACATCCGCCAAGCCACATGCCCACCGGGGGCTACCTAGCGTGGAGACTGTGCCACATCCCCAGTTAATCAGGTGAAACAGAACTCAAAGAGGTGGAGCGACCAGCCCAGTGCTACACAGGATCATCTCTGTACCAAAGAGGTAATTTAAGATTTGGTAAACTGATAAGGTCATGAGGAAGACATGGCAGAGTGGTTGAAAACTTAGACATCAAGGTTCCTGGGCTCAAGAACCAGATTTGTTGACAGCCACGAAAGGTTGAAGGTACCTCTGCTCCTCCGCTTCCTTCTAAGAAAGCAAATATTGGGGTCTCCTCCTAGAGAGACAGGTGATTGGGTAAGATGGGCTTTGGGACCATTCTGCAGGGACTCTGAGTAGATCCAGTTCCCTTCTCTGTAACCCTCAAAGAAAATGATAGAGAACACTGGGCATGTGGTGCTGATGCAGGGTGGAACTGCCTGACCTGCTTCCACAACTGAAGTGAGGAGAGGGAAGTTTCCTTTTTCTGCCCTGCAGTCTGGACAAATCTCTCCCATCACGGTTCTGCAGCTGTTTATGAAATAATCAGTCAGTGGCTTATATTAATTGCAAACTGGATGGCCTATGGCTTTAGCTTCTTGCTAGCTAGCTCTTTAATCTTAAATTGATCCATTTCTCTAAATCTGTGTGTTGCCACTTGGCCATGGCGTTACCGGTCTGCTGACATCTTGTTGTTCCTTCTGTGGCGGGCTGGTGTCTCCCCATCTTCACCCTTCTTATCTCTGCTTGGATTTCCTGCCTGGCTGTAAGCTTTCTTGCCATAGGCCAAAACAGCTTTATTTACTATCCAATGAGAGTCACACACATTCACAGCAGAAGTGGGGCCCACATGGGAGGTTTCTCCTCCTCACACAGGGTTCCCCAGGCTTGAGAACAGGCTGACCAGGGGTCCTGGGCCTCTGCAGTCCTTTGCTGACCCTTGAGTGCCATGCCCATTTTCTTATCCTCTGAGCACTTCTGCCCCACTGGGGTGGCCCAGCCCCAGGGCAGTGTGGGGTGGGGAGCATACACACACATGTGCCTGCTTCCACACAGCCCAGCTGGGCAGAGTACAGAGCTGGGATTCACGGTGTGTCTGTTCTACACCTCTGCTCCACAGAGCTAGCATCTATGGGAGCTGGAACCTCAGAAGCCAGAATGCAAGCCAGTATACTGTCTATCTCCTGAGCCAACCCATGGCCACCTAGTGCACCCTGAGAACAGGGGCACGGCCAAGATTTTGAAGAGCTGATAGAAACTTCTACATAAAAGTATTTTTGCTATGTCATTTCTCAACATACCTGCCATCTTTAAACCTAGAACATCTTTCATCCATTTCCTGTGATGGTCAGATTGATGGACAGCTTGGCTAAACAGTGGTACCAACTGATCCACACACAAGCTAATCTGAACGCCACGTGGAGGTGTGTGGCAGATGTGTTTAGAATCACTTGATTCTAAGTTAAGCAGATTATCCTCAATGTGTTGGTTGGGTTTTTGTAAACTTGACACAAACTAGAGTCACCTCAGAAGAGAGAACCTCAATTGAGGAATTGCCTCTATAAGATTGGCCTGTAGACAAGTCTATAAAGGCATTTCTTGGTTAATGATTGATGTGTGAGCATCCATCCCATTGTGGGTGGTGCCACCTCTGGGCAGGTGCTACCGGGTACTGTAAGTAAGCAGGCTGAGCAAGCCCAATGTGGGGACAGCCCCCTGACTGAGTTTCGAGCATGACCCTCCCGACAATAACTGCCCATTTCCCAATGATGGCTCCAGAAGTCACAGAAGCCAATCCTTGAAAAAAACTTCTTAACAGATGTCTTCCCAATGTGTCTGTGTCTTTACATCTCACATCTGTCTATATACATGGATTAAAATCTGTCTGTATAGATGTGTCTACAGCTGTGGAGATGCATCTCTCTAAACAAAGATAGAAATACGCTATCCATCTGACTGGGGGTGGTGGTGGCAGCAGATATAAAGATACATGGTTACAGATCTGGCTTCAGATGCTTGGATATTGCTATAGATATGGGAAGATTTATCTACCCATTTAATGTCTCCATCTATCTCCGTATTACAGAGGCTGGGAGCAAGAGCAGCCATCTCGCCGCCTCTGCCTTGGCACCACCTGAACATGGACATCAAGGACTGCACAGAAAGGCATGTTGGCATAGAGGAGTCCTTGGGCACAGACTGGGCCTCGACAGCCACACAGATGGCTCCATTAGCAAACTCTTCCCATCTCCAGAAGTTCAGAGGACCCAGCCCTCATTCACGCACATGAGCCTCAAGGCTCCTGTGTTCTCAGGATGAACTCACCCTGGCTGAAGATGAGGTAGGATCTCAGATGAAATTCTGAGTCTTCTGTGGGTCCACAATGACTGTGACACACCCAGGTGACACTCTGCTCCAGCCTGAATCTGTCTGTTTCCCACTGTGGATGTGCAGCCAGCAACAGCCCTTCTGAGTCCAGGCGTAGGGGCCACTTCTCAGATCTGTGACTAGTTCCTGTCAAGGTTCTTTTACCAGGACATGCTGCATCTCAGTGTTAACTGGGAGGCACAGGGCTGCCTGGCTGCCAGCAGTCTGTGAACCCCACAAGTGACAGCTCCCTTCCATGTCACATCTGAAAGCGCTTGCTAAGGCTGGTGTCTCTCTGACAACACATTTGGCCAGGAAAGGATTAGAATGCAGGGTGGTCATTATTGTGAACTTTGGTCCCTTGATGTGTTTTACTATAACTAAGTGACAGAGAGCATCGGAATGCCTCTATAACCCAAGTGGCGATAGACTGGCTGGAGGCAAGCATCTGCTTGATCAATTACAGAACGCCACCAACAACAGAGACCAAGTGTTGTTCCTCGAAGGCTTGGTGGCCCACATGGGAATGTCAGTCTGGCAGGGGTTGGGGGCTGCATCACTGGGAGATGACTCCCCAGGAAGGAGTTTGTATCATAATGTCTAGTGTGCCTGGTTTAATGACCTTTGAATTCACACTGCATTGTGTAACTCTGCCAATTGGTTCACCAGGAAACAGGTCCTGATACTGAGGCCTAGGGAAGCCCTGTCTATCTTCAAAATGTTGGAGTGGAAATTTTGGTATTTTCTTTTTTTTTTCAACTGATAGAAAATGAAGATTTGAAAACAGGACATCTGTCAAGGGAAGTGAGCATGGGAAATGATCACATGCATTTTTCTCTGCCTGGGGTTGTGACTGGGGATAGTACGAGGCCTGCTGGTGTCAGAGAGCACCTAAATGTGACAAGCATGGCTGGAAAAAAATATGGAACTCCAAAGCCTATAGACAACTTTTACTGGAAATATATAACTTGACCCTCACATCCATCCTGTCAATGAGGAAGGGGAGGAAGTAGGCTTGATGTGCCTATGTAGATGTAACCAACCATCTTATTAAATAAGAAACACAGAACCAATGCAAAGAAGAAAGCCAAGAGGTCAGAGCTAAGAGTTAAAACCCTTCCTCCTGCGGTGGTCCTACCTCTCCGAACCAGAGCTACTTCCTGTGTTAAAGTCTTTATATAGAGTTTCTGTTCTGCCTTCTCATTGGTTGTAAACCCAACCACATGACCGCCTCATCACAGCCTGTCTGTATAGACCTCCAGGTTTTCTATGGTTGGTATTGAGATTAAAGGCATGTGTATCCAATACTGACTATATCCCTGAACACACAGAGACTTACCTAGTTCTGCTTACCAAGTGCTGGGATTACAGGCATATGCCACCACTGCCCTGCTTTCCTATGGCTTGCTAATAGCTCTGACCCCCGGGCAACTTTATTTATTAACATACAAATAACATTTTAATACAAATAAAATATCACCGTATGCCTACCTGTTCAGTCTGTCACAGGAGCCAAGGAGATAGCTCATTCATTCACTTGGTCAGAGTCCCACTAACATCCATGTGAGTTACCTTGACCAACCAGCTACCTGCTAACAGTGGGGAAGCCGAGGGTCAATGTGCTTAACCTGACCTCCTAAGATATGCTGGGACCAGTCATAGAAGCATCTAGGAGGAAGACACTACAGATAGGGTAGGGCATGGGCCTGCTCTGAAACACTCTGAAATCCTGGGGCTGAGAGCCACTGGGGAGTCTTGATTGGAGAATAGCCCATAAGATGTCAGAGACCTGAGGGTCAAGCTCTGAGGCTTCTGTCCCAAGGACCCTGGGTGCTAAGCTTAGGGCCTCCTAACAGAGCCATGCTTAGGAACTTAGAAATGGCTTACCTTGGAATCTGAACTAGCTTGAACAAGACACCTTCCCCTTGCATTCAAAGCCCTCAGTGGGGACAGACTTTCAAGTTAACTCATAATAAAGTCCAGGACAGAGGTCAGCTTTCCACTCATCTCCCATGTTCAGAGGGCTTAAACATGAAAGAACAGATTTTCTACATGTGGCCCGGCACCTAGAAGGACAGACATGCTCTGTCATATGAATGAATGAATGGATGGATGAATAGGCCAAGATTTCTAGCAGGAGTTTCAAGATGTGTGAAATTCTGCACACTCAGAGCTTGCCAGCGTTGTGCTGTTTACACAAACAGGCCACACACTTGTCTCCCATTGTCCTCCAAAGGCCACACGCATCTCACCTCTCCTCTCCTGTTCCTGTGTCAGCCCAGGGAAGCAGCCAGTCAGGCTTCTCTTTCACTGATGGGGAGACTGAAGCTCAGAAAAGCTGTACAACTTTCCAGACCTGCTGACTTCAGGACCAGAGCCACATCCTGGCCCCAGCCCCGTTCCTCTACTCCCGCCTGGTCACCAAGGTCAGGGTTAATACTGACACCAAGGGCAGAGCAGAGCCCAGGCAGTCAAAGCTGAGGGTTGCCAGCTGACACCGGAAATCTCTGTGACCAAAGTGGGTGTGGTGGCTCTTGAGCTGGGTCCTAATAGGGTACACAGTGTACAGAAGCCAGCTCAGGCAATGTCCCTGGCATGGGTTGTTTAGAGCATGAAGCTGTGTTTGTAACCTGCTAACACTGAAATGAACATGACCTTCCGGTTCCCTCTGGAGGACTCTGCTCTGACACAGGACTGAGGCTTGGGTTTTTATGTGAGAACAAGAGTATATGAAACCCACACAAGTGGCTGAAACCAGCAGAACAACAGGACAGACTGAGCCAATGCCAGCCACCATTAGAAGTGTCTGAAAAGCAGGAGGAAGGCCACCCCACATCAGACCCTGTCCCACTCACGTTATAACATACCACCTCCCTGAGGAGACACACACTGAGCCCATGTCCATCCTCTCCCATCTCTGTGTCCATCCAGGTGACATCCTCAACTCAGGAGTCCAGCTTAAGTGTTAGCTGCAGGCAGATTCTTCTCTGGCCTGTCTGATTCAGGGTAGACAGGTTCCCAGCACATCTTCTGGGCCCTCAGCACGTTATCTGCCCCTCTCCAGTTGCCCTGATCTCCTTAAGCTTCTGGAAGCCAGTGCGCATGCCCAGGTGGAAGGTATCAGCTCTTTCTATTGGTGACATGTGGAGGGTTTAGCACCTTGGCGCCATGATGCAGACTAGTCAAACCACTCACCTGATGGCCACACCGAGAGCAGCTACTCCAGGGACCATGGAATTGCTTAAAGCTAGGATTCTAGGAAAGACTGGTCTTAATCTTGCTCCACTTAAAGTCTGTGGAGGCCAGAGCTGGCTCATCGCCCTGCCTGTGTGCTGGAGAGCTGTAGTGCTCTGCAGGAGCTGATGGAGAAAGGCAGAGCTGAGCTCAGAACGTGTGAGAGCTCCTTACTTTCTCTTGGTTACAGTTCTGCCTTCAGCTGAATTCATCCCAACATTTCCCATCGCAGGAGCCAATAAATTCCTATTTTTGCTTCAGACAGTTTGTGTCAAGTTCTGTGGCTTACAACAACAACAAAAAATCTGTAATAGATCCAGTCTTCTCTCACTTTTCACAACTCGTACCAGGCGGGGAATCTACAGATAAAAGTGGCATTTTCAGAAAACGGAGAGAGACACCATAAACAAGGAGAGCATGTGAAAGCCCCATAGCATGCCAGTTGTCACACAAGCAGAGCCAGGCAGCCCAGCCCCCACCTTGCAGCCCTGGAATGTGTGCTATGCCTTTGCCTCTAGAGTCTGCTTTGGACCACACCTGCTCACGCTGCAGGATGTGGGCTGTCTCTCCATTTCCCATTCCCTCATTGAAGTCTGTGACTTCACATGCCTTGGCTAAGTCTGATTTTGGGTGTGAATATCTAGTTTGATACATTTTAGAGACTCACTCTCTGGTGTAAGCATGAGTATAAAATGAGATATGAGACAGGATGACTGATTAGGTGGCATGTGTGTCCACCTCTGCTCTTCATTACATCTTATTTATTTATTTTGTGTGTCAGGGACAAGGATGAGAGGACAAGTCCCAGGAGTCAATTCTCTCTTCTACCGTATGGATCCTGGGGATCAGGTGTAAGTGCTCAGGAGTGCCAGTAAGAACCTTTACCCACTGGGTCATCTCATTGGCCCTTTTTTATTTGGTCTGTGTGTGTGTGTGTGTGTGTGTGTGTGTGTGTGTGTGTGGTGTACATGCTTGTGGGAGTCTCTTCTCTCTTTCTTTGCCATGTGGGCCTCCAGGATCTCTGGGAATCAAATAACTTAGGTCGTCAGGCTTGGCAGAAAGTGCCTTTACTTGCCAAGCTGTCTTGCTAACCCATTAAAAAGTATTTGTGTACAGCTATGGTGTGTACCTACATAAATGAGATGTGACATGCCACAGCATAAGTGGAAGTCAGAGGACAACTTCTGGGAGCCACGCCTCTCTTCCCACCGTGGAATCCAGGGACAGTTCATCAAGCTTGCACACCAAGGACTTTCACTTCTTAAACCATTCCACTGGTCTGACTTTTAGAAACAGTGAGTATCTTACTTGAAGACTGACACTTTCTTTAAAAATTCATTTTATCTTATTTTTATGTATGTAGGGAGGGGTGTGTGTGGCATGTGCGTATAGCCAGAAGAGGGTGTCAAGGACCCTGGAGCTGAGCTAGAGGTGGTTGTAAATGGCCCAACATGGGTGCCGGGAATGGAACTCTGGTCCTCTGGATGAGCGGCCAGTGTTCTTAACTCCTCAGCTATCTCTCCAGCCACAGGGCCAGCCTTCTTAAGTGTGAAGAAAAACTTGGTAAGATGAGGGAGCCCCAGCTGCAGGGATGCACACCCTCAGGACTTGCTGCATCTTAAATCAGTCCTGCCTCCTTATGGCCCTGCCAGCATGGTGCCGTGTGAACGGCTCTGTCCCCAGCTGATTAATGTGTTTTAGAATTTCCCCCACCATCAACACGGATGAGTTGATTAGTGAATTAAAAATTTCCCTCTCCTTTCGGCAACCACTAAATCACATTTGTTTTAATTCATTGATTTAAATTAGGGATGGTTGCCCTCCGACAAGTCTCCATCTCATGGGGGGAAATCATTTGAAAAGTTATTTATCTTAATATCAATTAAGACTGGCTAATTAGACCCAACTTTAGCAGTTGGACACACTGAACTTGAAGGGACTTGAGTCATGATAGTATTTAGGATTTGGGAAGTGTTCAGGGCTGGGGGAACAGGAAGTGGAAGAAGTATGGAGTTTGAGGTGACCCTATATTCCATGCTGGTTTAGAAGCATGTGGTGATCGGTTTCCTCTCTGTCCTTCTCAGCCCCTACAGGTAGTCATTGCACTTCCCTTCTGGGTGGTATGTACAAGGAAAGATGTAACTGTAATCTGTCAGGCACACTGGGTGGCATTTGGGGATTTCAGACACAGTTCCAGTTTTGATGCTTGCAGGGGAACCAGTTCTGATACCAAGAACTTTCTCTCTGGGCTAAGACAAGGATGGGCACCTTTAGTGACATGGTTCTCCCTTCTTCAAATGGGGGGGGTGGTCTCTTACCCCAGAGCCTAAGCTGCAGAAAATTGTGAGGCCATAGTAACTGACCCCAGGGCCAAGGCAGGTCCATGTGCCCATGAGTCTTTATCAGTAAGACCTATGCCACCAGGACCAGAAGCAGGCCACCTCACTGTGGTTGTAACACAATGCACATGTGCTGTAGTGTTGGAAGCTGTTACCAGCCCCATTGTTGGTCTGTTGTGTCTCAAGAACTCTTTTTTTCTTTTACCTGTACTCCCCAATTCAATCTGGACTGCCACAAGACAGGCAGGAAGCGCATGGAGATGTTTTCTTTTGCATCCCAGTGCACAGAACAGCCTCAAGCTGTTCAAGGTCTATGTGTGGATGCTGTTCTCATGAACTCTTGAGCTTCAGGAAGTGGCTCCTGGAGGGTAGGCTGGTGCTAGGGTGAAGATGAGCGAGCCAGGCTTTTCCTCAGTTGCTCACAACATCAGGGGGCAAACATCCTTTTTAAGGCTGAGCACTCAACAGTCTCATGTTCTCTGACTGGTTGTGAGTCTCTGTGTTAACTGCTAAGGATTGAGAGATGCGTTAATCTGCAGGGACAGTGACAGGCCCAGGGATCGGTTTAATACTGTAGACATAATTCTGAATTTAGCTGGATAATAACAGTAGCTTCTCTACTGGGGCCTATGACCTGACTAATCAAAGGTTCTTGGCCTGATAATGATGCCAGGTATGGTTGATGGTGGGGACTTGTCACCTACAGGTCCTTGTCCCGTGATTCTGTCTCTGCTGCTTTGTACCCTGTCTTCCCTGGGACCCTCTTCAAAAGGGCTTACCTAATTAGGTCAGACCCACCACCTTCACCGTGATGACACACAAGTCAGAGGCTGGGACTCTCGGGCCACTTTCAGATGCTGCCTGCCATGACGTCCCATCACAGGCCAAGGAAATAAACTTGACCTGCTTGCCATTGGCCATTGTCTGGTTTACAGGAGCAGCCTTCTGGTAGCCCCTTTGGTGGCCCTAATATTAGGCAGACAGGAAGCAGGGTCAGAACACAAGTACTATGTGGTCACTTCGATCCCCGGGGGACAACAGTGTTTCATCACAAGGCTTCCCTGCTGTCTCCCACCTGCTTGCACAGATATGTGAGATCAGTTCTGTGTAGATTGGAGCCTCTAGGCTTTTCCTCTTCTGCATGGACACGAGGAGCTCCCATCTCAGGGAGTCCTGGCAGCCTTCCTGCACCATCTACTTCACCTCCAGTGGAGGCAGCTTACCCTTCTGGTGTTGCTGATGTCCAAGGACAGAGCCTGGGCTTGAGCCAGCTTAAGGAGACTCGGTGCTTCTTGGCACAATGCTCCAGCTGAGACCAACCACACCCATGGAATCAAGGTCCATGTGGCCTGCACAGGCTCAAGTTCAGGAGAAAATTGGTGGGTGAATCTGTGAAGCCTAAGAAGGCCGGCACGGCTCCAGGCCTGGTTTCTACTCCCTCTTCCAGGCAGCTGGCAGACAGGGCTCCCAGTGTGAGGGGGGAAGGAGGCAGCTGGGGATGAGAGGCGTCTTTTTTCTTCCTTCATTAAAAATGACACCTCTCGTTTATTTTGAAGGGAATAGCAGCTGTCTTGAGGGCTCCTAGCCTGACACCTCGAAATTTTTCTCTGTTAAGAATTTGAAAAATATGCAAATATTCTTCATAGAACCAGAAACACTTCTGTCTTAAACAGGTTGGTTCTGATGAAGACAGATCTCATTCCGAGGTCTCGGTTTCCCAGTGCCCTGAGCTTGCTATCATCTTTCCCATGAAATGAGTTTCTGCCATATTTTAAGCTTCTGCCGAGGGAGATGGCGGGTGGCAAAGGCTTATTACTACAAATTGCTCCCACGCCAGCTCTTTCACAACATTACCTTTTTAGGGGAGCTTGGCACCCCAGGTGAGCTGCTCTTTGAATCCAGAGCTGAGCACCCTGTGTGGGACTCAGCAGGTTCAGGCCTGAGGACTAATGTACTCAATGGCTCCTAAGCACTAGAAGGTAATTTCATGACCAGCACAAACCACAGTGCTGAGCAAGGAGTCTGGGACCACTGACCTCACTGCTGCAAAGGACCCATGTCTACCCTTGATCTGGGCTTGGGACCACCGACCTCATCACTTCAGAGGGCCTACATCCTACCCTTGGTCTGGTCTGGGCCTGAGACAGCCATCCCTATGACTTCAGATCACCGGCACTCATGGCTTGCAGAAGCCTCAGCTCATCTCCATCTTCACAGCCTCTCCAGGTTCAGGTCTGTGTGTGTCTTTGTACCTACCAGTTTTCACCTTTTGGTAAAGATACGGTCACAGTGGATTAGAGCCAGCCGTACGGTCACATCCTAGCTTGATGTCCCAGTTCCATTTCTGTCGCTGTGATAAAAACACTCTGACGAAAAGCAATTTGGGTAGAAAGAGTTTATTTAATTTTACAGTTGCAAAGCCGTTGAGACAGGAACTCAAGGCAAGTAGTCACATCATATTCAAGAGCAGAGAGGGACAGACGCATGCATGTCTGTGATTGTTCCCTTCTCTCTCTTCGCTTAAAGGGCCCAGGACACCCTGTCTAGGGAATGGTGCCATCTACAAGGGGAAGATCCTCCCACACCAATTAACATAGCCAAGACAATCCCCGACAGACATGCTCAACTCCTCATTGAGATTCTCTTCCCAAATGACTCCATATTTTATTGACAATTAAAACTAGTTTTTGCACTTGATGACCTCTATTGTGGTCCTTTATCCAAATAAGGTCACATACACAAACCTGGGGACTAAGACTTGAACAGATGTTTTGGGGAGATACAATTCAACCCATGACATCTCCCAGCTGTGAGAGCCCTTCATGGGTTGGCACACATCTGGGGCAGATCCTAGGAAGGCAAAGCCAGAAGGACAGTTGGCTCTACCCCACCCAGCTGAGAGCTGAAGGAACACACACAAATGGAGAAATGGGGAAAGCCATCACCAAATCAGTCACTGTGACCCCTGGGGTGGACAGCAGAGATTTTGCTGAGGTTACTCTGTGGGAAGAGGGAGCCTATGGGAAATGTCCTTAGAGAGGCTCCCCCACTCAGGTTACCGTGGGTCTAGAAGATATGGCGCATTCCCTTATACCAGCTGCTTCTGTGTTTCAGGATTTGCATTCAAAACTTCAGGGCTCTGGGACAACAATGATGACTCAGCAGTTAAGAGCACTTTGATTCCCAGCATCCACAGTGAGAGGCACACAATGACTTTAAATCCAGATCTAGGGAGACACAATACCTCTCTGGGCACATGCATTCACATGCACATACCTACGTATGACACACACATACATACATGTAATTAAATATAAAATCAACTCAAAGCAATCTCCAGGATACACCTACAGGCTCGTATTTTAATCCCCAAAATATCAATGAAGAAACTGAAACTCAACAGTGACCCCACACGTCCTAAGGTTAAGCAGCTGCTCACCTTCCTGTTTTCTCAACAACAGGACAGCCCTGTGCTTGCTGGCAAATTAAGAGTCCTTGGGGAAGATCCTCTGCTGATCGCAGTATTGAACCAAGCTGTTCTCCGAAGTCGCTCTGCAGAGTATTTCCAAGTAAATAAGATGACGGGGAAATTAGGAGAGGGAATGGGAGGTTCAGAGATGCCACACACAAGCAGAGGACTCATGAGACAAATCAATGCCGACATTGTGTGTCGCTCATCTCCTCCCAACAGAATTCAACAAGCGAAAGCGATGATTAGATCCAGTTGGTGCTATATATTCAGACTTGTGAAGTGTTTGTGAGCGGCTTGTGGAATTTTTACTGGCAGATTATTTAAATTGGCTGGGATTGGAACATTGTCACAGAGATTGAAAGCTGGATCATTGCCTGTAAACAGAAAGTATGATAAATGACAGGGGCAGGGCATTTGATGGCTCTCTGGGATTTGTAGGATTTGTAGAAATTTCTTGTTTTAATTAACTCCTCTACTAATAATTAAAGTAAGTAAGTGTAGCTGAGAAAGGGGCCATGGTACGAACACTTGAAAACATATATGTAGTCCAAAGGCCAAAAAAATGGTACAACCACGTCAGATGCAACAACCTCAACAACCACAGCACCAACAACCAACATCCTGACAAACACTGCTATGATGTCATCAGATACCACAATCTAAAAATAAAATCACAATAACAGCCACAGCACCAATCACCATCAAAGCAGCATAATATACCATAATCATGATATCTACAAAAGCCCCAATAACAAGCACAACATCAGCAACCATCCTCACAACAACCACCAGAATACCATCAGATACCACAACCGTGAAATCTTCTTCCTCAGCTACATCATCAACAACCACAATACCATCCACAAAAAAATGACACTGTTGACAGCCATCATCATGACAGCATCATATAATACAACTGTTGTACCCCGGACGTGAGACACCCGCCCCCCAAAGAGACCACCAGAGACACACACTCACCGAAATGCAAAAGCAAGCTTTACTGAAACAGTTCAAGCTGTGCAGGGACCTCGGTCAAGTACCCCGACACAGCGGAGGCTAGAAGAGGTGCCCACCCCTCTGCAAGCTCAGGTTTTTAAAGGCAAAAACCATAGGGTTACATCATTTAGGGGTGCTAGTATGGGTACAATTCTGATTGGCTCAAGTTTTAGGGGCTTTTCAGAATTTCTGTGTTATCTTACTTTGTAGTTTTAACCAGTTGTTTGTCAAACTTTATAGACTACCTCTGGCATTGGGGAATTCTGTGGTTAATCAATTGTTACCAGATAGTCCTTCAAACATCCTGACTTTTTACTTTGACCATCTCTGGCATGGGGTACTCTATGGTTAATCAGTTGCTACCAGATGGCTCTTTAAACATCCTGACTTTTTACTTTGACCATCTCTGGCGTGGGGTACTCTATGGTTAATCAGTTGCTACCAGATGGCTCTTTAAACATCCTAATTTTGTCCTGGGACCTATGACAGCAGCTCTGAGGATTATGGAACTCAGGCCTGTTTCAAGCTGGGGTGAGGGGCTTGCTTGAAATGAGGGTGCTTTGGTTCTTTAACAACCACAAAATCTACAACAACCACAATAACATCATGAGCCACCATCACCATGACAACTACCACAACACCATCTCATACTACAACCACAATTTCTACTTCCTCAGCCATGATATCACCATGGTTGTTATTGCGGTTGTTGGTGATGTGTTGGTCTATGGGTGTGTCTATGAGGGATTTTCTTAATGGAGTTCATTGAGGTGGGAAGAGCCATCCTGTATGTGGACAACACTATTTTATGGCTGGACCCTGGGCTGAACAAAACCCAGAGGGTGAGCTGAGCACTGGTGAGCATGCATGCACTCTTCTCTCCCTGCTCTTGACTGGGTGTGACTCATTGCTTCGGGTCCTTGCTTGCCTTGACTTCTTTGCAGTGATGAGCTGTAACCCGGAATTGTGAGCTGAATCAAATCTTTATCCCCTTAGCTGCTTTTGTCAGTGTGTTTAATCACAGCAAAAAGATAGAGACTCAGACGCCTTCCCTTGAGGCATCTCATTTTATCTCACACGCACCACATCATGTCTACAGATACGACTGTAAATCAAGGACTCCCCCCAAACTTCACTTAGAGGACACAGTTTGCCTTGTTGAACTTGCACCCTGCCCCCTACCACCACAACCCACTCTAAGCCACACTGGACCATCTCCCTTGGTTTTAGGATATGTTATGGACTTGTCTAAATGGAAAAGGGGTATTACAAGGGGTTGCTAAGGGGAGTAGAATTCCATTTCTTAGAGCAGGTTTGTGGGCAGCCTGATGTGGATGGGGGTCCCATGCTGCCAGAAGGATTTTGGTACATTGTTTGGAAAGGGATGCGGGTACACAGCACATGAGATGAAGGTCCTAGGTGATTGAGTTCACTGTTGTAAGAGGGATGTGTATGTGGTCCAAGCCAAGTGGGGTCCCAGGTTGCTAAGCCACCCCCTGTGCTTGCCTACCTCATTCCTAGATCACCACAGTCATCCATATTTGGCTTCAGGATAAACTATTTCATATTTCCTTTGAGGTGAGAGCTGATTTTGCATTGACAAACAATGGCGGTGGAGGCATCTTCTGCCCCAGCGGATGCCCTGGAAAGCTTTGGGGGCTCCTGCTGGTTCCCAGTGAGGTCCTCCATACTTTATGCTGAGACCAAAGAGTGCTCCAACTTTATTATTTGCATTAATAAGTTACAGAAAAGTGTCTCCCTCCTGTGCAGGCATGGTCCTTCATGCTTGTCCACAGCCAGCAGGGCTAAAGTCTGGTGACTGTCTTTTATTAGGGGGTTAGTTTTTGCCTCGTGAAGGCTGGTGGGAGGCAATGACTGTGGCTTCCTGGCATGTGAGCACAAACTGCCCATGTCACCTTTTCTGAAGAGGAATCCATGACTTTTCTCAAGTTCAGCAAGCCTCAAATTCTCCATGTCCCTGCTCAGCTGCCTTCCCTGGGGCCGGAGTTTCCCCATTAAGGCCTTAAGTTCCTATTATCATGCAAATATGTTAATAGAATAACATTTCTCTCCATCAGGAACCATTATTAGCAGTTCCTGTACAAGCTCTGAATTAGGAATGAGACAGCTGGAGGCCCTGGGGGAACACCTGACTTCTGAGGAGGAAGAACATTGTGCAATCTCCTCTTAGTCCTGGCTACTGGCCCTTCCTCACCTAGGAGGAGGGGGTCACATCTTTCTCAAAGGTTGGTTTTCAAGTCCACAAAATGGGAGGATTAGCCTCTGTGGTCAGCATCCCTACCTCTGGTTCCTAGCTCTGGGTAAGTTATAAAATGCTGTGCCATTAAAGGTACAGATGTTAACATTCCTGAAGAATGGAATCACATGGGTGTTCACCTGTGTTTGTGGCCATCTTTGGCTGGCCTCAAGCTTGTGCCCATCATGATCGACCTGGTGAATCACTGACTAGAGCCCTGTGTGTGACTCACCACCTTCTCTTCACTCACCTGTGGTGAGTATCTGCACCTCTTCCACTTTGGGAAGATACTCTGAATAAAGCAAACAGGTCTCCACCGACCTCTGCTCTCACCTCTCATAGGCAAATCTTACCAGTGGCTATTAGAGTGGATGACAGATGGTACAAAGCCTGTGTTCAACATGCTAAGAAACTGCGGAGTGTATTTTCCAAGGAAACTGATGATGGCGGGCATCGTGGTTGTTTTATGTACTATGTCAATGCAAAAACACAGCTCCCACTTCAAAGGGGGTAATGGATGGTTTATTCTGGAGCCAGTATGAGGAACACATATTTGGTTTTTCCAAAACATTGTGTCCCATCATGGAAGGGGCTACATGAGATTTTATTAGGGAACAGAGAAAGTCATAAATCAAAATGTTTAATGAAAACATTGATGGGGGCCACAGGTAGGCAGATTACAGGAAAGGGAGGGTGGAGATGTTGCTATAGGTTGTAAATAACATCTGGTGATGCTTTTAGCTATCAAGGAGAGCTTTAAATGGTGAGTGGAACTAGCCCAAGAGAGATGTGTGATGCAGTGAGCAAAGCTGGAAGGAAAGAGCCATCTAAACCCTCTGACACTGAGCGAAGAACAGGATTTAGAGTTGGCCTTGCTTGGTTTCTGTCTGGCTTTGGTCTAGAATTTCCTCACTATGCTCCCATTCCTCCATTTTGGAATGCTAATGTATATTGTATGCTGTAAGTATGTGGTTTTCATTTTGATTTACAGGGGATTACAACGAAGAGATTCTCTTGAGTATTCAAAGAGACTCTGGATGTTAACACTGTGTTGAAACTGAAAGAACATGGGAACTTTTGAAGTTGGACTAAATGCATGTTGCATTATGACACAGCTACAAGCTTATGGAGGACACAGAGTGAAACATGGTGGTTTGAGTGAGGATGGCCCCCATAAGCTCGTATATTTGAATACTTGGTCCCTAGTTGGTGGAATTGATTTAGAAGGATTAGAAGGTGTGACCTTGATAAAGGAGGTGTGTCACTTGGGGTGGCCTTTGAGGTTTCAATAGCTCATGATGTCCCAGTTAGCTCTCCTGCTCACTGCCTTGGGCTCATGGACCAGATGTAAGCACTCAGCTACTTCTCTGGTGCCTGCCTGCCTGCTGCCATGCTCCCTGCTGTGGTCACAGACTAGCCCCTGGAACTGTAAGAAGCCCCCAATAAAATCTTTCTTCTGTAAGTGTCCTTGGTCAAAGTGTCTCTGCACAGTAATAGAAAAGTAACTTAGATAATTAGTATCACAATATAAAACACAGTCCAAACTTTAAAAGTCACACAATCTTTAAAAACATTGTAGTGGTTTGAATAGGGATGGCCCCCATAAACTCATGTGTTTGAATGCTTGGCCTATAGGGAGTGGTACTATTAGGAGGTGTGGCTTTGTTGGAGTAGGTGTGGACTTGTTGGAGGAAGTGTGTCACTGTGGAGGTGGGTTTTGAGGTATCCTTTGATTAAGCTATGCTCAGTGTGACACACAGTTCTCTTCCTGTTGCCTGCAGATGAAGATGTAGATCTCTCAGTTCTTTCTCCTGCACCATGTCTGTCTACATGCTGCCATGCTTCTTGCCATGGTGATAATGGACTAAACCTCTGAAACTATAAGCCACTCCAATTAAACGTTTTCCTTTATAAGAATTGCTGTGGTCCTGGTGTCTCTTCACAGCAATAGAAACTCTGATTAAGGTAGAAGTTGGTACCAGGGACTGGAATATTGCTGTGATAGGCTTGACTGTGCTTTTGTTTGGAGAAATATAGACTTTGGGAGTTTGGGTTAGGGCAGCAGTGGAATGTCTTAAGTGCTACTTAGTGGGCTGTACTAGTAGGAGCATGGAAGACAGTGGTGCTGATTTGAACTGTGAAGGCCTGGCTCAAGAGGTTTCAGAGAAGAACTTTAGTATTTTTCCTAGAGATTGCTCGTATAATAGTTTGGAGAACAATGTGGCTGCTTTTTTGCCCTTGTCTGAAAAGTTTGTCTAAGGCCAAAGTGAAGAGTTTTGGATTAATTCCACTGGCAGAGGAAATCTTAAAACAGCCTAGTATAGATTCTGTCATATGATTATTAGTGGTAACTCTAATGAAGATTTATAATGAAAAGGAACAAGCTTAGCAAAGAAAAATATAAAATGTACAATTTGAGAACAAAAGGAGCACCAGGAAGTAGAATGGAGCTAAGTCCTATTTTCAAGGAGATAAACAGATTAAGAAATGGAATAAAGAGAGTGGTGACCTCAGGGCAAGATCCCACTCAAATAAGTTTCCAACTTGTGAAAAGGAATTAAAGCAAAGTTTAGGGCCAGGTGATTGTGCACGCCTTTAATCCCAGCACCCCAGAGGCAGAGGCTGACAGATCTCCAAGTTTGAGGCCAGCATAGTCTACAGATCCAGTTCCAGGACAACCAAGCTTAGGCAGTGAAAGAAGAAAAGAAAAAGCTGATGAAGTTGTAATCGAATGAGGGGGCCATGTGGGCCCAGCAAATAGCAGAACTTGGCAACTTTGGCCACATGGTTCTAGCTTTAGAGTCAAGGATAGAAGAAAGGAACCATGGAATCTTCCTCTGTGACTAAGTAAAACCACTAAGGTCAGGAATGTGTTGAGGTGTCCCTGAATGGAAGTCTAGAGAGGTCATTGCACGAAGCTGTAAAGGTGAATCCTAGATTGCTTGGAGATCACAAGATGTTGGAGATGCCAGAGCTGTAGAATACTTGCTGAGGAGAGCTGCTAACAGGGAGTGGAAAAAGCCCAAGAGAAAGAAGTGTGTTGTAGTCAACAAAGCTGAAAGGAGTTGGAGATCTGAAGAATGCTTTGACATCAGACATGAAGATGCAGAGTTTGGAGTTTGCACAGCTGGTTTTTGGTCTTGCTTTAGACCAATATTTCCTCATTATGCTCCCTTCCCTATATATTGGAATGGAAATGAATTTCCTGTGCCATTATATATTAGTAGTATATGATTTGTTTATTTTTTTTTATTTTACTGGGAATTACAATTCAGAGATGGCATGAGTCTCTGAAGAGACTTTGAACTTTGGACTTTTAAATAAGTTTGAGACTATTATAAACTATGGGTATTTGAAGTTGGATTTAATGCATTTCTACATTATGGTATGGCTACAAGCCTATGGGGCCAGGGAGTGGAATGTGGTGGTTTGAATTGGTATGGTCCCCATAGACCTATCTATGTGAATTCTTGGCCCATAGAGAGTGGCACTATTAGGAGATGTGGCTCTGTTGGAGTAGGTGTGGCTTGTTGGAGGAGGTGTGTCATTGTGTGGGTGGGCTTTGAGGTTTTCTTGTTCAAATTATTCCCAGTGTGGCACACAGTTTACTTCCTGCTGCCTGCGGAACAAGATATAGAACTCTTAGCTCTTTCTCCAGCACCATATCTGCCTGCATGCTGCCATGTCATACCATGATGATAATGGACTGAACCTCTGAAACTGTAAGCCACCCCAATTAAATGTTTTTCTTTATAAGAGTTGCTATAGTCATGGTGTCTCTTCATAGCAGTAGAAACCCTAACAAAGACAAACTTCAATACTTTAAAAGTTCACCATCTCTTTAGAAATCCAAAGTCTCTTTCTTAACTGTGAACACCTGCAAAATCCAAAAGAAGTTAAATAGTTTCTTACTCCAAGAGGGAAGAATCGGGACACAGTTACAATTAGATCAAAGTAAATCCAAAGTCCAACACTGTAAATCAAATTCTATACTTCAATTTCCCTTTGGCCATTTGAAGCACACAATGGGTGTGATAGATTCTAGCTGGTTCCCCTTCACGCTTGCCACTATCTCTGAAGGTCACCCTACAATCCTGGCATCTCCAACAAGCTGGATTCTCCACTGCGATGATAGCTCTACATTTGCCAATGGCCTGTGGGATTCCAACCCTGCCACATTGTACCAAGTCTCAGCTGTTCTCTATGACCCTTTCATGCCTTCAAAACCATGTCACATCACCAAAGATCAGCTACCAACCTGAGAAGCAGCCTTCCCCCTAGCCCACAGTTTCTCTGTGATGACCCTGAGGAAATATTTCCCAGAAGACTTCACCTCAATGATGCTTATCTCTTATTAATCACAACTAATTTTTCAGCCCCAGCTTTCCAGCATCAGTTGTCCCAGTAAAGTAAAGATTTCACACCAGTGGTGCTGGTGTCTTGTTAAAGAAAGCTAACTCTTCGGCCACACCTGACCAGAAACCACAGAATTTTAATTCAATGTATCACACAAACAGCCCTGGTAGAATCTTTGAGGGCCTCGAAAACTTCCCCTGAAAGCCACAATGCACTCCCCCATCATCTGTAATGCTGTCAGCATTCTTACCTTCCAAGCTTCCACAGAGCAGCTTTAAACATCAATGGCTTTTCCACCCCAAGCTCCAAAATCCTTCCACAAACCTCGGTAAAAACAATACAGTCAGGTCCAGCAGGACACAGCTGGTACCACCAATTTCTGTTTGAGTTTCTCTGTTGTTGTGATAAAACACTGGTCAAAAGAAACGTGGGAGAAGAGGGGTTTATTTGGCTGACAAATTACATACCATCGTCCTTGAAGCCAAGGCAGAACTCAGGGCAGGAGCCTGGAAGTAGGAACTGAAGCAGAAGCTGCCGAGGAATGCTGCTTACTGCCTTGCTCCCTGTCTTAGCCAGGGTTCTATTGCTGTGAAGAGACTCCATGACCTTGGCAACTCTTACAAAGGAAAGCATTTAATTGGAGTTTGCTTATAGTTTCAGAGGTTTAGTGTTTTATCCTCATAGCAGGAAGCACGGTAGTACAAGGGCAGACATGGTAGCTGAGAATTCTACATCCAGATGTGAAGGCAGCAGGAAGAAGAGTCACTTTTCTGGCTTGGGCTTTTGAAACCTCAAAGCCCACTCTCAGTGACACACTTCCTCCAAAAAGGCCACATCTACTCCAAAAAGACACCTCCTAATCTATTCAAATAGTGCCACTCCCTCATGTCTAAGCATTCAAATACATGAGCCTATGGGGGCCATTCTTATTCAAACCACCAGATGACCCATGGCTTGATCAGCTACCTTCCTTACACAGCCCAGGATCACTGGCCTGAGGTATTACTGCCACAGTGAGCTGAGCCCTCCTACATCCACTAGCAACCAAAAAAATGCCCACAGACTTGGATACGCACCAGTCCAGAAGAGGCAATTCCTCAGTTGAGGCTCCTTCTCTCTGAGTGTCTCAGGCATGTATCATGTTGACAAAGACCAACCAGCATGCCCTACAATCCACTGTGACGATCACAGAATAACATGGACACATGAATGACTTGATTACACACCCTTTTGAATCTGTGTTGTTAAACACAAAAATGACACAAGTAGATCCTCACAGCCCACTGTGATACACACAGTAATGACACAAGTGTCCTTTTCCCTCTGTTCCTGTTCACATACACAGGTGTGTGTGTGTGTGTGTTGTGTTTAAAGATATTTTATATTTTTTGTGTGTATGTATTATATATTTAAAGCTTTTATATATTTTTGTGTATATGTTTGTATTTAAAGATACGTGTGTGTGTGTGTGTGTGTGTGGTGTGTGTGTGTGTGTGTGTATAACTGGCACATCAGTGCAGGCACCTGTGAAGCCTGGAAGAGTGTTGGGTACCCTGGAGCTAGAGTTTCACATGGTTGTGAGTCACCCAGCGTGGGTGCTGAGTGCTGAGCTCTGGTCCTCTGGAAGAGGCACCAGCCGTCTTGTGATTCATCACTCCAGCCTCTTTACCTCCCTTACTCAGGACTGGTTTGATTCACTTTACCTACAGCTCAACCCTACCTCTCTAAGTTTGTTGTTTATCTGCAGCTCACCATACAAGCATTTCAACTAATTCTGACCTGACTTCAATATTATGACATTTCATGTATAATTTAGTACATTTACAGTAATGAATTGTATTTATTCCTCAGATCCTTCAAGCCAATGTCATATTCTACTTGTATATTTGCTAAGACTGCACAGGGATGTTTTCTGTTATCCCTGTTTTTGCTTTGCCTGATTGACTTCTTGGGCAGAGGCTTGCTCTGTAGCCCAGGCTGGCCTCGAACTTGCTATCCTTGAGCCTGTACTTTCTGAATGCTGGGAATTATACACGTGGATGACTCTTCCTTGTCCTATATTTTTATTTAACTGTTAAATTATGTTTTGAAATATGAATATGAAAGAAATTATATCTATTGACAGCTTTCCAGTTGTGAGTGTTTTGCAGTTTCCTCTTGCAAAAGAAGTATAAACATTTCTTCATGCTTTCCTGGCCAAACATTCTCTCATTTGGGTTATTTTTCTAATCCCTTAGCATTCCTCCATTTTTGCATAATCTATTTTCTGATGAATAAATTATATAAGAACTTTTCATTCCTTTATTTTGTTTTATTTATTCATTTATTTGTTTGTTTGTTTATGTTTTTTTGAGACAGGGTTTCTTTGTGTAGCTTTGGAGCCTGTCCTGGAACTCGCTCTGTAGACCAGGCTGGCCTTGAACGCACAGAGATCCGCCTGCCTCTGCCACCTGAGTGCTGGAATTAAAGGTGTGCGCTGCCGCTGCCACCGCCGCCGCCACCACCACCACCCAGCTGTTTTGTTTTGTTTTTTAAATGGGCCCTTACAACATAGCCTAGGTGGCCTGTAGCTCTCCATGTAGCCCAGGCTAGATTTAACTGCATGCCTCCACTCTCAGCCTCCCGTGTGCTTTGACTTCTGACCTCAGCCACCACACTTTGCTTCTCAGATGTAGTTATTAAATTCCTAATAAGGGACTTATTAAGTAAGTTCTTAGATTCACTAGAGTCTTATCAAATTGCAAAAGTTATACCTATTACTTATTCAAATATGTGTTTTGACCTTTTGGAATCTGTTTTAGCTCCTTGAATTACAGGCAAGTCACAATGCTCAGTTTTGCCCAACAAACCTCCCAAGGGCTATGCTATTTACAGTCCTCTTCCTCTTGTGTTTCTGATGGGTAGTTTGTCTTTCTGTATCTTCGAATCCACTGACCAGTTTGTCTTATGCATTTAATCTGCTGCTAAAGCAGATCCAGGGAGTTCATTTCTCAGACACTCACATCGTTTCTAGACACAGGTCTAGGAGTTTCACTGAACGACTTTTGGTGTCTTCTATTTTATTCATTGTTTTCATATTTTCCTTGAAGCCCTTGAGAACATGAATTATAACTTTTGATGATCTTCTCTCTTTTCATTCACTCATCTCTTAGGAGCTTGCTTCTATCAAATACATTTTCTGTGCACTTGGTCATACTGTCTGTCTTTACACGTTTAGTTGTTTTTACTTGGCTCTAGACTTATAGCCTAAGCATTGCTGAGCCTCGGTTCTGTCACCCTTCAGGGTTCCCTGAGTCTTGCTCTTGCTGAAGTTAACTCACTCATGTATCCAGTTGTACATTTTGAGTCCTGTTCTGTGTGCCACTTACAACAGTCACCTCTATTCAACAGTAGTGTGACCCCATTGACAAGCCACACATCTGGTCTTCCTTGAGTGCCACAGAGCTTAGACAAAGTGTCTCCTAGGGATTCTAGGTATTCCTTATGGGAATTGTTTGTCTTACTGCCAGGTCTATACCACAGAGTTCCACAGATGGTTCTTTACCTTAGTGGTTTTTCCAAACCTTTCCAAATGCTATGAAGTTTTCACTCTGTCTGCTTGTTGCTTAGCATTTAGCTTCTGCCTCCTGAGAAACGTTATGTAGATCCCCCCCTCCAAGTCTGTTTCTCTGTGTAACAGTCCTGGCTGTCCTGGAACTCACTTTGTAGACCAGGCTGGCCTCGAACTCACAGAGATCCACCTGACTCTGCCTTCCAAATACTGGTATTAAGGCATGCACTGCCTGGTTTATACAGATTTCTTAAGTCCATTTTTACCATTCTAAAGTCTCTGCCTTCCTCAGGGCTGGGCCTTCAGAATCCTTTGCCTGGAGCTCTTCTCCTTTTCTTGGCAAGATCACTAATCACTACTCTTCACCAGGGTTCTTCACCCTTTGGGGAGGCAGTGTCCATCTTGCTTGCTTCTCTTAGCATTCCAGCCTGAATTGCCAGATGTCTGACGTTCTGCACGCTCTGTGCCGTTTCTAGCTGCTGTGATGGGAGCTAGGGGCTGCCCCATTTACTTTAGCACAGTGGGAGCAGAGATCTATCTCCCTGATGGGCCTGGAGTCAGTAAAGACAACCTCGCCTTTCACTCAATGTCTGGTCTCTCGTCTGTAATTATCTGGAGGACATTTCCTGCCCTGTTATTATCTCTGAGTCACCATGTCCCAAATGAACTCCTTATCTTTGCCTTGGCATCAGCCCTTCTTTCCAGTCACCTGGTGTCTGACAAGCATAAGTCTCGGCCATCTTTAAACATTAAATTTATTGTCTACCTTCCTCTTTAATCCATTCAGCTTCAAAGTATGCCAGTTCTTTGAAGATCTATTAAATATACTCCCTTCTCTCAACGTCGACCCAACTTTACTGGGACAAGTCCCTGTCAACTCAATAATAGCTTTCCAAAGGGGACACTGAGGGGGAGGCAGGCTGATGGCATAGACACAGAGCGCCTCTCAAGGATAAGCAGGGTCTACCAACACATCAGTTCACCTGCATCCGTGTCCTTCCCAACCACCATCCTTCCCGCTGAATCTTCCATCTACTTCTTTCTTCTGAGCTCACTCTCATTTTCTGTCCCTCATAGCCACACTATGTGTGAAAACCTCTCAAATGAAATATGGCTTCCTCTAGGAAGTTCCGTGTGTGTGTGTGTGTGTGTGTGTGTGTGTGTGTGTGTGTGTGCATGTGTGTGCGTGCGTGTGTATGTGTGTGTGTGCACGTGTGTACGTGAGTATGCGTGTGCGTGTGTGTGTGCGCATGTGTGTGTATGTGTGCGTATGCACATGTGTGCATGCATGTGTGTGTGCGTGCATGTGTGTGTGTATGTCTCTGTGTGTGTGCACGTGTGTGCGTGCATGTGTGTGTATGTGTGTGTGTGTATGCACATGTGTGCGTGCATGTGTGTGTGTGTGCATGTGTGTGTGTGTATGTCTCTGTGTGTGTGCACATGTGTGCGTGTGTGTGTGTGTGTATGTGTGTGTGTATGCACATGTGTGCGTGCATGTGTGTGTGTGTGCATGTGTGTGTGTGTATGTCTCTGTGTGTGTGCACGTGTGTGCGTGTGTGTGTGTGTATGTGTGTGTGTATGCACATGTGTGCGTGCATGTGTGTATGTCTCTGTGTGTGTGCACACGTGTGTGTGTGTGTGTGTGTGTGTGTGTGTGTGTGTGAGTAGGAGCATGTGCATATGGAAGCCAGAGATGTTGGGTGCCTTCCTTGGCCACTCTCCACACTATTTTTTGAAGCAGTGTCTCTCACTGACCCTAGACTGTCAATCAACTAGACTGGCTGGCCAGCAAACCCCAGGGATCCCCGGTCTCTGCCTCCCAGTGTATGGGTTACAGTCATCTGTTGCCAGGATCACTTTGTATGTGAGCACTAGGGAACCAAACTCAGATACATATACTTCCATAGCAAGCATGTTGACCAATGAGCTACCCCCATTCCCTCTCCATCAGTTTTTCACCTGTGGGGCTGGGAGGCCTCCCCCAGGCTCATTGTCCAGAGTGTTTCTCCTGTCACATGACTTGGTAATTGCTTGTCTCCTCCAGCAGATAGGCTGAACTTCCTGTATACCTAGCTCTCAAGCTGCAATCACAGACATCACCTTGTCATACAGGATGGGGGAGCCATGCTTGTTGACTCAGCAAAAGCCTGGGTGATAGATGCTCTGAATTGGTAGATTCAGAGCAGAGACAGAGACTCATGGGAGCTCAGTTAGAAGCACCAGGAAGGAATGTCTGATCTACTGTTTAGGGTAACACGTCCTTGTATCGTCCTGGCTAGCACTCAGCTGGCAGTGTGGCATCCTCCACTCGATAACCTGGAGTGTTCCTGTCATGGCAGCATGTTCTACTTCAAACCTATTTCATTGTTAGAAATTGCACCAGGATCTTCCTCCTTGTGCCTTTTACCCATTTTTCTCAATCCTTGTTCTGAACCTGCATTGACAAATGCCTCCATTTATGTGGCTGGTAGCCTGGAGGCTGCAGGGCCAGAGTCTCCTGAGAACCCAGAGATTCTGTCACATCAGCTGGGATGTGTAAGGTCATATGCTCACTGTTCTGAAGATGAGGAAATGGATGCTTGTGGGGGAAATTCTCTCCAGAAACAGATATGGTCCCCAAGGTTTCCAGGCACCTGTGATGCTCCAGTTCAGGGCCTGATATGTGAGGGAAGGAGCCTTCTGTGGGCCTCAGCTTCCAGGCCATACCCCAACCACCATCCTACCCCAGCCACCATCCTCTTCTAGTCATTGCCCTATCCCAACCATCTAATCCCAGCTTCCAGATCATCTAGCTATAATTTTGTCCTAGCTACCACCTTATCCCACTCACAACCTAATCCCAGCTGCCAGGGCAACCAGTCACCTCCCACCCCAGCCACTATGTTATTGCAGCCACCACCTTATCACAGCTTCCAAGCCATCTATCTACCTACACCAGCCACCATCCTATTCTAGTGTAGTAATCAGGGTTCTCAAAAGGAGCAGAACTTATAGAATGAACACACAGGTTGTGGTATAGTTTATAGAATAAATGTCTGTCTGTCTATCATCTATCTATCTATCTATCTATCCATCCATCCATCCATCCATCCATCTCTATCTTTTTTTCTTTCTATCATCTATGTATCTATCTATCGATTTTATACACACACACACACACACACACACACACACACACACACACACACGGTATTGTATACATGACCTGGTGTGCATGTAGAGGTCAGAGGACAACTTGCAGGAGTTGGTTCTCTTCTTCCACCACATGGGGATCAAACTCAGGTTGTCAGATTTCTCAGCCAGTCCCTTCTCTAGTTGCAACCACATGGTCTGCTCTCCTGGCCCACTGCTCAGCCTGATGAGGGCATGTCAAACTGCATATTGCCAGGAAAACAACCACATTCAGGATGCAAGTTTCCATTTCTATTGGATGAGTAGTGTGACATCATTGTAAAGTGATGTCAAATATTGTATGCTCAGGCAATAGGTAGGTAGGTAGATAGACAGATAGATGATAATAGATAGATAGATGATAAATAGATAGATGATAATAGGTAGATAGATGATGATGATGATGATAGATAGATAGATAGATAGATACATACATACATACATACATACATATATACATACATACATAGACAGAATGAACTTAGATAGATGAACTTATAGAATGAATATATATATGGAATTTATTACAGTGGTTTACAGGCTGTGGTCCAGGTAATCCAACAATGGCTGTCTACCAATGGAAGGTCCAAAATTCAGTAGTTATTTAGTCCACAAGACTGGATGTCTTAGCTGGTCTTCAGTATATGCTGGAGTCCTGAAGAAGCAGGCTCTAACATCAGTGAAGGAATGGACTTGCTAGTGAGAACAACAGCAAGCAGGTAAAAAGAGAGGAAGCTTCCTTCTCCCATGTCCTTAGTATAGGCTACCAGCAGCAGGTGTGGTCCAGATTAAAGAAGTATCTTTCCTCCTCAAAGATCCAGATTAGAAATGGGTCTTCTCATTAAAATGATTTAGTTAAGAAAAAAATCCCTCTCAGGTGTGCCCAGCCATTTGTGTTTTAGTTAATTCTAGATGTAGTCAAGTTGAAAACCAGGAATATTTCTCACACCCAGACACCATCTAATCCCAGCTCCCATCCCAGATACCAGTCCCTCCCAGACACCAGCCTATTCAAGCTATCAGCACAAATATCAGCTATTCCCGGTCTGTCCCAACCACCATCTTGATACCAGTCTGAATCCAGCTATTCTGTGATCCCAGCCACCATCGACCTATCCTAGACCATTCCTTTTCAGCCACCATGTGATCCCAGTTGGCATGCTATCCCAGACCAATATGCCACCATTTGGCTGTAACTATAAGGTCAACCTCAAGGGAGAACTGCCCAGCAGAGCCCAGCCACTCCCAGGGCATTTGGAAATGCTTCTCAGGAGCTTTGTCGCACAGTGTTGGGTGATGGGGCCTCTAACTTCCTTTTGCACTGTCCAATCAGTTCAAAGTTTAGGGGACCACACTATGAGTGGGCATAAGGGACACACTCAGTGGATACTGTCTATTGCCATGGTTACCACTAGTACTCACGACCATACCCAAAGGCCAGAACATGTGAGGAGATGAGATAAGAGTGTTCCAGGAGGTGGAAAACAAGAAGGTAGACTAATACTATTTTTCTGAGTAAAAACAATGAAGGTTGGACAAACACCTCAAGCAGAGGCCTCAGGAAGAAGCCAGATTGAAAGCCAACTCTTTAGCTTTAGTCTTTAAGATGGAATCAGAAGGGTGAGGGACCATCAAGGCTGGAGGTGGGGAGGAGCTTGTCCAAATAATTGTATTTGTGGGAGCAGGCAGATTCTCACCAGTAGAAGCATCTCAGCCTTGGAGATTCTTGACTCATCTTGAATGACCCAGCCTGTGTGATGTCCAAACTTCTCAGGTGGGCATTGAAAGCAAGAGTAATGGCCTGAGCACATTATCTCAGGAGCCTATAGAGGATTTAGTAGATAGTATCAGAGGCATGAAGCTATAAGAGATAGGACCCTGACTTGGACATTAATATTTCTAGAAGGTTCTGAGTTATTCCTTGGAAAGGTGTTCTTTCATCTCCCTATACTGAGTCAAGGATCCTGGGCTGCAGGTGGGATTCTAGGAACCCATTTGCCTGGACACCCACACCCCTACCTAGGCCACATAGGAGAAAAGTGTGGCTAGAGGCAAGCCACTTCTCGTAGGTACATAAAATGCCTCCTCTTTTTCTGGTATTCTTAAATCCATCACCAGGCAGAGCTCCAACTTACTAGAAGAGGAGAGAGGTACTGTCCTGTGGGAGGGTGCCTTAGTTAACTTCCAAACTATGCATAGATGACAGACAACAGGAAGAGAACAGTGTGGAGAAAAACTGCTGGCCTCACATAATTGAAGTAGACATAGAGGCCTGGATAGAATAGGAAAAGAGAAGTTCTTCAAGGGGATGGCCAGACCATCTCTGGGGAACTAGTCTTCGGCTTTTGTGAAATAGCAAAGCCCTGCTTCCTGTCAGCCTCCAAGGGACACTCTTTCCTAAGCAAAACACAATGGAAAGTCACTTCCCTCAAGAAAGGAGTCACGGGTGGGGGAGGGGTAGAGGGGAAGGGGGAGGCATAGTAAAACACAAGCCATGTGAAAGCAGAGTGAGGGGAGTATTAGGACTGGAAAGGTTTCAGAAAGGATGGCAGGGGCTCAGGAAATGGGAGAATCGGTCAACCAAAACTTATGAGATAGGGAAAAGCCATATAGAAACCTACCAAATTACCATGAAACTGGCACTGCTCAGGGAGCCTCCATTCTGCTGGTTAATGCCCATTGTTCTGGAAGGTGTAAGCAGGCTTCTGGGGGAGAAACTTATCCAGCTGTGGCTCCTGAATACTGTAGTACTGACCCGCCAGGTAAGATGTCCCCACTGATGTAGTAGTGGCACAATTGTTTGGTGAGTAACCAATCATTTCAGGCTTGGATTTGAAGCCCACTGCCTGGGAAGAAATACATACCTGATGGTGTGGTGGTTTGAGAATGGCCCTATAGGCTCATTTATTTGCTTGCTCAGCTCCCAGTTGGTGAATTGTTTGGAAGTCTGTCATTGGAGGTGGGCTTTGAGGGTTTGAAAGACCACACCAGGCCCAGCCTCACTTTCTCAGCTTACAACTTTCAGATCAGATGTTTGCTTTTGGCTACTTCTCCAGCACCATGCCTGATGCCTGTAGATCAGGATGTAGCTCTCAGATATTTCTCCAGCACCACACCTGATACCTGTAGATCAGGATGTAGCTCTCAGCTACTTCTCTAGCACCATACCTGATGCCTGTAGATCAGGATGTAACTCTCAGCTGCTTCTCTAGCATCATGCCTGCCTGCCACCATGCTCCCTGTCATGATGATAATAGGCTAAGCCTCCGAAACTGTAAGCAGGCACTCAATTAAATACTTTCTTTTATAAGAATTGTCTTGGTCATGGTGTCTCTTCATAGCAGTGGAACACTAAGACACTTGGTGCTGTAAGCCTGGGCAAAAACCAATGGGGATGTCACAGAGTCTGGGGCAGAATTTATTATAGACATTAAGCTAAATGGATATAGAGTCAAACTACCTTTTAAGTATTTGTATTTTCAAGCTCCTGAAGGTCCACAGAGGGAAGCCACATCCTGAGAAGAGTCTGTTAAGTTCCTGCAATCCAGAATTTGAGGCAAGGCTTGTACATGATGCTTTACTGGAGAGGCATTTTGGGAGTACCACAGCTAGGAAAGGAAGCCAGGCTGGAAGGTAGGGCACAGTACAACATGGGGTGCAGTTATGTTCTGGCTAGGGCCACCCCTGAACAGTAGCAGGGTTTCCTGGCTTGGCAGGGTTTCTGCAGAGCCTCCAATAGCAATCACCTTCTTGGAGAAATCCCTCAGGATGAACAAAGAAGAGTTACCATATTGGCTGCTCTCCTTCTCAGAGTTTGCCTTGTCAGCATAGAATTCCAGGCTCCGAGTATCAGCTGGAGGGAAGTCAGGTCCTGTGCCATCAGAAGGAGTTTTCAGAGCAGATGTACCCATCCTGTTTGCTTCTACATCACAAAGGCCTGACCTGGACAACCAGATGTGTGTCAAGCAAGGTTGTAGGACCTCAGATAGGATTAGAATAGGGACCCCAACACACAATCTTTGACAGGACCACAAGAAGTTTTATTATATATTATTAAGATCAGTGGAGGTGTTTGCACGTGGAGCCCAGAGACAATTACAAGAGTTGGTTTTCTCTTTTCGCCATGTGGGTCCTGGGAATCTAGCTCAGTGGGCAAGTTTGGCGATGTGTTTTTCTCCAGCTGAGCCTGCTGTACAATGATGCCACACTACTCATTCAATAGAAATGGAAACTTAAGCCGGCGTGGTGCGCACGCTTTAATCCACACTCAGCAAGCCAGCGATCTCTGTATCGAGCAGCTGCACAATACTCCAGAAACGCAAATACACAGAAAACTGTCTCGAAAAAAAAAAAAAAAAAAAAAAAAAAAAAAAAAAAAAAAAAAAAAAAAAAATGGAAACTGCACTTTCAATGTGGTTGTTTTCCTAAACAGGCAATATGCAGTTTGACACACCTCCACCTCCGAATCTGGTCAGGAGAACAGACCCTGTGGGTGCATCTAGAAAAGGAACTTGCTGACAAACCTGACAATCTGAGTTCAATTCCTGAGCTGGCTGGAAGAGAAACCAACGTCTGCAAATTGTCCCTACCTTACGTGCACACCAGTCACATGTGCAACACCAAATAAATAAGCAAGTAAAATGTAATTAAAATATTATTTGAGCAATCTGTATCTTCCACCTTCCTTGCATGCATCTATGAGTGCTATATTATAAACACACACACACACACACACACACACACACACAACCAGTGTCTAGTCAGGCTGTGGGTAGAGGCAGGGATGTCTCAGCTCACTACTCACAGAAGCTCCTCTGATGACAACCCCTCCAAGTCTTCTGCTGCAGGTAAGATATATGTGTTCCCCAGTACATTGCCTGCTTTGATTTTGCAAGGATTCATCTTTTTGTTTTTTTTCTGCACAGAGCCACCTCGTCGTTTCCAACATGACTGACCAGCAGCTCTTGGACCCCAGGTCTTCAGTGTCAGATTGAGACCACTCAAGCGAAGTGTCCAGCCTCATGGACTGAGTGGCTCCTGGGTTCTCAGTGACTCTAATGTGCACACAGGCACTGTTGGACTAGCCAGCCCCCATCGTGCGAGCCAATCTGGCAAATCCCTTTGTAATATGCATTGACTCTATTATTTTTGTTCCTCACTGATACAAGCAGCACTTTTTATCTCTATAGTGTAGCTAGAGTTTTCCTGCCTGGCCCACAGTCAGGACAAATCTCTGTCACCCGCCAGTCCCACAGCCGCTCAGATCCAACCAAGTAAACACAGAGACTTATATTGCTTACAAACTGTATGGCTGTGGCAGGCTTCTTGCTAACTGTTCTTATATTTTAAATTAATCCATTTCCACAAATCTATACCCTGCCACGTGGCTCGTGGCTTACCAGCATCTTTTCATGCTGCTTGTCAGGGTGGCGGCTGGCAGTGACTCCTTCTGCCTTTCTGTTCTTTCTTTTCTCCTCTCTGTTAGTCCCGCCTATACTTCCTGCCTAGCCACTGGCCAATCAGTGTTTTATTTATTGACCAATCAGAGCAATTTGACGTACAGACCATCCCACAGCACAGCCAAGTGCAGACCATCTCAGACACCTGCACTCAGGCCCGTGGTCCTAATCATCCTCTATGCGGACCTGCTGGGTAAAGCCAGAGGAACCCGAGAACGGGCTCCCACAGGACATACAGAACATCCCACAGCACTACAGCTAGAGCACATGGGAGGATTCTAATTTGCAGAATGGGGAGACAGACACTGCTGTGGTCTGAGAAGGACAGGGCTGAGCTGAGCTTAGGGTCTCCTATGACCTCCATTTGGATCATTTTCTTCTTTCATACTTTGGCCACAAGCCTCCACATATACTGACCAGGGACAGTGGCCATAGAAGATATTCCTAGGAAACACCGTAGATCCCTGTCTCCCACCCCACCAGGACCCACTTCTCTCCTCCACCAGCTCTTCAGGCCACATTGAACTTGAGTTTGAAATGAGAAGACAGCAGGCAGGGCTCGGAGTTCCTTCCTGCCTCTTCCAGCACCAGATCCTGCCAAGCTGGCTTCCTGTGTCACTGCTTCCAGCATGAGATGTTCATTTGCTCTTTGGAAATAACATTTGGAGCCATTGAAACAAGTCTCTCTGGCTCAGATAAATCAAAGAGGGCGCAATGAGAGCTCAGGGTTATATTTCATTTAGAGGAGACCTGCTCTCCTGGAAAGCACCCAGGGCTTCCCAATTGAAATACAGCATCCCCCTTAATTTCATTCTTCAAGCCCCCTGCCCACTGTCAGTTTGATTTAAGTGGCAATTCAATCCCAAAGTGAGCCACAGCTTTCGATGGTTCTTGTGATTTTTCTGCATAATGTTCTCGAGTGTAAAGACTTGGGCTGAGAGATGCTGCTATTCCAACTGTTACTCATGCAAAGTGCATGGAATCAAAGCCCAGTGAGGTCCTGGGTTAGGAGTCAGGTGTCTGCTTCCTTCACAGAGAATTCTCACTGGCAAAGAACAAAGATCACACACCTATGCCTGCAAAGAAGTCTCATTAGGGCTTTTCCTCCATGGTCCACAGATAGTCAATACAATGAGTGGTTCCTGGCTGATTTCAACAGGAAACCACCATGGCACACAGCTTACTAAGATAAGGGGGAGCCAGGGAGATGAGTCAGTGAGTAAAAGTGCACGTTGTGCAAGCGTGAGGACTTGAGCTTGATCCAAGGTCCACAGAGAAATTTGGTCATGGCCATATGTACCTGTGACCCCAACTCTGCAGGGGGCAGATACAGGGGGCTCTCGAGGGTTTTCTAGCTTCCAGCCTAGCTCTGGATTCAGTGAGAGACCCTATCTCAAGGGAAAGTGATAGAGGACACCTGGTCTTCTCCTCTGGCCTCCATACACACACACACACACACACACACACACACACACACACACACACACACCACAGTTGGGTAGTAGAGGACCTTGTGGCCTTTGGTCCTTCTGCTGCCTCTGGTGATAGCAAGTCCCAAGAAGCCTGCTGGTATCCATAGGACCAGTCAATCAGAGGCAGTTTGTGATCCAGGAAGATCTAGTCTGTATCCATTACTCTCTCTGGGTCATTATCAAAACCTCATTGCCTTGTAGCTTCCCAGAAACTGTTGTTTGCACAGAATGGTTCTCAGCAATGGTGTTCTGGGTGATTGTCTATAAACCTAGCAGCAGGGTATGTACACATTGGCTTCAAAGAGAGCAAGCCTCCTCTTCAGCACCATGGAGAGCTGGGGGCGGGGCAGGGTGGGAGGAGGTTGGTGCTCAGGCCTTCAGGCCTTTTCAGCCTGCAGACAGCTATGTTATCCTGAACTCTGACCTTGCCTCTAGCTTCTGTACTTCCAGCCTCACCCCAGAAATTCTGTACAGCTGGAGAAACACAGCCTCAGAGACCAGATTTTCTGCTGTGTCATTTCCACCAAGTTCAAGGTCAAAGAGTTAGGAAAGACTGGACAAGCTTGGGAAAGAAAGGTGTGCAGGAACTGGGTCAGACCAAATGAGAAGGGCCCTCTCAAGTTAGACCCTGCTAACAAAGGTGAGTATGTGCAGAAAGGCTTGAAAGGGGCCGCCACTCACAGGCAAGCTGCCAAGCCCCTCTGACTGCAGTACATCCTCCTTACCCCAGACAGAGAGCAGAGCCTGACCACAGGAATGCCCACACTGATGAAGAAGCAGGCCAGACCCAGATAGGGAGCTTGGGGACTCAAGCCAGAGGGAAACCAAAATCACAGCACACATATGAAAGTAAAGAAAAACACAATGAGGAGGCAGATGTCTACACTGCCACATCTCTCTGCACTCGGTGAGGGGCTATGTTCAGTGCCCCTCCCCTGTCCTCAGCATCTATTCAGCTTGTAACCCAGGCAGTTGCCTCATTTCTAAACCATAACAACAACACTGCTGTGGGGACAGTCACCTTAAAGAAGAATGCTTTCCCTTTCAATGTATCAGCACTGCTTCCCTGGAGCTAAGGATGAAGCCGCCACCAC